>NC_067204.1:24399222-24840520 GCF_026262505.1 Trichomonas vaginalis G3 | reverse complement strand
AGTCGTTCATTTCAATCAAATAAAAATTTTAATATTAAATAAAAATAACGTTATTTTTTCAGTAAGGAAACGCAGGAGTTTTACGATTTATTTGTGGTGTAGGTTCTGGTTTAAATGTTGGAGTCGGTTTTGGAGTTGACTTTGAACAGGAGTTTGTAATTCCATAGGTTCAGGAGTCATTGAAGGTGTTGTTTGTGAAGGCGTTGGTTTTTGGCGATGGTGTCGGAGTTTGTTTACTTCAGCTACTTCAGTATTATTTGCAACATTTGCTTTATTTCTTTTCATCATTACTGCTCCTGCTGTAGCTAGCAAACCTAGTGGGAGACCATATTTTATATAAGGACTTGACCAAATGCTATTTTTGACAGGAGCTGGTGGAACACCTAACCTTGGTGAGACTGCTCTTTGCCATTGTGCAGCTCGTAAGAAATATTCAATAGGTGCTCCATAATCGTTTGGTAAAGTTTGTTTCATAGATGGTGAAGGTTCACGAGAGCTTGATGAAGAACTCATTTATAAGCTTTAAAAATAAACGTTCATCCTTTATTCCTCACTGTCGTCAGTTGCTAAGTTATAGTCGTCAAGTCTTATTATTGGTATGCCTGACTCTCTACTTGTATTGCAAAGCAACAATCCCTCATAAATCCAATAAGTGGCTTTGGTACGTTTTCAGTTGCTAGTTCAATAGGTCCTTTAACAGACATTTTATGTTATTTTATTGCAGTAGATGTTTGACCTTGCTGGAAGCAAAAGTCCACTTCTGTTGGAAAACCACATAAGAAATGTGTGTTGTCATAGCTATCCCATTTATGTTCCACACTACCCATCCACCAATGACCTCATAACATCTTCATTAAATCCTATCATATCATTGTTTGTATTGCAAGCGTTCGCAACCATTTCAAATACATCGTATTGATTTTTCAGGTTCTGCAGGCATATTTCCATAAGCTCCCATGGAAAGCTGAAGATATTTAAACTTAGGGTTCTCAAAATTAACATAATAGTTGTCTTTCTTTCTAAATAGTGCCCAAATACTTTTTACATTAATAGGCGTATAAGCTGCTGTAAATGTTGCACTTGAACTATCTGTATTCTTTGAGAATGAACCGTCCATAGGAATCCAATCCATAACTTTAACAGGAAAACATAAAGCCTCGTTTGTATAATGTTCTACAAGTTCTGTATAAATGTTAGGGTCTAAAGAGAATGACTTTGGATGAATGAAACATTCATTAAAATCCATCTTTGTTCGAAATAGTTGCTGGGTTACAGTTGTAATAGTAACTGTTCCACTAGCTTCTATTGCCTTCGTTATCATAGTGAATGGTTCATTCCATGGAACAAATTTATTTGTCGGTGGATTTGAATCTGAAGCAAATGCAACTTTAAGAGTTGGATTGAAAGCATGATATCATTTACAGATATAGATGTGCATTGTAAGGCGTCGCTACTGAACTTTACTTTAAGCTGAATGTTTCCTGCAAAAGCTGGAATAAATCGAATAGCTTCTAATGGAAGGAATCTTCTAACAGGAATTCTTAAACGAAGTTAAAATCAAATGATTTTCCTGCTGTAATTGGACCACTAACAATTTGTCCTGTTCTGCATGTTCCCGAATGACTCCATACATCTTCATGTCGAGTCTTTGAGAAAACATACTTCTTTTATTTGTTCGGTAGTTTGTGAGTTTGAAGTTTATATATGCTTCTTCTCTTGCGTTGTCTTGAGAATATACGATACGACCATTTGCAAGGATTTGATATCCAGCAACTGCATAGAAAGCGTCATCGAAACCAATCCAAAATCCTGGTGGGTTTTTTTATTGGAACCTGAACCAATTTCTTTATCTACAATAAATTGACCTTCCATTTTATACGTAATGAATGTATTGTAAAGGTCCAACATATTTTCACCAGGAGGTGAGAGATTGAATGTACCCATGTGTTATCTTTAGCAGTTCCAGGTTGTGATGGAATCTTTGCGTCAGAATATTTTCTATTAGTGTCACCAATTTGAACTGCATTGTCTATGATATCGAAATATGAGCGAATCTGATGAATATGCTCTGCTGGAGTAAATTCGTTTAGCTGTTCGTTCAATTCAGTATATAAAAATATCTATTTACTTCATTATTCTCACTCTTCTTCTTGGCATTCGTGGTGGAAGTTGTTCTTGACATTTTCAATGAACTGTACATTCTCTTTTGTCTCAACTTCTTTCACTGGCGGGTCAGGGTTCTTTGACTCGGTTTGTTTTTCAATGAAATTCACCTTGCATAAGCTCTTGGTTCGTTATTGAAAGTACATCTGGCTTCTTTCTTCTGGTTCTTTTGGTGGCTCAGTTTGAACAGAAGGTTTTATATGGGCTTCGTGGACTTCACCCTTGCCATGCACCTTAATGTTGTCGCTTTCTGCATTCGCTAATGGAACCTTTCTTTTTCTTACATATATTTTACCATCTTTACTCTGACTTACGTAATAGAAAGGATGTTGTATTCCTCTGGCGTCATTTAAATATATAGATCTCTTCATTTTGACAAGCTCATTTTACATCGGTTAAAGTTTTAATTTTGTTTTTTATCTGCAGTCAAATGACTCAGACAAGTCCTACGGACAAGACCCAAGGGTCATAGATGTTGAAGCATTGAAGAAAGAAATTCGCGAGCAAATTTTATCCGAACTGAAGGAACAAAAACAAGAACAAAAGCAACAAAGAGAAAACTTAGTGAAAAACAACTAGCTGCATTAGCTGCTGGAAGACAGAAGAACCCACGTTTGCTCGCGAAGAAAGCTAGAGAAGAGCTGAAGAAAGCTAAAGAAGCTGAAGTGAAGAAAGAGTAAATGGTTTTTTTAATGAACTAAATGTATAGACAAATACCTTTATCTGTTGCGTTCAGTAGTGAAAACCCTGACGTCAAATAAGGGGAACAGAGAGTAACGTTTAAGTTTCCACAGACTGGATTGTGAACATAAATGAAGAGAAGTACATTGGCTAACATCTATGTATATAACACGTGCATTTAGGAAAGTTGACTTTATACTTCAAGTCGAGATAGAAAATGACGAACAGTCTTTAAGCGCCCAAAACATTCACATATACAAATACTTTAAAGACGATACAACATTGTTGCAATGTATGATTTCATTTAATGAAATGTTCGAGAAAAAGTTTAACATTGAAGTACAAACTTTACAGCCTTTACGTGAGTTTCTTGCACAACTGAAAGAAGAAGGTAGTCAGCCACAAATCTATAGACTTTCATTATGAATTTAATGAAAATGAAGATGGAACTCATGACTGTCAGTTTGTTGTATTCTCACCATTCAATGAAGTAGCTAAAGAGAAAGAAAATCCATTACGTATAAGATTTCAAATCTCTGAACCAATGATGATTTCAAGAATGTTTTCAATTATGATGCAATGCTTCCGAGGAAAAATGAATTTTCAAGAATTGTAACACCTGCATTTGGGATAGAAAGCAAGCTATATTATATTTCAAACTTAAGTAAGGGAGTTGAAAATGAGTTCATTGGTCATACAAGAACTACACCACTTCCTAACCCTAAATACTATAAATTAACTGCTTCAATCGTGAGTTTTGGATAGACATGTTCTCCACTCATGACCATAACTGCCCAGTGTTCTTACCTCCAGACCATAAGGACTGTCTCTACATTGAAGCACAACTCTTAAACTCTACCATCGCAGTATTGTAAATGACCACATGGGCTTCGCCCTTGCCGCTAGCGGCTTATTTTTATCATGAATGACCTCATTGCTGACAAAAATAAATGACCTCATTCATGACCTCATTGCTGACCTCATTCATGACCCCATTGCTGACAAAAATAAATGACCTCAGAACTTCAACTTACGAATAAAGCTTGTTTTAGTCGTTATTGAGAAGTTAAACTTCTCTTCAAAGCAAGGTTGACATGACTTACATAAGTCAAATCCAATCTCTTGACCATCATAAAGTGCTTTGTAAAGTTTCATTAAACTGAACTCAGAGTCTTTGTCATATGTTCCTTGCGGAACCATTAAACCTTTATCTTCATTGTAATAGCATTGTATAGCTTCAGGAAACATTTCATTAGCGGTTAAAGCAATAACATCTTGCTTCACGCCTTTCATTCTGCAGTGAAATGCAACTTCATTTAAATCGTTAGTGAGTAAGTCTATGTAAGTCTTCTTTCCACAAAATATTGACTTGTATGCTAAACTTTGTTTTCCAGGTGTTATTTCTGCGAAGTCACTATGAAACTGACCAGGGTTTTTAAATAAGTTCTTCTATCTCTATCTCTTCTTAAATTCATGAGCTAAACGTGGTATGTCTTCATTGTAAATGTGCATCGAATCTGTATCCGATAAAATGATAATAGTTTATGTCTTCAATCGTGCAAAACACTTCATTCATAATACGTTTTGACATAGACAGAATGTTAACACCAAGTGGACAGAAGTTAAAGTGTCTGCAAATGCTTTTCGTTAGCTTGAAAATAGTTTTATCTGAACCATCCAAACCTTCGAACTTCACTATATGGTTGTAGTTTCTGATGGCATATCTTATAGCATCTTTGTCATCTACTATGGTTATTTTTGACTCAATAGGAGATAGAATAGTTTGCCATAAATACTGTTCAGAATGAGCTTTATATTTTCTTGCAAAGGATTTCCTTCTTTCTTATACTTTAACCTTAACTCAAACAACTTCTTACTTCATCTCTTATTTATACTTCTCGCATCGTCCTAATATAGCTCCATCGTAAGTCACTAATATCCTTGCCACACACTTCACATTCATCAGACACCTTGAACTAATTTTATAAGGGATCTATGTAATGATCTATAATGGTCAACCGGCTTCGTCATAGGCTCGCAATGATAATCGTCTCTTCATCTGATGAATATGTTTTACCTTTATTACGTAAGCCAAAAATAACATTTGATATCAAAACTTGATGACTCGTTTTTGATAACAGATATTAGACGCAAGGCTGAAAATCATCAGTATAAAAACAGTTCTGAAGTAATTGAGGATTTATCACGTGTAATCCGTTTTGTAGATTGTTGGAAATAAATATTTCATTCAAAAGGACTATAATATCCACGACAAAATGAATCAAATATCATTCGTCTTCAATCAAACATGAAAGAGTCACTCAAAATGATTAAATTATTTAAAGAAGAAGGTAAAACCATAACAGCATGGGACGTACTATTAAATCAATTATCCTCATTAACCGTTAAGGGTGTTTGCTTTAAATTGATTCTCCAGATGTTTTCTCAACGTTTCAGGGTTATAAATACAACATTCTTGAAAAGCCTGATTACTCAAAATTGAGATGTTTATGAATTTCATTAAAGAAGCCATTTGTGATAATAACGATGATGAAGTGTATAAATACCTCTTCTCGGCTGGATTGCATCAATGATTCAACATCCTGGAATCAAGAATGAAACAGCAATTATTTTGAAAGGACTTCAGGGAACAGGTAAAAACAGATTCACAGACATTATTTCTGAACTTCTCGCTGGTTATTCATGTAAAAACATTACTGAAATAAGTGAGCTAACGGGTAATTTCAACTCAGTAGTTGAGAATAAAATGTTTCTTGTACTTAATGAACTCAAGAATGTTGGTGAAGACAGACTCGCAAACTTCAACGCTTTGAAATCAATTATTACGGATAATGAGATTAGAATTAATGAAAAGAATCAACCCAGAAGAACTGCTCAGAATGTTGCAAACTTCATTTTCGTAACTAACAACGTCTACCCTGTCAAAATTGAAGTTGGAGACAGAAGATACGTGGTTTTAAGGTCAATGGTAAATTCAAGGTCAATTTAATTACTTCAAGAATTTGATGAATTCATGCACAAAGGAATTTGAATTTTATGATAACCTTTTAACATATTTTATCAATTACGACCTTTCATCATTTAATGTACGAATCATACCGATGACTGAAGCCAAACAAGATTTAATTGAATTATCAACAAATCCTTTAGATGAATGGATAAATACACATTATGATGAATTGAGTGCAGGTATGACATGTAAAAATGCTCTATTCTGCAAACCATCAGACATGAAAGACAAGAATTTCCAAATGAGCATTAAGGATAAATGTGATAGGAAACAGAGAAGAATAAATGGTAAACAAACATGGTGTTATGTTTTGAAAGAAGAAATGAAAGGATTATATAAAACAGGTTGAACCAAACGATAATGAGGATTCATTTACTGACGATGAAATACCTGTAAATGATGCTTTATAAAGTATGATTTGAATTTATTTTTGCATTAATCCTGCTGTGTTGTCAAAATGTCATGTTGTCTCATTTTTTCAGAGAAGTTAATTAACCGAGTGACACATGTGACGTAGTGACACTTCAGTTATTCAAAATAATTAATTATTGAATAACCTGAAACCATTAATGAAACATTATTTTTGGGTCATTTACACTCATTACGATGAAGTCATGACAAATCATTTCCGGACTGTTGTCAAAGTTAGTATACAAGTCTTGGTATGGTGGCACTGCGTTCCACCTTACCCAATACTTGTGAATTTGACACTTTACAAAACCGTTAACGTATATTTTACAACATGAACGCAAAAACTAACTTAACCTTAAATATTTACAAAGCCGCCAACAATTTCACCTCACTATCGTTCTCACTAACAACTTCACTAATGTTCTCATAAATTTTCCTCAATATCTTCATCATCAGTGTTAACCCTATTGTAGTCATACTTGAAGCCATAAACTTTCTCTAACTTCTTAACGTACAATTTACATAACTTACCTTCGTCATCGTATGGTTTAATGATATAACTATTTCTATCTTTATAAACAGTCAATGAAAAGTCAACTGGTCTCGGATGTATTTGAAAGAACATGTTATGCTCAGGAAGGAAGAATAAATGTTTAAATGTATGTTTGTTATATGTTTTGATTTGTATGAGTTGCTTTTGTTCTGTCATTACATCCAAAAAAATAAAAATAATTTTAAAAAATAAAATAAAAATAAATGATATCACCACCCTCACACGTATGAAAACATAGCACAAAAATAAATTTAGGTGAAGTGGTGAGATCTAACCGATTTCTAACCCGATTTCTAACCTCATTTCTACCCTGTTGAATTCATTGCTTTATTCCTCACTGTCGTCTGCTTTCTCCAACTCTTCTAACTTCTTCTTAAGTTCAGCAATGTTGTCCTCATGAAGTTTAATCTTTCTCAAAATTCCTTCTTTATCTAATGGTTGCTTTATCTTTCTAAACTGAACTCTACCATCCTTCATAGTATGAATGTAAAAACCTTCTGGAATAATTCCTGATTTAATGTATTCTACCAAAAACTTTTGTTTCATTGCTTCAGTGACTTTAGTCGTCATTTCAATCAAATAAAAATTTTAATATTAAATAAAAATAACGTTATTTTTTCAGTAAGGAAACGCAGGAGTTTTACGATTTATTTGTGGTGTAGGTTCTGGTTTAAATGTTGGAGTCGGTTTTGGAGTTGACTTTTGAACAGGAGTTTGTAATTCCATAGGTTCAGGAGTCATTGAAGGTGTTGTTTGTGAAGGCGTTGGTTTTGGCGATGGTGTCGGAGTTTGTTTAACTTCAGCTACTTCAGTATTATTTACAACATTTGCTTTATTTCTTTTCAACATCATTACTGCTCCTGCTGTAGCTAGCAAACCTAGTGGGAGACCATATTTTATATAAGGACTTGACCAAATGCTATTTTTGACAGGAGCTGGTGGAACACCTAACCTTGGTGAGACTGCTCTTTGCCATTGTGCAGCTCGTAAGAAATATTCAATAGGTGCTCCATAATCGTTTGGTAAAGTTTGTTTCATAGATGGTGAAGGTTCACGAGAGCTTGATGAAGAACTCATTTATAAGCTTTAAAAATAAACGTTCATCCTTTATTCCTCACTGTCGTCCGTAGCTAAGTTATAGTCATCTAATCTTATTATTGGGGATGCCATTAGCACGCACCTGAATGGCAAAGCAACAATCCCTCATAAATCCAATAAGTGGCTTTGGTACGTTTTCAGTTGCTAGTTCAATAGGTCCTTTAACAGACAATTTGTATGTTATTGGAGCAGTAGATGTTTGACCTTGCTGGAAGCAAAAGTCCACTTCTGTTGGAAAACCACATAAGAAATGTGTGTTGTCATAGCTATCCCATTTATGTTCCACACTACCATCATCCACCAATGACCTCATAACATCTTCATTAAATCCAATCATATCATTGTTTGTATTGCAAGCGTTCGCAACCATTTCATAAAATACAGGTCCATATGATTTTTCAGGTTCTGCAGGCATATTTCCATAAGCTCCCATGGAAAGCTGAAGATATTTAAACTTAGGGTTCTCAAAATTAACATAATAGTTGTCTTTCTTTCTAAATAGTGCCCAAATACTTTTAACATTAATAGGCGTATAAGCTGCTGTAAATGTTGCACTTGAACTATCTGTATTCTTTGAGAATGAACCGTCCATAGGAATCCAATCCATAACTTTAACAGGAAAACATAAAGCCTCGTTTGTATAATGTTCTACAAGTTCTGTATAAATGTTAGGGTCTAAAGAGAATGACTTTGGATGAATGAAACATTCATTAAAATCCATCTTTGTTCGAAATAGTTGCTGGTTACAGTTGTAATAGTAACTGTTCCACTAGCTTCTACTGCCTTCGTTATCATAGTGAATGGTTCATTCCATGGAACAAATTTATTTGTCGGTGGATTTGAATCTGAAGCAAATGCAACTTTAAGAGTTGGATTGAAAGCAATGATATCATTTACAGATATAGATGTGCATTGTAAGGCGTCGCTACTGAACTTTACTTTAAGCTGAATGTTTCCTGCAAAAGCTGGAATAAATCGAATAGCTTCTAATGGAAGGAATCTTCTAACAGGAATTCTTAAACGAAGCTTAAAATCAAATGATTTTCCTGCTGTAATTGGACCACTAACAATTTGTCCTGTTCTGCATGTTCCCGAATGACTCCATACATCTTCATGTCGAGTCTTTGAGAAAACATCTACTTTCTTTATTTGTTCGGTAGTTTGTGAGTTTGAAGTTATATATGCTTCTTCTCTTGCGTTGTCTTGAGAATATACGATACGACCATTTGCAAGGATTTGATATCCAGCAACTGCATAGAAAGCGTCATCGAAACCAATCCAAAATCCTGGTGGGTTTGTTTTATTGGAACCTGAACCAATTTCTTTATCTACAATAAATTGACCTTCCATTTTATACGTAATGAATGTATTGTAAAGGTCCAACATATTTTCACCAGGAGGTGAGAGATTGAATGTTACCCATGTGTTATCTTTAGCAGTTCCAGGTTGTGATGGAATCTTTGCGTCAGAATATTTTCTATTAGTGTCACCAATTTGAACTGCATTGTCTATGATATCGAAATATGAGCGAATCTGATGAATATGCTCTGCTGGAGTAAATTCGTTTAGCTGTTCGTTCTGCATGTATTTACTTCAGATAAAAATATCTATTTACTTCATTATTCTCACTCTTCTTCTTGGCATTCGTGGTGGAAGTTGTTTCTTGACATTTTCAATGAACTGTACATTCTCTTTTGTCTCAACTTCTTTCACTGGCGGGTCAGGGTTCTTTGACTCGGTTTGTTTTTCAATGAAATTCACGAACTTTGCAATAAGCTCTTGGTTCGTTATTGAAAGTACATCTGGCTTCTTTTCTTCTGGTTCTTTTGGTGGCTCAGTTTGAACAGAAGGTTTTATATGGGCTTCGTGGACTTCACCCTTGCCATGCACCTTAATGTTGTCGCTTTCTGCATTCGCTAATGGAACCTTTCTTTTTCTTACATATATTTTACCATCTTTACTCTGACTTACGTAATAGAAAGGATGTTGTATTCCTCTGGCGTCATTTAATATAATAGACTCTCGTTCTGATTTTGACAAGCTCATTTTACATCGGTTAAAGTTTTAATTTTGTTTTTTATCTGCAGTCAAATGACTCAGACAAGTCCTACGGACAAGACCCAAGGGGTCATAGATGTTGAAGCATTGAAGAAAGAAATTCGCGAGCAAATTTTATCCGAACTGAAGGAACAAAAACAAGAACAAAAGCCAGAGAGACCAAAGAGAAAACTTAGTGAAAAACAACTAGCTGCATTAGCTGCTGGAAGACAGAAGAACCCACGTTTGCTCGCGAAGAAAGCTAGAGAAGAAGCTGAAGCAAAAGCTAAAGAAGCTGAAGTGAAGAAAGAGTAAATGGTTTATTTTTATTGGAACTAAATGTATAGACAAATACCTTTATCTGTTGCGTTCAGTAGTGAAAACCCTGACGTCAAAATAAAGGGGAACAGAGTAACGTTTAAGTTTCCAACAGACTGGATTGTGAACATAAATGAAGAGAAGTACATTGGCATAACATCTATGTATATAACACGTGCATTTAGGAAAGTTGACTTTATACTTCAAGTCGAGATAGAAAATGACGAACAGTCTTTAAGCGCCCAAAACATTCACATATACAAATACTTTAAAGACGATACAACATTGTTGCAATGTATGATTTCATTTAATGAAATGTTCGAGAAAAAGTTTAACATTGAAGTACAAACTTTACAGCCTTTACGTGAGTTTCTTGCACAACTGAAAGAAGAAGGTAGTCAGCCACAACTTATAGACTTTCATTATGAATTTAATGAAAATGAAGATGGAACTCATGACTGTCAGTTTGTTGTATTCTCACCATTCAATGAAGTAGCTAAAGAGAAAGAAAATCCATTACGTATAAGATTTCAAATCTCTGAACCAAGTGATGATTTCAAGAATGTTTTCAATTATGATGCAATGCTTCCGAGGAAAAATGAATTTTCAAAGATTGTAACACCTGGCATTTGGGATAGAAAGCAAGCTATATTATATTCAAACTTAAGTAAGGGAGTTGAAAATGAGTTCATTGGTCATACAAGAACTACACCACTTCCTAACCCTAAATACTATAAATTAACTGGCTTCAATCGTGAGTTTTGGATAGACATGTTCTCCACTCATGACCATAACTGCCCAGTGTTCTTACCTCCAGACCATAAGGACTGTCTCTACATTGAAGCACAACTCTTAAACTCTACCATCGCAGTATTGTAAATGACCACATGGGCTTCGCCCTTGCCGCTAGCGGCTTATTTTTATCATGAATGACCTCATTGCTGACAAAAATAAATGACCTCATTCATGACCTCATTGCTGACCTCATTCATGACCTCATTGCTGACAAAAATAAATGACCTCAGAACTTCAACTTACGAATAAAGCTTGTTTTAGTCGTTATTGAGAAGTTAAACTTTTCAGCAAAGCAAGGACTAGAAGACTTACATAAGTCAAATCCAATCTCTTGACCGTCATAAAGTGCTTTATAAAGTTTCATGACACTGAACTCAGAGTCTTTGTCAAATTTTCCTTGCGGAACCATTAAACCTTTATCTTCATTGTAATAGCATTGTATAGCTTCAGGAAACATTTCATTAGCGGTTAAAGCAATAACATCTTGCTTCACGCCTTTCATTCTGCAGTGAAATGCAACTTCATTTAAATCGTTAGTGAGTAAGTCTATGTAAGTCTTCTTTCCACAAAATATTGACTTGTATGCTAAACTTTGTTTTCCAGGTGTTATTTCTGCGAAGTCACTATGAAACTGACCAAGGTTTTTACCAATAAGTTCTCTACCGTATCTCTTCTTAAATTCATGAGCTAAACGTGGTATGTCTTCATTGTAAATGTGCATCGAATCTGTATCCTGATAAAATGCTTTTAATCCTAAGTCTTCAATCGTGCAAAACACTTCATTCATAATACGTTTTGACATAGACAGAATGTTAACACCAAGTGGACAGAAGTTAAAGTGTCTGCAAATGCTTTTCGTTAGCTTGAAAATAGTTTTATCTGAACCATCCAAACCTTCGAACTTCACTATATGGTTGTAGTTTCTGATGGCATATCTTATAGCATCTTTGTCATCTACTATGGTTATTTTTGACTCAATAGGAGATAGAATAGTTTTGCCATAAATACTGTTCAGAATGAGCTTTATATTTTCTTGCAAAGGATTTCCTTCTTTCTTATACTTTAACCTTAACTCAAACAACTTCTTTACTTCATCTCTTATTCTAATATCTCTGTTTCCATCGTAGTAATATCCTTGCAACACTTCACATTTGACACCTTGATATTTTATAAGGTCTTGTAATGTTATATGGTCAACATACATTAAACAGCAAGTGTTTGAACTTCTGGGAACGTTAAGTTCTGGATTTAGTTCAGGGTCACAAACTATTAAAGGAAAGTGTCTATGTATTCCAATCTCTGTTATCTTAATGAGAACAAAGAAGCCAGACATAAACTTTTCACCAATGGGTTCCTTTTGGTCGTCATCGAATAAATGTCTCATGAATACTCTGTGCTTAACATCTCATCCTTCAATACTTTTGGAATTCCTTCTAAAGTATAAAGTCTTGCATAGCTGATGGATATAATGAAACAGCGTCGAAGTCAGCAATGAGTTTCTTTTTGCTCTTTTGTTTAATGTTATCTGACAACATACATCTTCCACCTTGAATGCATCTTGAAATAAATTCTCTTGGTTTATTTGAGAGGTCATAAAGATTTCCATTCGGGAAGTACACTCTGTTCTCAAACAATTTGTTAGCAATAGAACAAATACTAACGTAGTCATAAACGTTTAAATCAAACTCTTTCAATAAGTCATTGCGGAACTTTACAAAACCTTCTCTTAAAATTCTTACATCTTGTTTGCAGTAAAACGTGCTATATTTTTCTAAGTCGAAGTGGTTTTCATCTATTCTGCAACCTTTGATGGAATCTATGTTCTTCATGAACGTTTCAATATCTTTTACAAACTTACATGCTTCAGAAATGACACCAGTTCTGTTGTCATTTGCTAACAAAACACTGCTGTAGTAGTTGTATGGAAATACTTCTTTCGGTCCTGTTTGTAAGTTAAACATAGCAGGAAATAGTTTAAGCTTCTTATTTATAACACTGTAAGAGTCTTTTATAATAATTGCCCTTCCTTTATATAAAGTTATTTGCATTGTTCGTGAACCTTTAATGATGGGAGTTCCTTTCACTTCTGTCATGTGTCTTAAGATGAAGTTTATATCATAGCTGAGGTTATGGAAATATATTAAACTCTTGTCAGGAAGTCGCTCCAAAAATTCTGTTGCACAGTTTTGACCCCATATGCTTTCACTCACTGAACCATCTTCACTGTCATAACAGATGTTAAAAGCTTTATGAAAGCCATCGGTACTACACTCAAAGTCAGCAAAGAAAACATGCTCAGGAATGAACTTGCACTTATTTTTATTTACTTCTTTTGACTCTGCTTTCTTCTTCAGTTGTACACAATACTTTGGAGCATATGTCAAATCTTTAAATGGTGCAAGGTTCTGTTTATATAAGTCAGTCGTATATGTGAAAAGTTCTCCATAAGAAATAGGTTCGAAATATTTGCACTCCCACAATGTTTTCATAACATCCCATAGCGGTGTAGTTCTATCCATGCGAACAATGTATTTATCATCTCTCATTGTATATATTTTCATCTGTTTTCAATGTTCATTCCACCACACTCCTTCAAGATTTCTATATAGTTGCGAATGAAATATGTTGTCATTGGTAATCTTTCGTTTAGCATGTAGTGGTCTTCAACAAGAAGTAAGTCAATAGTTCGAACAGTTTTACATTCTTTTGGTATGTATCTCTTTATTTCATTATGTCTTGAGTCATTGAAATAACCAATGGTAACATTGAATGCTATACCTGTTGAATCGGAAATTTCTTGTACTTTACTTTGAGGAAAGTCTCTAACACGAATGACTTCTCTCATGTGGTCAATAGTTTCTTCATTTACTCCAGCCTGAATGCAAGCATAAACGAAACAATTGTCCTCTGTCATAAGTGTTGCAGTTCTTTTGTTCAGTTCATTGAAGATTTGGTAGCGTTCAAGATTTATAGGTAATGTGCAAAGATACTTCCAGAACTGACCGCTTCTCTTCTTATAAAACTTCTTTTCACCAAGGATTTCATTCCAGAAGTCATCTATATCTTGTTTATCTCCTGTTTGTTTAAGTCTGTTCAATAATCTTTTCTGTCTTTCTGTCAGTGTGCTTTCATCTCTATATGGTCTCTTTTTTGGTTTGCCTTTCTTTACATCTGACATCGTTAAGCCTTCATATTCAGTTAAATCATACATCTTTATTTCAGTAAGATTCTTTATGTTTGTCAAGAAGAAGTCATAGTGCATTTCAACAATACCTGCAGCATTTGCTTCTATCTCTGATATAAAGTTCTCCTTCAAGAGCTGATGTAGTAATGTTCCAATATTATTGAGGTTTAACGTAGAACATTCATACTTTCCACCAAGTTTATAACATACCATCCATCTTTGTTGGGAGTTTATTTTAATCTTCTCTAAGAGTCTCATGAAAACCTTACCGAAATGTTTGTGTAAGTAGTCTCTGTTTGGTTCATCTAAAGCTTCGATGTTAAAGTCAATGAGTCTATTGCCTGACTTCACATTTCTCTTCCTATTCTCTTCATCTTTCTTTAACCATCTCTCACCTTCTTTTGGTTTGTCGTCAATGGAACGAATGACATCGTTAGCTTTGCGAACTTGTTCTATAGCGCTCTTAAACATCTCTCTTCTCTGTTGTTTCAGTGTGTCGTCTCTCTTTCGTGTTTCACCAACGTTTGCATTTGTTATGTCAAACATCTCTTGACGAACATCATGCGAAAGAGCTTTACGAGTATGACCAACGTTTGCATTTGTTATGTCAAACATTTCTCTTCTTACTTCATGAGGTACTGAACGTCTATGATATAAGTCAATAGCAACGTCATTTAAAGGAAATGCTCTTGCATGGACTTCGTCCTCGCCGCGTTGCGGCTTTATGAACTCATGAATTCTATCATAACTTATTGCACCATTATAGTCATTGAGGATGTCAGCGAGTGCTTTTTTGTTTGTTGCGTAATGCTTTGCTACTTCTATGTTAGCTTCTGTAAGAAGTTGTTTTATTTCCGAGTGTTCTAACTTAGACAACTTCCGATACATCTTTAGTAGGAAATAAAAAAATATTTTTGAAAAAATTAGATTAGATTTTTTAAAGTTATTTTTCAAAATAATTTAATATTTTTATTTTAATGAAACACATGCAAGATTGCAAGTTCTTTTCATACAATGCTCTCGCTACTGCCATCAAGAATGAGTTCAATAATGCTTCAAATGTTAATGTTATCTTTAACAAGAAGTTTGTGAAAGAATCTAAGTTTGGTCAGTATGTCAGACCATTAGCTATCGTCATTGACCGCAAACGTTATACTTCACAAGAGTTAGCAGTAGTTTTGAAACAAAAGAGTTTCTTCGTGAATGTCAAAGATACTCATTATACTGTTATAAAGAACTCTAATATTGACTTCTTCAGTATTGCTTTAAATCTTTCCGAACAGAAAGAATATAAGAAGGGTGAAACAAATGTGAAATATTATCCTTCATCTCTGAAGACAATAACGAACAAAGATGTTATACAGAAATTCTTACCAAAGGTTGAAGAAGCTTCAATTGACATTGACGAAGGAAGTGAAATGGTTGAAGAAATTGACCCTGAAGTTATTTAAGCAAAAATATATTTTTGAATAACTGAAAGTGTCACCACGTCACCATGTGCTACCAGGTTAATTAACTTCTTTTAAAAATGATGACAACATGACATTTTGACAACAGTCCAGGAAATAAATTTTATCGTTAATGTTTACGTTAATGTTTTTCATTAAATTTTGACAAAGTGCAAATCTTCACTTCGTCAAAAAAGTTAATGTTTTTCATTGAAATCGGTAAGTTTTCATTCTTCCTCTTTGAAGTTGTCGAAATATTCTGTTATCTTTTCTTTCAGTAATGTTAAGTCTTCTTTAAATGTAAGTATTGTGCAACCTTTGATGTCATAGTGTGTTTGAGGAAGAGTATTTTTGACAATTTCCTTTATTTGCTCATTCGGTGTCATTGAAATCGGTAAGTTTTCACGATAGAACCAGTTTCTGTCAGATTTATATATCTTAGCTAAGTCATAAAAGCTCTTGTTGTTTCTTCTCACTAAATGCAACATAACCATATCTCTATCTTCTTCTTTCTCCAACTCTTCAGCGTAAATCATATACTTATAGCTTTTTTCCTTTCCTTTTGGTACTGAACGTGGTATTCTTTTCTGTATGCTTTTGTCTTTGGATTCAATGACTTCATCTTTTGCTTGAAGTTTCTTTTCCATCTCTCCACGTTCTGCTTTATATAGTTCATCTAACATCATGAAAATATAACAAGCATAACGAGGTGAAGCCCACATTGCTACAGCATTTACTAAAAGTCTATGAACATAATAACCTTTCAAACCAGGAGCCAAATTCTTGCGATTTTCGTACGGAATCTCTTCCCTCGGTTTTCCGAGGGAAGCAATCATATGAGGAAATTCTTCTAAAAGTTCTTTTGCCTGTTGGTTTTCAAACCAATGATATGCTTGCTTTGTAGAAAGAAGAGCATTCAAAATACTTTGCATTTGGTACATGTCATCTTTGACTGAACGAATAAGACGTAACTGTTTGTTATACTGTATGTACTCGTATTCTTCATTTATGGCTTCATGAACGATAGCAATTGTTGTGTTCTCTGATGTTGACATTACTGTCTTTACATACAAAATAAAAAAATAAATAAAAATAAAACTAACTTTATTTTTTCTGAGATAAACACTATTTCTTCACAACATTAAATTTTATCCTGTATGAAATGACTTTAAAAAGATTATTGACTGACTTCGAATACTATCTCATTGACGCACTGACAGACCCTCAAAACTGTGTTGAAAGTTCTTTAAGCTTTAAGATTGAAGGTACGACGCATTTTGTCTTCACTTACGTATTGAAAGAATATGACCGTTATCATAACGAAGTGAATCAAACACTAATAAAATTTGTAGATAAAAAATTGGTTAACAATGAATATTTTAAACGTGAAGACCCAAACACTGCTGGAGATGATGAAGAATACAGACAAGTTATTGAAAAAAATAACGCAAGATTAGATGCAATAGAAAAGAAGTTTAATGAATGTCTTACAAACACGTATGAATATCTTATGCGGTGGGAAGCTAGATGGAAATAAATTTACGTCAAATATGCAATTTATAAAATCTTATGTCGACAGGCTACGTAGCACAGTGGTCTAAGGTGGTGTTATGGAGGGGTCAGGGTCTGTGGTTCGAACCGCGACAGCGCCGTATTTTCTTATTTTCTTTGTTTGTCTTGTTTGTCGTGAATAAAAAGTGTCATAAAAGTGCTCTATCTTCCACGGAATAAATAAAAAATTTACTTTATTTCTTCTTTATTTCTTTGTTCCCGTGGAAGAAGGGTTTTGCTGTTTTTCTCAGCCGAAATCAATGATTTTTTCATTTTTGGAATCCTTAGCGAATGGGGAATCTTTTCTCTCGTGGAAGCTTTGACCAAAAATATATTTCATTTTCAGCATTATTTTTTTGCATTTTGACACGAAGTGAAGATTTGCACTTCGTCAAAATGTGATGTCATGTTGTCATCATTTTTCAGAGATGTTAATTAACCGAGTGACACCTTCAGTTCTTCAAAATAATTAATTATTGAATAACCTAAAAACATTAACGTAAACATATATTTTTGGTCGTTTATGATAAAAATAAATGGTTCATTTACTCACAATATTTTTGTACAAAACGACCCCAAACTTTTAACTTCTTTTCTGCAGCTTCTAATGCTATCTTAGCGAGTTCATATTCTCTAAATTCTCTCTTTAAATCTTCTTGTTCCCATTGGTCTAGTTCGTATGAAGAATCTCTATAACCATAACATATCTCACATTCATGTTCTAATTGTTTTTCGCGCATTTTTCTAACTTCTTGTTCGAACAAAGTTTAGCATTCTCTACTGTATCTTCGAGTTCTTCTTCATCTAACTTCTCATGAACTTTCTTGTCTATGGAATCCATAATTTTTCCAACTGCTATGCAATATTTTGGAGAAGTCCACATTGCTATATAGTTTATAAGTCTTGGGTCTACATACGTTCCTCTAACCTGTTTGATTTCATCAGGAATTCCTGCATGAATTTTGTATAAAAAGCAACCGCCGGAATTCAGACGGTTGCTATATTCTTCACAAAATGCCTTATAATACTCTTCCCAGGACTTATTTTCCAACAACTTTCTAAAGTCTTTCCTAAACTGCTGACACATATTTGTTGCATTAATGTAACCATCCTTGTCTCTACGTAAGACTTCAATACCGTTATAAGTGCCTTTTGTGAATGTTTCGCCATTAGATTTGTTAGTGAATGTTTTTGCTTCGACTGACATTACTGTCTTTACATACAAAATAAAAAAATAAATAAAAATAAAACTAACTTTATTTTTCTATCTTAAGGAAATTCATGAAAATTCATGAGGGTGAAAAAACAGGTGAGAAAACGGGTGAGATCTCACCTCTTCACCTAAATTATATTTTTGTCTGATTTACATCTAATGAAAAAGTTTAGAAGAATTTTCTTATTCTTTCTGGCATATTTTTGTCTTTCCAGTACTCCCGCTCTAATGGTCCCAGATGTGTTGGCTTCGACTCTCTCAAGTTCTTAGATGGTATAACATCTTCAACGCCTCCTTCATATCTTACTTTATAAGTGTCATCGTTTGTGTTATAGCCAAGTATTTCAATAACCACTCCTCGCTTTGCTTCGTCAATGGTTTCAGCAAGTTTGCCATTACTACTTTCGACTAATTTATGACGAGGATAAAACGCAATAGAGTCGTTGGCAGCTTTTATAAGATATCCATTACCTTGCGTAGAGTCTACTATATAATAATTTCGACTTAACCTTAAACGTTTCTTTGTCAACGGTTTGTCGTCAAGAACTACACGAACTTTTGTACCAGGAATGAGGGTAAATTGTGTTGAATTTCTGATATTTTGTGTTTGGCTTCGTTTCTTTTGTATATACTTTTCTTCTTGTTGTTGTGTCATTGAATTTGGTGTATGTCCTGTTGTAGAATGTGTTGAGGAATTATATACTTCGAGAAAATGTTTCATTGTTTCTTCGGTAAAGTCTCGCTCTTGATTTAAATCTCTGAGCGTTCTTATGAAGCGATTAATGATACCGAGTATGTTATGGTTATGGTCTTCAGTAGTGTAGTGAGTTATGTTATGCTTAATGAGAAAATCTGTGATTTCATTGCTGAGGTATGCACTGTCTTGGTCTGATGTTAAAGTACTTGGGCTATGTTCTGCTACAAACTTTTGTAAAACTCTTAACACTTCACGAGTTCCTTTATTCCTCATTGGATATGCATATGCTTTGCGAGTGTTAACATTTATGAAGATGAGGAATGGGTTATGTCCTCCTTTTCTGCTTTGAATGAGAGTGTCAAATTGGTATGCGTCAGGAGTGTTGGAGTAAATTGGTAAAAAGTAGTCGTAAGGGTTTATTTTTGTTTGATGTACAACATTTTTGTCAAAGAACCTTTTCACTTCAGCTCTGTTAGTAAATCCCCAACTCTTTGCAGCTTCATTGAACTTCTTAAATGACCTCCATGGATGTTGTTCGAATACTTCTTTCAAGCTCATTTATGTAAAGTTAAAGATTTTATTCAAGGCTCAAGCGCGTTCATTGAACTCTATACCATGCGAATACAGTCACAAATGGTGGCATATAATCTTCACCTGAGCCTGTTGGATTTGTTGTGAAAGTGTGTGAATGATTTCCTGCGGTTCCACAGAAAATACCTGCGCTTGAATCTACTGGGTCACTTGAAATATCATATCTATGCATTCCCTGTCTATCCGAACCTGCTGCAAGATTTGTATAACCTCTTTTTGTTATTGAATGTGAATGACTACCTGTTGTGTTTGTAGTTCCTGTATGAGTGTGCGGTGGAAGGTTTGCTTCTTTAATTTTCTTCGAACCACCTGTTTGCTTTGAAGAGTTCGCACAATAGAGGAATTTATCTACAATCTGTTCCCACGTACCAAAACCTAAAACACTTGCCGGATTTGTTGAGTTCATTGACGTATATAAAGAACCAACAGGATATAATGTTTGAAGTATTTCAGTCTTTAATGTTTGAAGCTCTGTTTTGTCTGCTTTCTTATCTAACATTGTTGGTAGTTCATATGCTTCAAAGTTTCTGGCATGATCTTCGATATTCCTGCAACTGTTATCTAAATTGTTAAGAGTATCTTTTCGCTTGTGCTTGGATTTTCTAATGGTGCATTTGAACCAAGGTCAAAGTTCAATATTATGTCGTCTGCTCTAACAGTAGTGAAGGATTTATGTGTATGGTTTTTGTCTGCTTTCTTATCTAACATTGTGGTAGTTCATGTGCTTCAAAGTTTCTGGCATGATCTTCGATATTCCTGCAACTGTTATCTAAATTGTTAAGAGTATCTTTACGCTTGTACTTGGATTTTCTAATGGTGCATTTGAACCAAGGTCAAAGTTCAATATTATGTCGTCTGCTCTAACAGTAGTGAAGGATTTATGTGTATGGTTTTTGTCTGCTTTCTTCTAACATTGCTGGTAGTTCATGTGCTTCAAAGTTTCTGGCATGATCTTCGATATTCCTGCAACTGTTATCTAAATTGTTTAAGTGTATCTTTTACGCTTGTACTTGGATTCTCTAATGGTGCATTTGAACCAAGGTCAAAGTTCAATATTATGTCGTCTGCTCTAACAGTAGTGAAGGATTTATGTGTATGGTTCTTGTCGGCTTTACTGTCTAATGTAGCTTGAAGTTCATTTATATCGGAGATGTTGTGTTTATGAGATTTCAAAACTTTGTTCATTGCTTCGAGTTCAACTTTGTCAGCTTTACTTTTAATAGCATCTTCAAACGTTATTTTTGACTTAACTCTCAAAAGTAAATCTTGGTTCAACTAATACACCTTTAACAGAGAAAGTAGAGGCATAAATTTCATCGTTATAACTAAATGCTTCTGGTGCTTTTACCGTGTCATACTGTACAGTACAGCTTATGTCATAACCTTTAGCACGAATGTATTTATATCTTCTTTCATTGGGGTCTTCCGTCTTCACTTCATCACTTCGTGTTAAATATCCATGGTAGTCCGTTATAATCTGTTCGTCTGAAGTTATATAATGAACGTGGTTCTTGACTTTATCACTCAGAGCTAAAAGCTCATTTTTGTTTGCTTTTTCGGCTAATTTCTCATTAACATCATTCACTTCTAATTCAACTCTTCCGCCAGAACTCTTATTATCATTAATCTTTTTCATTAATTCGGTAATTACGTCATAAAGACTATATTCTGTTTTCGGTTTTGTAAATAATGAGTCAAAATTTCTTTTCATCATTACATCGCTGACATTAATGATATCACCAATTCCTTTTTCATTTATTCTCTTCATTAATTCTGCAATAATGACGAAATATATAATCTGTTAATTTATTCTCTTCATCGAGGGTTATAGAATGTTTTGAAATTGAATCATTAACTCCTCTAAATAAATCAATAACTTCAGGATACACGTTTTTAATGTCTCGAATAACCCGACCAGTATCCTGTTGTTCATGTTCTTCGTTCCCGTCGTTACGTGGTTTTATATCTCTAACCATCATCAACGCAGCTATAACCGGAGGGTTTGTTGCTACCTGTTCGAAAATCTGACCGTTATGTATGGTATATCTAAATAATTTCTTTGTGTTTGTTAAAACATTTGAAACAAGTCTTTTAAAACCATCTACAAAATTTCCTGTTTCACCTAATGTTCTTGCAGCATTTACAAGCTCACCCATTCCCGCTTTTGACCCCAAAAACGTCCATATTGCATTTATTTCACTCTGCATTGTTGTCGATTCAGCAAAATTAATACCCGCATTCGCTAAGCTGAAAATGAAATTCAGTGGATCGAACTTAATTCCACCTTCTTTTTCAATTTCAACGAACTCACTAACATGAGATTTTAAATATTCTTTCGTTAAAATTGTTTTCCCCGATGTTATGTCATTACGAACTATCACCGTCAAAAGTTAACGAATTCAATTTCGTCGTTGATGCTTTTATTTCATACACCGCTTTATCGATAGTTTTTGGCTCACCTTCTTTAGAAGCATATGAAACATTAATGAATGAATTATATGTATTCATGAATGAATTAAAATCAATGATTTTCATTAATGACGCCTTTAATGATTCATTTACTGTCGAATCCCTTAAAGTAATTAATGAACTGTCATTTATGAAAGGTACACTGCAAACCGTCGAGTTTGGATCAAATGCTATAGTTGGTGCAGGAATATTAATGATATAAGTCATTAAATCATTAAGTGACGTAAATAATGTTGTCGTTTTTGATTTAATTTCTTTAGCATCTGTTATATATGGTAATTTTATTTCTGTAGTTTCTGAATTAAAGATATTCGCTAAAATGTTTTGTAAACTGTTTTGAACAGCTGTGTAAACCGTTGAATTCGGAACTCTTACGATTTCACCATCCTTAATAAAAGGCATTGTACATGGCGTAGTGCTTGGGTCAAATCTTTCGGGATTATAATTCAACATATATTCTAACGCTTCATGAACAGACTTATATACTGTTGTGTCGTTCTTCATGACAACTTCACCATTTACAATGAATGGCATAGTGCATGGAGTTAAAATGGGGTCAAACTTTTCATAGTCCTTCCATGTTATGTATTTCTCGGTATTTCCATCACTGATAACAATATATTTGTCAGTAAGTGTGAGAGAGTATTGACCAAAATATAAACGTTTAGCTCTGTCAGCTTCATACGCATATGCAGCTATACTCATATTTTAATGAGAATAAAATGTTGTTCTATTTGCAAAGTACAGACCCAAACGAATACGGGACAGTAAAACTACAAACAAACTTAGGTCTACAGAATGAGCCACTTGCATTCAGAATGGTTGACTTTAATACTATTGCTTCATTCGTTATAACTGACGAAACAGATTTCATGGAGCTTGAAATAGATGGAAAGAAGCACGAAATAAGATTTCACAATAATGTAGAATATAAGATGGAAACATTAGCTGGAGTGTTAAATGCTCTCATAAATACTACAATAAACAAGGATAACGGAGAAAACTTAATGAATGTTAAACTTATTGCAGGAGTTTTGAAGTTCAGTTATGCGAAAGAGTTTAAGATACCAAGAATGAGTCATAGAGTACAACTTCTTTTGGGAGCATACCATATGACATTTCCTTTGAAAAGTGTTGACAAAACGATTGAGATGAAATCTGTTCCATACGTATGTTATGGCAATTGTTTGTACATTGAGTCAAAAATAGCTAATGTCACAGGTATTTCAGGAGTTAATAGTAAAGGTTCAGTAGAATATAAATCCTTCTGTTATGAAGTAAATTCAATGTTCATTCCAAACGTTCCTGTCATAGCAACTCATTTAGGTAAATGGGTTCGCATTAGTCCTCATAATTTGAAAGACATGCAATTCAGACTTGTTGACTTTCAAGGAGAGCCTGTAGAACTGAAGGCACCAGTGCGAATGACTGTTGAAGTTGACTTTTTAGAAAATATTAAATGCAACAGCTTACAAGAGAACTCAGAGCTAAAAATATAAAGTATGAATGTTATGTATTAGGTCATGAACTTTGGTTGTTGCTGTTTGATGAAACAAATGAGTTAGTTATGTCAGTCAAGAGAACAGAAAAATATTGTGTTAGTGAAAACTGCACCAAGTCAATAAGATTAGGTTTGCATTATGAAGATGAGTTCGATACTGTTGAAGAAGTTTTGGATAGATATTACAAATTGCTTTAATTTACTAAAACATATTTCAAACAAAGCTTATAGTAAGTAGATAGTTTTGTATACTCGTTCGAATATTTATACTTAAACTCAACTCCTGGAGTACCTGGTGTTTCAATGATGCGGATGTTACCTATTTTCATGAATATTGGAGTTTGACCACAGCATTCGATTTCAGGGTCGAGATAGTCAATGACACATTGCTTTCCTGTTATTCGTGATATAATATTTTCAAGGTCCTCCTTTGTTAGAATTATTTGGTTCTTACTTATAAGATTTGTCAAAAGCTTCTTATCGTCTTTGAGTAAAATTGTTTGGTATAACTGAAGAAGGTAATGGTCTACGTTATCTGAAGGATTTGTTTGAACATTTGTGTAAGGGTTGTCGTTGGCTTCTCTTGAAAGAATTTGGTCCAGTGGTGGATACTCTAACTTAACATCTGATGTAGCGTTAGCGTTTGAAGCTGTGTTTAAATTCACGGATTTCAGCTCTGGTTCTTTTTCTTTCAAACACTCCGAACTATAGTTCTTTATGACAATATTGTTTGTCGTTCGTGAGTCAACATTTGATGTTGGTTCAATTGGAACATTAACGGCACCAGCTAAGATGGATTTGCTTCTCATTTCATATAGAATAAAAACCTTTTATATGTATGAAATGAACAATATACTCGACAAGGGTTTGAATGTAAAGCTAACGAATGAAAATATTGTTGAATTCACTGAGACAGGAGCTGTGTATAAAGATGTAGAACTACTGAACAAAAGAGCAAAGGGAAGAAGCAGGAATATGAACAAAGGGTGGAAGCCTATAAAAATTTATGTCAATGATGGCTCAGGAGGTTCAAACATAAAGTATGCAGAAAGTTATAGAGTTTATGCTCTCAAAGGTGAAAAGCCTTCATTTAAGAACAGCTATTCTAACGCATATCCTCAAAAGCTAACGGATGGGGAAGTGGATGATATGAATGACAGCAAAAATATTAACAGAAATGGCGACAGAGATGCATGGAATTTGTTTACTATCAGTCAATTGAAGGTTAAACTTTAAAACAATGTTGGTCGTTCCCATGGAATATTTTTGACTTTAATGGTATTAGTCATGATATGAATCTCAAGGTATGAACGAGGAGAGATGAGAGACTTATATGCTTCCCAAATTTCTTCAAAAGGTAATGTTATACCTGACTGTTTCCAAATGAGTTCAATATCATAGCGTGAGAAACCTTGAAAGATAACGAAGTCAGTTATGAGACGTTATATGTTTAAAGCAAGGAAACGCCATGTTTGCATAAGTATTGCTACAGTTAAGTGGTAATGTCTGACTTTAGTTATGATGTTAGCTAATGGTGAGTCTGGTTTTGACACTAAACCTTTTCCGGCGAAGTCGTCACAAACGAGCAGAGTGTTTGAAGGATACTTTTTGAAGGGGTATTTTGAAAGTTTTGATAGAATGTAGTTTGTCAGTCGTTTCATATCGTAAACTCCTGAGTACTGACGTAAGTGGTGTTTGTCAATAATTCTTTCCATCTCTTCTGAAGTCTTTTGCATTCCTGACTGTATGAACTCTACAATAGCATAATATTTCCTCTTACGTCGAATATAACGTTGAAGAAATTCAATGAGTTCGCTATCTGGAACTTTAACGACAGAGGCTTGAACTTTTGATATAAATGTTTTCGCTGTTGAATCCATAGAGTCTGAAGTTGCTGATATAATGATTTGGTCATAGTAAGAGTCGTTTCCTAAACGCTCTGTTATGAGTATATGACGAATGAGGTTAAATGTCTTACCTGAACCCATCTTTCCACAATAGAAATATACACCATTTGAACAGAATTCATAATCTTTGCTGAAAGGAAGAATAAGAGAAGAGTTAAGTTTGTCTGTAGTTTCATTCATGTCTTCATCTACGTCATGTATTAAATGCTTCATTTTATCTCCATTAAAAATGCAAGTCAGAAATATTCAGAACATAGCACCGAGTCTAACTGACAAGAGTATAAAGATATACTATGAACACGTTATGATGAAACCAACCAAAATTCAAGAAAGTCAGTATACTTATGAATATCCAAGACATTGGGTAGAGTATGTAGGAGGTGAGAAAGCTATTGAAATCAGACAGGTTCGAAGTATTCCAGCAGGAAGAACAATATTATTGAAGAATTTTAATGTTTTGAGATATAATGATGAAACAAAGAAGCAAGATAGTTTTCCTGTTGCTGTGTATGTGAACTTAGATACAGGAGATGACATGAAAGTTTTTAACACAAAGCTTCAAACGGTAGTGAGAGAACAACTTACTGCGGAAGGACATCCATTACCTTCAGAAGTTACCATAGCATATAATTTTGAAACAAATGCAATAGATTTTAAAATCGTCTCTGCAAAGAAGTCAGGTTTTACATTTAATGAAGCAGATGTATATTCAAATGAAAACTTCAAAGCTATTGCATGGTTAGATAATGACGATTGCTTTAAGAAAATATTTAAATTCAGTGACTCAAAGATGTCAATAGATGACCTTCGTGGAATGTTACCATCGACGTTTACAGTTGAAGGTTCAGCAGGATTGCTTACAAGATTGTCAATTGGTGGTATTTGGTCTCGTGAGAACATTGTTATAAAATCCAGTATAAGTGAATTTGCTGAAGAATCTATATTATGTCTTTCAAACTACATGTATTCGCCGCCGAAGCATTATAGTATAACAAACTTTGTCAGTAAGTTTAACATAAGACTTGTCGAACCTTCTTCAATGAAAGATGTTGTGCTACCTAAAGATGGAAAGGATGGACTCATTATTGAGATGATTTTAATTGCATACTAAATGAGCTTGTTCTTGAA
Organism: Trichomonas vaginalis G3; assembly: GCF_026262505.1. NCBI lineage: Eukaryota > Parabasalia > Trichomonadida > Trichomonadidae > Trichomonas > Trichomonas vaginalis. The sequence continues at coordinate 24,813,744 of NC_067204.1, read as the reverse complement.
GGTCATTCATGATGAAATAACTGTTGTAGAAGATGTTAGCAATTGTTCAGACATTTTGAAGCGTATAGATGATATAAGAAAGAAGTTTATGAATGAGAACGTTTATGTTTCATTGACTTTCTCCAGTAACGAGAACTTTTATGAGATAATATTGAAGAGAGATGATTTTAATATGGGGTAAATGGTAGCTTGGGCAGCTTTAGGCGCAATGGGAACAAAAGCATTAGCATTTGGAGCAAAAGCACTTGGAGCTTATGACGCAGTAAATAAAATGAGTGGAGGAAGGGTTTCAAAGACATTAGATGCAAATAAAGGGAAGATTGGAGGCTGGGTTGCAAAGAAGTTAAGATTAAATAAAATAGGGCTCATAAATAAAGCATCCAATTTGGTTGCGACTGAGTCAGAAAATGCTTTAGGAAAGGACGATGAGTTTGCAAAACACGCAAAAGACTTTAATGACCAGATGAAAGGTGAAACAATGCATTTAAATAGAGTCGATGGAACTAAAGAAGATGTTTCTTCTCCACCAGTAGTTCTTCCGTATGGTCCCTATGGAATGTATGGAAACCCTTACGAAAGACCATTTGACCCATTGACTGGTGGAAGTAACTGGTATCATTACGGACGAAGAAGAAAGACAGTCAAGTTGGAGACAGACGTGAAGAAAGCAACTAAAAAGAAACCAAGGAAGAGAGTTATAAAGCAATGAATTCAACAGGGTAGAAATGAGGTTAGAAATCGGGTTAGAAATCGGGTTAGATCTCACCACTTCACCTAAATTTATTTTTGTGCTATGTTTTCATACGTGTGAGGGTGGTGATATCATTTATTTTTTATTTTATTTTTTAAAATTATTTTTATTTTATTTGGATGTAATGACAGAACAAAAGCAACTCATACAAATCAAAACATATAACAAACATACATTTAAACATTTATTCTTCCTTCCTGAGCATAACATGTTCTTTCAAATACATCCGAGACCAGTTGACTTTTCATTGACTGTTTATAAAGATAGAAATAGTTATATCATTAAACCATACGATGAACGAAGGTAAGTTATGTAAATTGTACGTTAAGAAGTTAGAGAAAGTTTATGGCTTCAAGTATGACTACAATAGGGTTAACACTGATGATGAATATTGAGGAAAATTTATGAGAACATTAGTGAAGTTGTTAGTGAGAACGATAGTGAGGTGAAATTGTTGGCGGTTTTGTAAATATTTAAGGTTAAGTTAGTTTTTGCGTTCATGTTGTAAAATATACGTTAACGGTTTTGTAAAGTGTCAAATTCACAAGTATTGGGTAAGGTGGAACGCAGTGCCACCATACCCAAGACTTGTATACTAACTGTCAAAATGTCATGTTGTCACAAACTTTAGAACAGTATAATTTAAATTTTTATTTTTATCATAAATGGATACCCCACAAGCTCAAAATTTACCACGAATCATAACAAGGGAGGAAACGATAAAAATGATGCGAGAACTTGCTAAAAATAACAAACCACTAAAACTGAGAAAATGTGGTTATGCAGTAATGATGGAAAGAGAGACGTTGTCGAAGAGGAATAAAAATTAAATTTGGATTGAGTTTAAAAATTCATCTTTATTAAATTCATCTCTTCCAATCAATTTATTTATTCTATTAAATTCTTTTATTTTTGCTTCACTCAGTTTAAGGATTGAACGGTAAGTTTCTAATTTTTCGATTATTTCTTTCCTCTCTTTATCGTTTTCAACCCCACCACATTGCGGCTTCTTTTTGTAATAGCATATTTTTGATTTAATTCTGTTTAGTTTCTTTTATATTCATCGTCTGGACTCTTGACTGCTTTGTTGTCACTCATTTCTTACGAAATAAAAAAAATTAAATATTATTTAAATATAATGGAGTAATAAAATAAATCGGAATTTCTATTAATTTATTGTCAACTTCAACTAATGCATTGCCGTTAATATATCTAACAAATTCAGCTATTGTGTCAAATCTTCGTCTTCTTTTTGTCATTGATTTATCAGTTTTTCCATAATCGAGATGAATTAAAACTTTATTTCCTTGTTTAAAATTCATGAGCCCCGAATTAATTTGTTCACGTTTAACATCATTTAACTTTTCCATTTGCTTTCTAATATATTCCATTCTTTTGAAATATCATTTTTCATTTCCACCGGTTTCATGTTTATAGTTCTATGCCATGTATTATTGTAATAATATACTAACTGCTGTATGATGGAGTCATGATTTCCATCCCAGTATATCTGACCGTTAACCCCCTAACGCATCTCTAAGAGTTCTCATTACCGCATCAACTATTTTATTATGAAACGTATATGGAGAGGATGAGAAGAAAAAATTAATTTGTGGGAAATAATGAGTCATAGCTGCCTGAAATCCTTTATCACCATCACCCCTGATATTATCTACTCTTTCATGATCTAGTAAGTATTGAATAGCTCTTCTTGTTTCCTGTTCTGTTTTCCCTTTCACCGGAATGCAATATAAATATCTAGTGTTAATGTTAATGGCAAATAAATAAGTAACGTTTCCTTTTGAATATTCCAGATGATCGATTTCGTATGAATATGGATATGGTGCAAATGAAGGGCGACTAAATTTTTCCTTTAACGGTTGAATTTTCGGGTCAATTGGTTTATTTAATATCTTGAAATCCTTTTTAAAATCTTTTTGCTTCTTTAATGTTTGAAATGGATATAATAAAGTGAATGATGAAGGATTAACTGAAGGAGGAGGAGGTATTGTCGTTGGAGGTTTTGGTGTTGCAAGTGGTTTAATTTTATCTGCTTTGATTTTGGATTTCATTCCTTCCTTCATTAATTCTGGATGTATTCTATTCATTTGTTTTAAATATGCTGTATATAAAGGTTTGATATACTTTCCCGCTTCGAGTTTATGTTGAAGGATGAATTCCAAAAGTTGATCTTCATTTAAAAGTCGGGCTGAATATGATTTAACTAATGAATCATAAATTAAAGCTTGTGCATCATTTATGGTCTGAAGGACCTGGGCGTTTTGTTCCTTTAGCTGTTGAACATTTGCTACTTTAGACCTCGGCTTTGGTTTTTGTGGCTCAGGATTATATAATTTATATAATTCATCAATATCTTCTTCTGTTAATACTTTATTTTTGAAATCTTTCAACTGTTTAAGCTGTGATTTAGTTTTTCCCTTTGAATCTGTCGTCTGGAGATCTTTGTAAGAAGGATTGTTCTCTTGGACTTTAATGTGTTGTAGAGGTAAGCAGAAACACTCTCATTGAGTTCAATGGCACAGAGTGGGTGAAGCTCGGTCATAACCAGTAGAAATTCTGCCAGTAGAAGTTCTGCCAGTATAAACTCTACCAGTAGAAACTTTACTAGTAGAAGTTCTGCCAGTATAAACTCTACCAGTAGAAGTTCTGCCAGTATAAACTCTACCAGTAGAAGTTCTGCTAAAGTATTCAATTTTGAGGGAAACAGTAGAAGTTCTGCCAGTATAAACTCTACCAGTAGAAGTTCTGCCAGTGTAAACTTTACCAGTAGAAGTTTAACCGTTACTTATTGTTCTAACCGTAGATCAAATGTCCCAAGAAGATTCAACACCAGCGACACCTGCACCAGCGACATCTGCACCAGCTCAAGACATGATGCAGATAATGACACAGATGATGCAACAGCAAATGCAGATGATGCAGCAGATGCAGAGCCAACAACAGATGCACTTCTCTCAATCTCCGAAGAAAGCACAAGAGCTCGAAGCCGGTCTCAATGTCCTCAGAAACGACTACAAGCGTGAACAACTTACATTAAGAAAAGACGAAGAGTATGATCCGATTGAAGCTCAAGAAATCAAATCCTCAGCTTCGACGAAGACCATCCAAGAAGAAAAAGACCAAGACGAGTACCTTACAAAGTCTCAAAGACTCTTTGTCCTTGAGTTCTTTACCATATCAGCACTCAGATCTATGCACAATTGGAAGGGTCGTACACCAATTGGCTCCAACAAGCGTGATCTCCTGATGACCGCTGTTCCTCTCATCAAAACCAAGACACAACTAATAGACTTTATCCTCAGTGCTTGTCCTGATGAGATCTAATCAGACTAAAAACTTACTAATTTGAGCATTGCTCATATATAATTAATTGTTTACAATCACCTGAAATAATACGAATAAACACCTTTTTATATCTTATTTACATCTAACATGCACCAATTTATTTTATAACTTTATTAATACTAAATTTTATTTCATACAAAAAGTAAAAATTCATAAGTTATATATTAATTTAATAAATTATATTATCATTTATAATAAAATTTTTCGAAATGCAGATAAATTTTAACATGTTCGAAATGAAACTATTATAAAATATATTCTTTTTATTAATGGTAATATAGGAATTGTAGGAATAAAAACTTTTTATAAATTATTCATAAATTTTTAAAATCTGCTATTCGGAAGTATGTTCAAAAATCATTCAATTATGTGAGAATTCTTACGATTACAAAAAAAGTCACACAACCCGCATCATATACTACTATAATATTATCTTCTTCATTTTGCTCTATAGTAGAAAGATAATCCTAATTCTAGCTCGATGTGTTGACATGATTGCCTTCTTTGCAATAATTGCACTTTATTGTTCATTTTTATCCTTTTTAAGGCAATCATGCATTTAATACATTTAATACTCCAAGGGTGAATAACTCCTGTGCTTTACTCAACAATATGTTCATGATTGTTCAATATAGAACTTTTTATATATTAAGTTATTCTATTCAAAATTGTTTAATGACTTTCTTATTTGATTTTCTATTACACGTCAGACATGTAGCAAAAATGTAACTTAAAACTAGATATTTTTATTGGTATTAAGTAAAATCATGTTAAAATATAAAAAACAATAAATTTTTTGGAGATGGTTAGCATAAACTATCCGAGATCGTTGTTGTACAACGATATAATTATGTAATTATGAAGTAGTGACTATATAATTTGAGTATCAAATAATTCCAAAATGAGAGGGATTGAAATTAGTAAGTACCTATTTCTTCGTTAGTGGTTTCTTTGATTTGATTTGCTTCAGCTGGATATCTGCTGAAATTTGCTGTAAAGGTGGAATTGGTTTTTGATTTAGAGATGATGGTAATGGAGATTTTAGTGATGATTTATGAGGTGGTGATTTAGGAGCTGATAGAATTTCTGGAGGCTGAATTGTTACAGAAGTCTCTTGAGGTAACTTTGGTGTAGAAGAAGAACGGTCAGATGAAGGCTCTTTTGTTTCATCTCCATCTTTATCATCTGTTTCGTTTGGAATAAGAGAGACGTCTTCCGGTTTATCACCTTCTGGGTTTTTGTAAAGTTTAAGTATATCATTATTGATTTCTTCCATTGTTCTTGTCGGGGGTTTTGTATCTTCTTCAGTAGTTCCGAGTTTTTCGTCAATTTCTTTTAATCTTTTCAATGAATCAGCATCAATTTCAAATGGATTAGGGCCAGATACATCTATATTTGGAATTACTATTTCCTCATTCAGAATATCTTCATCTTCTTTTGATAATTCAGGCTCTAGTTCTTCATCATCGCCATCAAATGCTGCAAGTTGCTTTTCTAGCTGTTTAAGCTTATCTGCTTGAGCTCTAATACTTTGTAAGTCAGATTTGGCTTCTTTTGCTTCCGCTCCCTGTAATTTATCTGCTAATCCTTTTGCTATTACATCAATTTGTTGATTTGTTGTAAGGTTCTGATCTTTATCCCAACCTTCGGGAAATTCAACAAGTGGATCTCCAAATTCAGTCTTTTTATTCTTAATATCATTGAGCCAGGCAGTTAGTTCTTCAACAGTTTGCTCTCTCCAAGCGTCAACATCAATGTTAACACCTGTGAGGAAAGTATTGGTTGGATCTTTCTCGATTTCTTGTTTATTTTCAGTAATTTCACTCATAATTTTTTATTGTCAAAAATTTTAAAACGTATACTTTTAACGATAGAAAAATTTTAGCAGCATTTGCCCAAAAATTGAGGCTTCGCCTCAATTTTTGGGTAAATGCTGAAACTATTTTAAATTCAATGTTGTGCGAAATGCTGAAAAATGGAATTCATAAATTTTATGAATAGTTTACAATTCACAAAATTTTTCGAAAATTTTATGATATTTGTAAACTATACATAAAATTATGAATCTTTTTCATCATTCTCTCAAAATTGAATAGAAAATATTCATCTATTGATTTTGAGTCATCATTCTTGTGCACCAAATCTTATTTCATCCAAGGCAATATTGCAATATGAAGGGCGGGGATTCCATTATTATTTTTTTCATTGATATTTGCACCATGTGAAATAAGAAGTTCAGCTGTTTCTTTGCTATTATATAATGCTGCATTATGAAGAGCGGTTTGTCCATAATTATCTTTTTCGTTGATATTTACACCATGTGAAATAAGAAATTCAGCTATTTCTTTGTTATTAAGTAATGCTGCATTATGAAGAGCGGTTTGTCCATAATTTTCTTTTGCGTTGATATTTGAACCATGTGAAATAAGAAGTTCAGCTATTTCTTTGTAATTATAAATTGCCGCGTAATGAAGAGCGGTTTGTCCATTAAAACCTTTTTCATTAATGTTTGCACCATGGGAAATAAAACACTCGCAAATAGATGGAATATCAAACATTACTGAATAAAGGAAGCATGTGTTAATATCATTAGTTTGATTATAATAAACTAAAAATGATTCAAGATTCTTATAATCGATGCAATAGCTTAAATTGATCTCTATATTAAACTCATTCATCAAATATGTAACAAAATCAATGTTGTGTGAAATAATTGCATACATCATGCAATCATTATCAGGTTTTCGATATTTCAAACATTCATTCATGATCTCGGGATTTCCTCCTAAAAATGATAATTGAAGACATTTTGGAGTTATTTCTGATTTAAATTTCGTTCTTAATAACTTGAAACAATCGACCGCTCCGTGGTAACAACATAATTCAAGTAATGAATATCTTTCCATAGAATAAGGATATAATTTGCTTCGTAGTTTTTGATCTTTATTAAATCCATCTCTTTCGGTGAATTCAATGAATCTTACTTTGTTATTATACATTATTGCTTTGTAAATTGTATTTTCTGAGTGAAAAATGAGATCTTCTGAATTGATATCTAAAAATCCTATATTGAACAATTTAATTCCATATTGTTTATAAAATGGAAATTTAGAAACATCAGAAATCTCAATGACCTTTGTTACATGATAATCATCGGTGATAAATTTGGCAAGAGTCAAATATGACTTGGTAAAGCGGTTATTAAACGGAATGATATCTAAAATATCTTTGACCATATTATGGGGGAGATAATTCTTTGAGTCAATCAAATCTGTTTTGATCTTTTTGTAAATAGATTTGAGTTCTTCTTCATTTTCGGTTTTTAACTGATACAGCGCATTATACGAATCAATGTGAAATTTGGAGATACTTCTCAATTCACTGTAATTGACTGGGTGAATGTTTTGATCAGACATTAAAAATTTTAAAAGCAATTTAATTGAAATTTACCAACATTAAATTTTAAGATTCATAGACTTACACTTTCCGTACTTTTATAAGTTATAAATTATATAAGATATCTTCGCTATTACAGGCCTGCTTCATCACGCCGATAAAGTAAAAAATATTTGGTATTTTCTAAAAAAAATTATTTAAAATTTATGACTTCTTTCTTATCTGATAGCGATGATGATTCGGCAGCAATTCTTCCACCACTTCATCAAGAAATATACGAAGAATTATGTTCTGGTGATGAAGTGACTGAAGAACCAGTATCTTCTGGTTTCATTGGCGTTCCATCAGTGATTTCAGAAGATCAACCTTTATTTACAGTTATAGACTATTTCATACGTCAAATATATAACTATTATACAGAAATTTTCGTTAGATTATGGCCTGGATTAGGACATTCAGAAAGATACGTTCATTTGAGAGGTCAGTGGGCAACTTCATCAATTTCCATTGCAGATCCATGTTTTATTGTTGGAAAATGGGAATTAGGCGATGATCCTGTTGGAAATGTTTATCAAAACAAATATTATACAATTATCGACGATGCCAATGGATTTTTCATATCACTACCACATGTACTCATTTCAGGTACAGAAATGGCTACTGCACAAAGATGCAGAAGGCAAACTTACATTAATTCTGTTTGCCCTGAAAGAATTTCAAATATGGACATGTTCAGAGGTTCTATATGTCACATTCTATTACAAAGGGTCTTCTTTGGCCTTAGAAATCAAGATATTGACCATACATTAGATCAATTACTTGAAAGCTCCAAATACGAACTATTTCTAATGGAAGAAACAAAAGAATCCGCAAAGAGTACAATCATACCATACCTCGAAACAATCAGACTTATTGCAGATGCCATAGAAACTAATTCAAACAAATTTACTTTAGATCACAGACTTTTCAACGGCATCGCCACTCCAATCGAAGCATTACCACCATACGGCGCCAAGACAGTTCAAGAAGAAGAGAACATTTGGTCATTTCAATGGGGATTAAAAGGAAAAATCGATGCCACAATGGAAAAGGAAGGAATCATGTTCCCATTCGAATTAAAGACAGGTAGTTCATATAATGGCCAAGTCAAAGATGACAACGTCCTCCAATTATCATCTTATATTTTTATGTTGAAAGAAAGATACAAAACACAATCAGCTCCATGCGGCCTTTTATTCTACATGAAGGATAAAAGCAGTTTCATCATCAAACCACGTAGATCTGAGCTTTTATCCATCGTAATGAGTCGAAATTTAATTGCTCACTCCCTTGCACACGGATCAATCCCTCCGACAGCCGGATCCTCACATATCTGCAAGTACTGCCCAGGACAGAAGATTTGCGCGTTCTTGGAATACGATAACGATTGTCCTGTCAAAAGTTTTTTGAATGGAAAATTATCGTATACACCAAATCTTCGACATCGAGAGTTTTATAACGAATGGGACCGTCTTCTTGTCAACGAGATGCTTAACTCACTAGATTTGCAAACACAGATCTGGACAAGCCCAGTTCAAAAGAGAATTTCCTCTGGAAGAGCTTTGAATAATTTACATACAAATAACGGAAAAAGTCCAATTGTCACTTTTTACCTTAATTCCGGTACTATTGAGAAAACACAGATCTGCGTTAGCAACATAGTGTTAATCACAAAAAACGGAATTCCTCCTGTTATTGCACGCGGAAATGTTTCAGCAATTGAAGGAAACCAAATTACAATAGAAATGATCCAATCAACGATGAATGAAGAAGAACAAGACATTTGTTTGGATCTATGGGAAAGTTACAATACTGTTACACGATGCAGAAGAAATTTAATGATTATGTTGACAGAAGATAACCAATGTTGTGAAAATCTTCGAAATTTCATCATTGAAAACAAATCTCCAGTTTTCACATCACTTCCTAAACAAACAAACATTTCACAGGAGAATGAATTGAACCATGATCAAATGCACGCAATCAAGATGGCCCTTCGTGCACAGGATTACATGCTGTTGCTAGGAATGCCAGGAACAGGAAAAACAACAACATTGGCACTTTTAGTTGAATCATTTGAGAAAAACAACCAAACAGTTTTGATTTGTTCATATACACATGCAGCTGTTGACAATCTTTGCAGTAAATTAATCGATCGAGGTGTCAATTTCGTCAGAATCGGAAGATTAGAATCTATTTCTGAAAAAGTTAGATCTCATTGTTTAGATTCTATTATTGAATCATGCGAAAACACAGAACAACTTCATTTATCATTGAGTGGTGTTAAAGTTTTCGCATGCACATGTTATGCGTTTAATCATCCTTTCATTCTCGAAAAGTTCTTTGATGTCTGTGTCATTGATGAAGCATCACAAATCTCAATGCCAGTTGTTGTTGGTCCATTGACTAAATGCAACAGATTTATTTTAGTTGGTGATCATTACCAACTTCCTCCAATATCAAAGAATGAAGGTGAAGTACCTATATCACTCTTCAAGATGCTTTCCGAGAAAAACACACACGCGATTGTGACATTGAGAACTCAGTATCGAATGAATAATGAAATCATGCAACTTTGCAATGAACTTATTTATTCTAATAGGATGAGAAGTGGATTCAGTTCAAGTGCAAAGAATAAGATATATTTCCCTAATATATCAATATTGAACGAGTTCTCCGAATACTCAAAAGAATGGATATCAAGGATATTGAAACCAGATCCAAGTGTTTTGTTTGTTGATACAGATTCTGTTCCTATGCGAGAAGGAAAGAATATGTCATCTAAAAACAATGTTGGAGAAGGCTCTGTTGTTTCTATGATTGTTTCTGCAATGATACTTGCAGGAATAAGTACAGAATCGATCGGTGTCATCACTCCTTACAGAGCACAAGTTATATTCATAAGGAAAGCTCTTCAAGCACAGATTTCTTGTTGTTCTAAATATTTCCCACACATGGCAGGAAATCCAAGTGAAATTGCAAGCTCGATTGAAGTTGACACAGTTGATAAATACCAAGGACGAGACAAGGAATGTATCATTATATCAACTGTTAAATCGAATGAGAAGAAATCTCCTGGAGCACATGCTTCTGACTGGCAGAGAATGAATGTTGCAATCACAAGAGCGAAAACTAAGTTGATTTTCGTTGGCTCGAGATCTACTTTGGAAAACTCTCCTTTCTTTGAACACTTGTTTGATTTGTTGTCTGATAACAACTTCTTCAGTTTGCCTCTCTCAGTAAATGAAGGCGAGTCAAAGCCATTTAGGAGTATCGATTCTTCACAATCATTGAGTAACATTGATACTCAAGACTATTAAATTTTATGTTTTTATTTGTTTGTATAAATAAATTGAATTTTTAATATGAATTCACAGAGTTTTTGAACCTACATATATTTGCAATTTTATTAAATCTTTAGTGAAATAATGCTCAATCTTGCTAATATAATATTTTTAACTTATTGAAAATGCTTTCATCTATAAATAATTTTATATTATTCAAAATTCTTAATAACAAACATTAATTATCTACATTTAGTGCTATTTTGAGAAAATATATGATTATGATCAAACTTTGTAGAATTGATATTCCTTAATAAAGAAATATTATTTACACAAAACATCAAATATTAATAACCAAAGCCAATATCCATCCTTTTGTATATATTTGTATGCATTATTCAATATATAAATATGTAGATATTGAAGGATTCAGGGAAATTTGATCTAATTATCCAGAAAATTATGAGGTGATATGTACAACTGCATTATTAAACTCCTCTATAGATTAGAACTAATCATTGAAACAAATTTAGCTTAGATTTGATGGTGAGAGTTGAAACACTTCTTGTAATTTTCAAAAAAAAAAACATCGTTTTATTCAATATTTATCACATATTAATTTTCCTTTAAAGAATGATAGTTCTTGCGGGAAGTGAATGACTTAGTTAACGCATTGAATTTCTGTAAAATCTAATTCTTGAAGTCCTTCAAGTTGCGATCTAATTTTACCAGAAATGGTGGATTATGAAAAATTGAATGGGGTTCATAATTTCGAATGATTTCAGAGTTATCTTCTCCGTAAGATAAAAGCGATACATTGTCATAGTAATCTGTTTTTGCGTTGATAGGTTTGAAACTATAAAACATTTTATCACCTGGATGAACGTTGTTCCAAGATGTTCCATCAGCAAAAATTGAGTACACATCTTTGTTTGGTATAGTAAAATACCCATCAATTCAAATTTTTTGGGCCCCATTTTTTAATGAAATATTAATCCCCAAAAGAATTTGAAGTGATTGGTATTCCAATATACTTCAAACATTTTTCTGAGCAAAGCTCAGAAAAAGTTTGAAGTATATTTCTAATATACATTAAATGTTTGAAAACAACAACAAGCATGGTGTGTGACAAGTTTGAAATCAAAAGTTTGAATGCAATTCGGAATTTCATTTGTTGAAAATATCTTGAGCATAGAACTAATATTATCAACATTAGAAACCTTTAAGTGAAAAAGTGCAAATCCTAAGTCATTATTTACACACAATAAATAATCAATTTTTAGAACTATTACAACGTTAACAGGGTCATCAAGCTTTTCAGATATGAAGAAAGGCATGTTTTCATTAATTATGAGTGGATGTTCATAATTATTACCACAATACCATTGATAATATTCAATGTTGTTTTGAAAATGAGTTAGAACCCAACAAATGACTTCAGAATTATTTAATAGCCTGCATTGCTGAAATGGAATTCGTTCAACTTCCTCACGACTTGGAAAGTTTGAATATAAATTTAAATCCATAAACTTTTAATGAAATGAGAGTCACTTTTTTGATTTTTATTTATTTGTTGTAAGTTCCAATTAAAAATTGTAAAATGAGAGCTTAAACAAAACTAAAATGCACTTTCAAAAACATCGTATTTTTCAAAGCTTTATTTTAGAAGATTTACAAGAGATACAAAGCAACGAGTTAAAATGATAGAATTCCAATTTTTTTTGCAAAATTATTGATTTGAAATTCAATACTGCGCTAATTTTATTGAATAGTTTACAATTCACAAATTTTTATTAAACATTGTCGAGTTATATTATATATAATGGAATTCTAAAAAGCACGTCAAACATTTAGCCGATAGTCATGTCATTAAGGATTCACTCCAACGATATGTAAACTTCATAAAACAGAGTTCATAAGTTTATCAAAATTTTGGTTTGAAAGCATTCATGGTAATATAGTAATATAGTTATGCTATTTCATAAAGTATTTGTTTAGTCTTCGATAGATAATATTAAGCAGATGCTTCCAAAAAGTATATTTTCAAAAAGATACGATGACGATTAAAAGTTGAAAACGATTGAAAAATTGAATACTCTGTATCGTTTGAGTGAACCATTAACAGTGCCAAAGATTATCAAGTTTATTCCAAGTATTATAAAATTGTAATAAATGTCATTGTGAAAATAATAAAATTGTAAGATTTTCTGACAATTCTTAAATCAAATCTCAATGTAAAGATGATTGAAATAAAAAATATATCTAATTTCATAAAATGAAAATGACGATACTTGGATTATGCAGATCTGATAATTTTTCACCGTTGAGAGTTATCAAAATATTAAAAAAAATTGAGAGCATAAAATTGGATTACGCAAAATCTTCAGAAATTTTGAATTTAAAAAATTGAGTAAATTAGGGAAATCATTTTTCTTGATGTTCGCGATATTACATGCGCTTGCAGCATCTGTTGATTACACTGATATCTTCTATCAGCAGTACGACGAAATAATTTCGAGCAAACCTATCAACTTACCATACTATGATGACAACGGTAAAGCAGAAATCACGATAACACCTTCACAAGATGTACGTTATTATAACGTCACATGCCGAGAGAGAAATATCAAAATCACATCTCAATACATGAGTATTGTCAAAGTTACAGGAAACTACAACAAGATAACAGTCTCAGGACCTGCAATTGTCCAGATTGAAGGAGACTACAACACAGTCAAAAATACTGTTCAAATAGGTTATTCCCTTTCTCATCCCCTCATCAGGATAAACGGAACCGATAACGAAGTTGAAGCTTCCTGGGAAGGAAGAGCTTTAATTGATTACAAATTCTTGTTCATCATCTTCATCAGCGGATGGAATAACAAGTTACCAAGCACGGGCAACAGTGACTTGTATTTAGATCCTGTCAGAATAAATTCTACTAAAACTACAATAGCAGACATTGCAAACATCGGAAACGTGAACTTCACAAAGCTCATCGAAAACAACAGTATCGCTTACAAGATGGAATTCAGAGCAGGAGATTCATACAAGCACGACGATCCTGTAAGGAAATTCTATCTGTGTGTTGTCTTGCCAGCATCAATTGGTGTCATCGTTATAATCGCTCTCTTAATCTCATTCGTAGTTTATTGCATCCACACGAAGAGGAAAGAAAACCAGAGCTCAGGAGTTGAATATGACAAAGTCTAAAACAACAATATTTTCAAAATCTGAATGTTATAAAATTCTATTCTAATAACTATTATTATTTTTTATATACTTTTTTACATATCAGATGAGTCCGTGTATCTATTACAATTTGTAACAAATATCACATAATACTCAGATCAGATCTTATTTATTTTATTTACCCATAAGCTCTTACAATGCACCATTGTTTTTAGTTAATTGTAATATTTATTTCATTCTCCAAAAATAACTTCCTCTAATCATACATTCACATTAGAATTTATGTAATTATATATAAAGAGCAAAATACTGAAATTATACAAAATTATTGATTTATGATTGTACATCATATCATATATAAAGAGAAAAATACTGATTTATTATGACATGGTGGAAAATTAAGGACTTTTAAATCCCCATAGTACCCCATTAATGATTAAATTTCATTTCAAAAATGCATAGATTAAGTATTGATTACGCAAGTATTATGAAATTTAACACATGTATAATATAAATATGTGATTTAAAATGTGTTGGATTTTCCGTACGTTTTGCTCAACACTCACTTTTTTATTTTAAACATCTCAATTGAAAAAATTGAAATAACATATTGTACGTTTAAGAATTATTATGGATTCTTGTTCTCAATCATCCATGTCTTCCGGATGGAGTGCATCCTCTGGAAGTCATACAAAAGGCGATTTGCTTCAGATACAACAAATGAAGCTTCAGAATCAGCATTTGATGCAGCTTAATGCTCAACTTCAAGCTAATATTGATAACCTCAACAAGCAATTAGCTCAGGCTCTCACTACAGCTGCAAAGGTTGATCCTCTCCATCAACAGAACTGTGAACTTAAGTCTCAGATTCGCGAACTTACAGCTAAATCTGAGAAGCAGGCTAAAGCCCTCGAGAAGGAAATCGAATCACTTAATACTAAGATTGATACAGAGCGTGAAAAAGCAGAAGTTTTCTCCAATGCTACAAATTCATCAATGAAGAAGAACACAGAAGAGCGTCAGAACCTTGTTTCCGAGGTTGCACGTCTCACTGCAGAACTCAAGTCCACACAGGACCAGCTTCACACTATCACAGATCGTGCAAACAAATTGACCAAGCAAAGAGCTAAGCTTGATCAGAAGAATAAGGAGCTAACAACAACAATTGGTGCTGCTAATGATAAACTCGCAGAAACATGCCAGGCTAATGAAGAGTTCGATACAAGACTCAAGGAAGCCTTAGCTGAGATTGATCAGTTGAATGAAGAGCTTGCCAACATGACTGCTCATGCTTCAGATTCTGATCAGCAGCTTGCTCTTGCAAATGCTAAGAACCAGAATCTTGAGGAAACACTTCAGACAATTCAGGAGCAGCTTCAGCTCAAGACAGACGAGCTTACACAAGTTAGTGATGAAAGAAATCAGCTCTATGAAGACAACCAGAAACTTAACGGACAGGTTTCAAATTCTGAAGAACAGATCCAACAGTTAACAGCTGAAAAAGAAACATTAACACAGAAAGTCAAAAAGCTCTCAGCTTTAACTCCAGCTAGCTTCGGTGATGTTGTTAATTTCAACGAACTCGCATTACCATTTAATGATGAGATCGTTGAGAGAATCAAGAAGATCTTCTCTTACGACCACTTCCAGCCAACCCACAAAGTTCAGTTATTGATCAATGAACTTTCCAAGGATTTGACTTCATTCGAGTCTAAGACACAAAACGCCACACAAGAGCAAGAAAAGCTTGATGGTGAGTACAAGAAGCTTGAAGCTCGTGCTCAAAAGCTTGAAGAACTCCTTTCATCTCTCCTTACACAGTGGAAGAACTTGGAGTTCACCCAAGAAAAGATCAACACAGCTGCATTTGCTATTGAAGACAAGGCATTCCTTGATCTCATTGGCAGCAATGGCGCAAATTGCGATTGTATCAATAAATGCGCAGAATTACTTGGCCCAATGTTCGGTCAGTTCGATCTTTTCTCAGAGGATGCTGTTGAAAGACGTCAACAAATTGTCAACGAAGTTTGCCAGAGTGATAAAGAACTCGGCTCTCTTCTTGCTGCTATATTCCTTATCAACACACGTCTTCAAGAGCAAATCCACTCTGCTCAAGAAGCACTTGTTCACAAGAATGAATTCATGAAGCATTTGGAAGCATGTGGCGTCAACGAAATTGGAGAGATCACAGCTGCATTTGATGATTTGATCGAAAAGATCGAACACTTAAAGATGACACGCAAGGAAATCCACAAGTCTCTTCGTGATGCTCGCAATGAAATCAATGAGAAGAATCAACAACAAGAGCAGCTTAAGGCTGAATTAAACACTGCCAATACAGAGCTTCAAACATTGCAAGCTGAAAACGCTCAGCTCAAATCTGATCTCAACAAACTTACAGTTGAACAAACAAAGCATGAGCAAGAGTCAGAAGTTGCCAAGAAGAACGTCGAAGAACTTGAAAATCTCAAGAAGAAGAACAAACAATTACAGGAAGCCATCACAGAAGCCAATGAGGAGAACCTCACATTAAAGAAGGCTATTGATGACATCAACTGCAATCATCAGCAGCATGTTGTTGAAGAGAAGAAAGCTGAAAGCGAATCAAGAACAAACGAAGCACTTGCTGCTAAGGACCAGGAAATCAAGCAGCTTCAACAGAAGCTTGAAAAGACAAAGAAGAAGGCTCGCACAATGATCAAGGATATGAAGACCCAACACGAGTCTGAAATGAATGCAATGGCTACTGAATTAGAAAACCAAAAGGCTGCACTCACAGAATCTCTTCAGGAAATGACAGATAAGGCTCATAAGGCCAAATCAGAGTCAAAGAAGGTTATGGATCAGAGTGCTGAGAATGAAAAGAAGGCCAAAGCACTTGAAATCGAGAAAGTCAAGCTTCAGAAGACAATCAAGGATCTTGAATCAAAGATCAACAATATTCTTGAGCAAACAACCAAACAACAAGCCACAGATAAGAAGAACTATCAAGCTCAGTTGTTAGTTGCTAAGCAAGATTCACAGAAGGAAGTTAATGACATCAAGAATAAACTCACAAAAGAAAAGAAGGAATTTGTTGATCATGTCAAGCGCTGCCTTGGTTCAATTTATGGAATCAGCGATTTCAGCATTGATGATGACTCTATTGATCAACTCTTTGAACGTGCCCGTAAGGATGTCGAAAAACTCAAGTTCTTCCAGGCTGAAGCTACCAAATTCTAAATTTGTCGTCCTTTTTTGAAGCGCTTGTTAATTCTGTGTGAAATTAAACATTTATTATATTTTTTAAAGAAAATCATGTCATTTTTCTATAGTGCTAATAACTATTAGCCAGCTATGTATCATATGAGTGGATAGCGTTTTCAAATTATTTTTTGAATTTCAATTTTCTTTTCAAAACATGTCTATACATGATATCTGAAAGAAATACAATATTTAATTTTCACTATTACAAGCTGGTAAATCATTAGAGACAAACATTTGGAATTTCAAATTGCCATCAAGAGAGCATCTATCATGTTACTCTATTTATATCCTGAAATGACACTATTAATCCAGAGAATTGGCCGGCTTCTTTTAATTTCAGTAAATTTGGAGAGAAAAAAATCATGAACCCATATAATCTTAAAAAACACCCTCGAGGAATGCCCGATGCACCAGGACCCAATGAACCAGGATATTTTCAACCAGTGTAAGACAGAAATTGGAGCTACGACTGGTATCCTCCTCAAGCTCGCTTAGAAGCACAAAGTTGAGCTTACATACACACATATGCTCTCATCTGTGCGAAGGAGAGCAATCACCGCAATGAATGTCTGAAGCCAGCTGCTAAGTAAAACTAAATTTTATTAGTTGTAATATACAGGCCTTTATTTTAATAAAAGGCAAGGAGAATCAAATTACAACAAATTTACAAAAGAAAAGTTGAATTATGCTAAAAATACCAAATGATCCAGTTGTACTAGGTCATGACATATAAGTGTTAAGTGAAATTATCTTCAATGATTTCATTTTGAGATGTCATTCTTTTTTTGATTTCACTTTTTTGAAGAAAATTTGTTCAATACTTGCTTAGGATTTATTCTATCTAATTTCTGAATTTAGTTTTTCATTGAAAAATTTGACATTGAGCAATGGCGAAGAGAAACAGTACGTTTTTGATGTGGTACGGGATTGTTATTGCAATTCTGGTAGTAGTAATTATAGTTGCTATTATTGCTGTTCATTTTCATACAATGAAAACGTCGCCTCCGGCCAAACCAAGAATTAAAAAGGAGAAACATCATAGTGATGAAGAACTACATGATCTTGAAAATGCCACTGATAATCATCAGCATCATGATTGAAATTTCCACTTGCTTTTTCATTCAAATTATAAATTTATTGTTTCTTAGTTTTTCAATGACGAACCATCCGTGTTTTTATAATACATCTATTTCTCTTTACGATTTATATAGTTTTACAAGAAATTCGATTTTTTCCCCCAGATAAAACTTGTAAATTATACATTTATTCATCCTTTAGATGAGAGTTTGGATAATTATTTCACTTTCATATTAGAAATATAAATATATATATTTTCATTAACTGATATTAATTGCAAGTCAGTCATTTATTCCTTTGTCATTATAGATTGCTATATTAAAATGCAAAACTGACTGATGCTTGATTAAATGAAATATCTCCCTATAAATTTTTTTATAATAATCACTATTCATAATCATATAACGCTTTCCAAACTCATATCAGATAGTTATCATGGAACAGAATTCAACAATTTCATAAGTATTACAAACTTCCTGTTTGATAAAGGATATTGGATTAAATTAGATATATCTGATGATTTCTGAGAAATAAAATACAAAAATCTTGATAATAGTATAGAAAACACAATCTGCAGAGCAATTATGGATAGTGACAAAGAATGATTTATCATATTCATGGAGATGGATTTAATAAAAATCAAAAACTTAAAAGCAGCTTATGTAGTTACAATGGAAACATTGATTGCATCAAGTTATTAAGATCTTTCCTTTTTGGAAGGAAATCCAGAGATCATGAGTGAATTTTTCAAATACCAAACACAATATTAATAGTACATGAAGTACCCAATTGTTATTTCACAAAAATTGATTTGGTTACAATAGCAATGATTGAGTATAACAAAGAGATCCAATCAATTGTAATTATTTACCTATATTATCAAAATCTTGAATAATCTTTCGTTTATTTCGATCAAACTAATTTTGTGGGCAGCATTCTGCAGAATATTTCCTTTCATTTGGTGCAAATATCAATTTAAGGATACCCTTACATTGCGTAGTTAGAAAGAGAATATGATATTGTCATGATTGCTAAAGTTTTAGGCTCCAGAAATGAATATACATCAAACTGAAACAATTGATAAATTGAATGAACTTTTGAGAGGTTCTCAAATAAAAAAAATTATCTAATTTTTTACAATATTACTATTATTTTATCCACATATGTATATATAGTAATTTGAGAAAACTTTTAGGAAAAAATAAGTTTAATAAAAATCTGAATTTTACTTGTTGTGGGATTGTTATTAATTGACACTCCAGACGTATTACTAATAGTTATGCGTATGCAATTAAAGTATTTCTGATGGACAAAATGTGAGATTTATATCAGATAATTCATTTCTACTATTAAGTTATTCATTTATGAGTTTGCACTTATTCGCACTAAATAAATAACTATTAAAAATTGTTTTAATTAATTGACACCATATAATAGAGTGAATTTTGTTTGATCAAACAACAATAGATGATAGATATAAAGCCAAGAAACTTGCTATTAATATGCTCTACTTGCTATTTCAATGTAAGTATGATATTTTCTAAATGTTTCGTTCAGATAACTTAGATATATTAGTCAAAATTTGAAATTTTAATAGCACATATATTAAAAATAATTATTATTCATAAAAGATTAATGAAATAGTAAAAAAAATCAATCAATTATAAAAATACAACATTTAGAAGAATTCTTATTATCCTTCAAAAAAGTCAGTATTTCTGCTGTAATTTTCTACAACATTGTAGTTATTGCACTTTGTCTATGGATTTGTATATATGTTATATATAAATTATATATCTAAACTGCCCATAAGTGCAATTTTTATATAAATTGTTTATTTCTTTAACAATTTCATATGAAATATGCTTTTTTAAGCGTATCAAAGCTGTGTTCTTAATGTGCATGGATATATCAAGAAAAATGTCGAAAAAAATTGTGAATTCACAAATTCACTGAATTTTCACCGTTTTTTGAATTTTGCTACAGCACTAATATTAAATAATACTAAAATCTTCTGTCTTTGTAAAAGAATAAATTCTGACAAAAAGTGCTCGTTTAAATTTAATGATCATCTGTATGACTAAGTGGTAAAAGTGTTTTGACCAAAAAAGGGTTACATGCTTAGTCTATTTTTCTGACAGGATACTCTAGATTTACATGATCTCTATTTCATATCTCCGTTTTTAGATTCTTCGACAGATTTTATGATAGAAAACCAAGATTAACAAATTTCCGGCATGTTAATGAAGAAATCTGCAGCTACCCTCAATATTATTTCAATAATCAGTATCGTTTCTCTTACAATTTATTTTTTTCTCAATAATTTAACAAGAAATAACAATACACACTTGGTTTTACGTATAAAAGCTAAGTGTCGAACTTAATCAACTTTACTTACTTAGCAAATGAATATTTTTGTGGTTGCGAGTTCTGAATGCTGAAGTTTTAGATTTCTCTATAAATGATATCATTGCACTTACAATGTTGTTCCAGCCTATCGCATAAATCATAGAAAATCCAAAAAAAATAATATAAAGAAAATTCATGTCATGAAGTTCAAAAAATACCATGTAACATTAAAATTTGTTATGCATAATACATTTTAGCTATTATTGATTTTTTTTAATTTTCGAGAAATTGAATGGTGAGTCCGATAGAGAAATTTTTAAAAATCCTAGTGCCTCATAGAAGTAATTTCCCTCGTCTCCCATACTTCCAAATGTATGCATATGACATAAACTTTTATGCATTACACAAGTGGCCAATAATATCTATAGAGTAAAAAATTAGAAATTTAATTTTTTTATATGATAGTTATATTTCAGATTTGCGAGCGTAACTTTTTTCTCCATGGCATACTTGTTTTAAGAGCAAATGATCAAAATCGTCCTTCAATTATTGAAGGAGCTGATATCTTTTGAAAATTGAATTGAAAGGGTATTCAATTTTCAAATTTCCTCTCAATTTTGGAAACATATCAACTCTATGAATTAACAATTATGTGCCTTCACAGTTTATCAGTCATATAAGGTGCTTATAAAGAAAAAAGTTACGCTCGCAAAATATGTTTTTATATAGATTTCACATAAAATAATTATGTAATTTCTAAAAAGAATATTTTTGTTCTTGAATATTAAAGTGTATTGTAGTTTAAAAAGTTTTAAATATGTTGCTAAAATTTCAGGTTTATAGCTCATGTCTAGCATGACTTCTTTGTATGCGCAAAAAATCTGACACGTAAGGGTATCCTTAAAAAAAATAATGGAGAAACAGCACTTCCTATTGCAGCAGATAATATAACAAAAGAAAAAGTCAAACATTTTATTTCAATTATTTGAATAAGACAGGTACATATATCTCTTTACACAAACATTATCTTCTTTAATTCATAATGAGATACAGAATTGTTTATTTCATATAACGCACAAATTGATGAAAGAGATCATGAAAAAGCAACACCTCTAATATAATGATCAAATAAAGATCGATGAAATTATGTATAAATTCGCTATTTTTTACAAATCTTTAAATATAATTCCAGAAAAATCAAAAATATCAGCATGCAAATAATCAGAATTTGTTGTAGATGCTTGAGTTTGAATCAATTTAAATGATACAAATTTATCTTGTGTATTAATTTTATATTTACGAATTTCACCTGGGCGTAAAGCATCTGAATTTACAGTATGAATAACTTTTGTTTCTCCATTAATAGTAGTACCTTCAACAATCCATGTTTGAAGTTGACCGCATGAAGTTCCGGCAGGCGAAGATCTGACAATATATTCAGTGGGCTGAATTTCATATTTCGGTTTCAATTTCCACTGAATCCAAGAATTAGGAATATTGGCAGTCTCAAACACATGATTATTGTACAATGCATTTATAATTTCAATTGATCCAAAAACTACCGTGGATGCAGACATTTCAACATTTCCACTATGGAAATAATTATTTACTTTGTGACTTTCATTGACAGAATTTCTTCCCCTCTTTATTGAATCAAAAAGTAAATTTACAAAATTCTGGTAGTTATTTACAGTAATTAAACTTTTGATTTCATTAAAAACTTTTTCGCTACAAAGTTCGAAATAAATGACATCGAACAAGGGAGAGAAACATTGATCTTCTTTAACGAGAGAAATTACGAAATCAGCGACAGAATCCTCGTTGTTTATTTGAAGCTCTTTATTATTTAGTATCTTTTTAACAATTTCGATTCCAAGCTTTTTAGAAATTGCTTTAAGGTGATCTGCATTAATTTCATGAAAGTGCGATGATATAAATTCGATACATTCTGATACTTTTTCATTAGATGAAATATCAAAATAAAATTCAAGTGTTTCAATGCAATTTTCTTTATCTAATTTAATTTCATCCATAATTTGGCTTTTATACCAATCAATTAGTTCTTTTATCTCTAGTGCAATTCCAATATGATAAAGATCTTTCATAACTGTTTCGTCACATTCGATTTCGGTTTTATTATACTGAAGTACATCTTTTAAAATCTTATATGTATCTTGGGATTTGATTTCAGTGGTTATATCTATTTTATTAATGTCGTTATTTAAAAGATATTGTGAGTAGAGAAATTGAGAAATTGCAACTGCAAAAGATTTTGTAAGTATGATAACGATGTTGTTAATGGTTAAAGTAACTTTTTCGAGAGCTTGATAATTATTAATCCTTTGAAGAGTTTGATTGTTTAGTTGAATCAATACCGTTGAAAAAAAAAACTGGAAAGTTGTGTAAATCATTGAAAAATATAAGCATAGTGTTTACCAATCAACAAAAAAATCCATAAATGTAAGTTCCTCCCTAACTCAGTTGGTTAGAGTGTCAGACTGTTAATCTGGAAGTCGTGTGTTCGATCCACACGGGAGGAGATTTTTTTCTTTTCCATATCAATAAGAATTTTTTACAACTTTCGAAAATTAACATTTTCACTGCATCAACAAGTGGAGTTCATTAGTGTTGGAGGACTTTATTTGATTTCTTTCGGAGAGAGGATGATTTTTCATTGCAATGATTCAATTAATTTTAGAATTTGAATCAATTTGTGGTTTGTTTCCAAAAACCTGGGAACATTTACTAACTTCTTCTTTTTATGATAAACATATGATCTTTTCTTGCAGAATTCGCTTCTTTATATTGAATATTGTGATTTAAAGCTTGGTTAATTGCTTGTTGTCCGTATAATAGGAATCAATTGAGAATAGGACTAATCTACTAGATTCAGAAGGAAATGCTTTTTTTTCATGAAATTTGAATATGTTTTGAAGACGTTTTCTTTTTTTCTTCTCTTTTTGTAATGAATTGAGTAAGTACATACTACAATTTAGAAACTCCTTCCCGTAAACGCTGTATATAGTAACTCATTTGCGATATCAAAATCTAATTTCGATAGATAATGTGAATGAACAATAGTTAAACAAATATATCTATCTAGTGAACTATAAATTACGGACTGTTTGACTTCTCTGTAGATTTCCTTGATCAATTCGTCTTGATCGCATTGGCGTGCCTCCAACATAAGGATCCTGCACTTAAGCAGTGCCCTATTTGCGCAAGCGATCATATAATGTACTGTTTATTTTTAAACTAATGAAGTTATCCTCTCCTACTTATGTTAACTTCTGATTTTTCGAATTAAACTACTTAAGCCCATCTGACTTTAATTCAAATTTTTGACAACTGGCGTGAAGCGTCATTGATAATTAACCTTAAACATCTGAATTGAAGGCCATGACCTAGGGGCGTAAGTGCACCATTAAGAGATCTTGTAATATCCGAGGATTTCGACGAAAAATTTGGTAAACTTATGGACTTTAGTTAATGGAGTTTACGTATCGTTTGAGTGAACTCTTAATGGTATGACTATCGGCTAAATGTTTGGCGTGTTTTTTCAGAATTTTGTTATATATAATATTAATCGACAATGTTTAATAAATTTTGTGAATTATAAACTATTCAATAAAATTAACACAGTATTGAATTTCAAATCAAAAATTTTAGCAAAATTTTTGGCATTTTATCATTTGAATTTGTTGCTTTGTTTCTCTTGCAAATCTTCTAAAATAAAGCTTTGAAAAAAAATACGATGTTTTTGAAAGCGCATTTTAGTTTTGTTTAAGCTCTCATTTTACAATTTTTAATTGGAACTTACTACAAATAAATAAAAATCAAAAAAGTGACTCTCATTTCATTAAAAGTTCATGGATTTAAATTTCTATTCAAACTTTCCAAGTCGTGAGGAAGTTGAACGAATTCCATTTCAGCAATGCAGGCTATTAAATAATTCTGAAGTCATTTGTTGGGTTCTAACTCATTTCCAAAACAACATTCGATATTATCAATGGTATTGTGGTGCTAGTCCTCAATTTCCGCTCATAATTAATGAAAACATGCCTTTCTTCATATCTGAAAAGCTTGATGACCCTGTTAACGTTGTAATAGTTCTAAAAATTGAACATCTGTCGTATCAATATCGTGATTTAGGATTTGTACTTTTTCATTTAAAGGTTTCTAATGTTGATAATATTAGTTCTATGCTCAAGATATTTTCGACAAATGAAATTCCGAATTGCACTCAAACTTATGATTTCAAACTTATCACACACCATGCTTGTTGTAGTTTTCAAACGTTTAATATATTATTTACTTTACCAAACAAAGATGTGTACTCAGTTTTCGCTTATGGAACGTCTTGGAATGACGTTCATCCAGGTGATAAAATGTTTTATAGTTTCAAGCCTATCAACGCAAAAACAGATTACTATGACACTGTA
Organism: Trichomonas vaginalis G3; assembly: GCF_026262505.1. NCBI lineage: Eukaryota > Parabasalia > Trichomonadida > Trichomonadidae > Trichomonas > Trichomonas vaginalis. The sequence continues at coordinate 24,788,602 of NC_067204.1, read as the reverse complement.
TCGCTCTTATCTTACGGAGAAGATAACTCAGAAATCATTCGAAATTATGAAGCTCAATCAGTTTTTCATAATCCACCATTCTGGTAAAATTAGATCGCGACTTGAAGGGCTTAAAGAATTGGATTTTACAGAAATTCAATGCGTTAACTAAGTCATTCACTTCCCGCAAGAACTATCATTCTTTAAAAGAAAATTAATACGTTATAAATTTTGAATAAAACTTTTTTTACCATGAAAATGACAATAAGTGTTTCAACTCTCACCATCATATCTAAGCTAAACTTGTTTCAATGATTAGTGCTAATCTATAGAGGAGTTTAATAATGCAGTTGTACATATATATCACCTCATAATTTTCTGGATAATTAGATCAAATTTCCCTGAATTCTTCAATATCTACATATTTATATATTGAATAATGCATATAAATATATAGAAAAAGATAGGTATTGATTTTTGTTATTGATATTTGATATTTTGTGTAAATAATATTTCTTTATTAAGGAATATCAACTCTACAAAGTTTGATCATAATCATATATTTTCTCAAAATAGCACTAAATGTAGATAATTAATGTTTGTTATTAAGAATTTTGAATAATATAAAATTATTTATAGATGAAAGCATTTTCAATAAGTTAAAAATATTATATTAGCAAGATTGAGCATTATTTCACTAAAGATTTAATAAAATTGCAAATATATGTAGGTTCAAAAACTCTATGAATTCATATTAAAAATTCAATTTATTTATACAAACAAATAAAAACATAAAATTTAATAGTCTTGAGTATCAATGTTACTCAATGATTGTGAAGAATCGATACTCCTAAATGGCTTTGACTCGCCTTCATTTACTGAGAGAGGCAAACTGAAGAAGTTGTTATCAGACAACAAATCAAACAAGTGTTCAAAGAAAGGAGAGTTTTCCAAAGTAGATCTCGAGCCAACGAAAATCAACTTAGTTTTCGCTCTTGTGATTGCAACATTCATTCTCTGCCAGTCAGAAGCATGTGCTCCAGGAGATTTCTTCTCATTCGATTTAACAGTTGATATAATGATACATTCCTTGTCTCGTCCTTGGTATTTATCAACTGTGTCAACTTCAATCGAGCTTGCAATTTCACTTGGATTTCCTGCCATGTGTGGGAAATATTTAGAACAACAAGAAATCTGTGCTTGAAGAGCTTTCCTTATGAATATAACTTGTGCTCTGTAAGGAGTGATGACACCGATCGATTCTGTACTTATTCCTGCAAGTATCATTGCAGAAACAATCATAGAAACAACAGAGCCTTCTCCAACATTGTTTTTAGATGACATATTCTTTCCTTCTCGCATAGGAACAGAATCTGTATCAACAAACAAAACACTTGGATCTGGTTTCAATATCCTTGATATCCATTCTTTTGAGTATTCGGAGAACTCGTTCAATATTGATATATTAGGGAAATATATCTTATTCTTTGTGCTAGATCTGAAACCACAATGGCATTTAAATATGATCATGCATTGTTCTGGTTTTCGTATAATTGAATCAGGCGAAAACACAGATCTAACTTGTTCAGAAATATATTCCAATCTTCCGATTCTCACGTAATTGACACCTCGATCTATTAATTTGCAACAGAGATTGTCAACAGTTGCGTGAGTATATGAACAAATCAAAACTTTTTGGTTGTTTTTCTCAAACGATTCAACTAAAAGTGTCAATGTTGTTGCTTTTCCAGTTCCTGGCATTCCTAACAACAATATGTAATCCTGTGCACAAAGGGCAAACTGGAGATTTGTTTTCAATGATGAAATTTCGATGATTTTCACAACATTTGTTATGTTCTGTCAGCCCAATCATTAAGTTTCATCTGCTTCTTGTATCAGTGTTGTAACTTTCCCATAGATCCAAAAAAATGTCTCTTTCGAACGTTGTCATCTTTTACTTGGCCATTATATGAAGCAATTAATTGAAGTTATTAAAATTCTGTTATTATAAAGAAGAAGTGAAATATAGATATAGAAATGATGCTCTCTTTAAGGATATAGATATAATAAAATGACTAATTTCGTAGTGAAATGATCTATAATTACTGTAGATTGAAAACGTATCTAAAGCGTACAACTCATTCTTTTCCTTTTCATTACAGAATCAGCAATTCCTTCATTATTTAATCATTTCGATAGATAATTGCTTCTAAAACTATATGTGTAGATATCGGAGAATGCATTAAAATGTTAGATTCTTTCTATATTGGTAATTCTGCACCAATAATGTTTTCCAAGCTATTTTTGTCTGTTTCTTCATTTGATTCAAGTTTCACAGAAAGGATACTCAAGATTGAAAGCGGAATTAGGTTCATCAAGGCGAAGAAAAATGATGAATATCCCCATAAAATGTAGAAATATGTTGATTTAAATATAGGAAAATTATCATAAAATTGATTATAATGAAAATCAAAGTAAAATTGAGACTGCCAATATTTTGAAGCGTAAAGCATGAGCTGGAGAATATATAGAATGAGAGGAATAGGCATGAAAAATAATGTAATGATGAGCTTCTTTCTTCTTTCTGGTTCAAGAAATTCTTTGACATTTGAAAAGATAAAAGTTATCGAAAGAGAAACAAAACTTATGATGTATATCGCACAAATTCGAATTGATAAAGCATATCTGACATGAAAAATTTGGAGCAAGGCCATAAATAGCTTGCTATTGTAAGAAATAAAATAATTAATGTAAACTAAAAAAGACAGAATTCCAAAGGCAACAATTAATAATAGTGTAAAATAATAAATAATTTTTGATCCTTTGATTTGAAAAATGGTTAATACTTTTGCAATTTCGGAGAAATACAATGCGAAACAAAAAGTTTGAAGAAATCGTATTGTAGCACCAAGTACAAAAATGTATGAGAAAGCAAAATTTACAAAGAGATGCGTAATTGAACAGTACATTATCGAATATATAAGATTATTAATGAGCGTTATTAGGCAAAAAATAGTGCTCTTATCTCTGTTTTTGCAACGAAATAAATTTGCTTGTCTTAAACTGATAACTAGAACATATGAATAAGGAAATGAAACTAGAATAGAGAAAATAAAATAAATGTAGCTTAAAGGAAAGTTACAGTCTGGAAAATTCGAAAAGACGCATCTTGAATTTAAGGTACCTGATATTAATACTGATTTTCCTAGTTGACTCATTTTATCTCCTGAAAAGAACAGAAAAAAATAATTAATTTGAGAGTTTCTGATACAACTTTTTCTGAATACTTTCAAATCTATAATTTCATTTTCAAGATCTTAATCAAGTAAATATTAAAAAATGAAATTCTCAAATATGATTGCATTCAATTTTTTTTTGACATTTTAAGAATTCCATGTCATTTTATCGGTTAAATCACCAACCACAACTTGAACAATGATTAATGGATAAAATTCAGAAAAAGGAGATTAAAATCCTCATATTTTTAACCTTATTTCTTTCTTTAGTTATATGGTTTGTTTTTTAGATTTTTGATATCTTTACAATGAACTATTGATAGAGTAACAGAAAAAACAATCTGAAAAACTTAATTCATTTAAAATGGGAATCATTTTCGTGTTTTATGTTACTTTCTATGAAGGTTCCGAATTTATAAAGACCGAATTTGCTAAATATTACTTTCTATGAAGGTTACAAATTTAAGAAATGATATGATGACATATCACAGGTTAGAAAGAAAAAAATAAAATTTAAAACAGTTATATTTGGTTTTTTATTCAATAGTATCAAGTTTTGCAATAAGATCATCCATATTAAAGTTATCTGGAGCTTTATGTTCCTTTAAGTTCTGAATTGCGCAAATCAAGTTTGGAACCAATTCTTTATCAGCTTTTTCTACTCTAGAATATACAACATCAGCAATTTTTTGTACCCAATCACCTTCAGCACACAAAGCAGCTGTTTCCACAGCGATTCCTGTTCCATCTTTAGCCATTTGTAACAATTGTTCACCAAATTTATTTTCATCAATTTTAATTCCTTTCTTTTTCATTTCGAGAACACAATTTGCAGCTGCAGCCCTGAACACAGATTTCTGTCTACTGCATTGTTTAATTACTGTATCAATGAGTTTTTGAGGTATTTCAGGCAATCCATTTAATGACAATGTTATGCAATCAATTAATTTTTCCTTAGATGTATATAATCTTCCATCCAAAGTATCACTTATTTCCAACAAAATTGGCAAAATTTTGTTTTTAGAATCATTGTTCATAACCATGAAAACTTTCTTCAAAGCCTTTGCTCCTGCAGGTTTCATCATCAAGTTTCCATTGATGCCTTTATCAATCAAAAACCTGCAGAATCTAATTGGATCGGAATTAACTTCCACTCTCAAAACAATCTCTTCTTTAAGAACTCTCACGAATTCTTTCAAAGAGTTTTCCAAACAAGAAGCCAGCAAAATCAAAGGAGTTATTGATTGCCTGAGATGTTGAGGATCATAAGTACACATCATTTCAATTATTTTCGCAACTAAATCAGGTCTTTCTTTGTTGACAAACAAATCAACCAATAAATCATCATAGCAATAATTATCATCGTAATAGATGCACATACAACTCAACGCGTGTTGCATGAATGATGTCATTATCGGAATGACTTGTTCATGTTTTTCTTCACTGCAGGACAAGAAAATTTGGTTCAAATTCTCTTCCAATCTCTGGCAAATTGCTGTTTTGTTTGGAGATCGAACACATGAATCCAGGCAATAATAAATAACATATCTCACTGTTTCCATTGTTGATGATTGCTGGTACATCTCCATTAACATATCAAAGAACTCATTCAATGCTAATTCACTGCATTTGAAGATAGTTCTTTGCATGTTTGCCCATGAATCACTTGCCAACATTTTCGGAATGTCAATGAAAGTATTTTGAGAAGAAATGGCGTGGAACAAACATTCAAAGACAGCTAATGCTTCGCTCTTTGTTGTAATGTTTTTGGAGAGTTGGCTGCACCATTTCATTGACAAAACAGTTAAATGCATCAATTGGGAATCAACGGATTTGATGATTAAATCCAATAATTGTTTTGTTACTTTGTCAGGAAGATTCGTGCCTAACTTTGTAACTAATTTATCTAATACATCACTGGCTAATATTTGGAATTCTGCTACAGGACCATATGCAATTCTCAATAAAATTTTTGTCACTTTTTCAAAGAAAAATTGAGATTGTTCAACTGACATTCTTGAAATAACGTCTTTCAAACAACCGATGTTTGTTTGCTGTTCCTTCCAATCATTTGCCTCTGGGTTCATTGAGTTGATGACGGATTCGAGTGACAACAGTTTGCCTCCGTCTGTGGCCCAGTTGTACAACTTTCGGAATGATTTCGCTCTGTCTTCATCAGGATTAAATGATTCGATGTAAAATAGAGCGGCCAAACGTTCTTTGTCTTCAGGCTTAACGGATTCTTTAGGAATGTTTATGCCTGTGAAGATAAGAAACTCGTTTTCAATCATGCCTGTCATAATGTTCAGAAAAGTGTTAAGTTTGTTATTTGAGAACTTTACAATGGCAGAAATTGTTTGAGATCTTGGCAAACCTGTCAAAGATTGAGGGTTTAGATCGATATCGCTTGGTTTGTTTCTTCCGTGGAATGCGTCATCGAAAATCTTCTTTTGTTCCTCTGTTTGTAATTTTGAATACAAAAGTGGCAAACCTAAAATTCCGGCGGTTCTGACAACTCCATTTTCAGCGCCAGAACAGAACAACAAAGAACGAGTTACATACCAAAGATTTTCAGGTATCTTGTGGTTAACTAGATAGAGTAAAAATATACTTGAGTTTCTTCTTGATCTCTCTTGTTTCAAGCCGTCATCGATTTTCTTTAAAAAAAATTTTTCATCGTCAATTATTTCGACCAAACTTTTTGCACCGGAAATGATGACTTCAACTCTTTCTGTTGAAATAAGAGGTGGATTAAAGAGACACTCAACAATTCTCATAGATAAGTCTTTGTTGTTCTTCGAGATGACAGATAATATCTCAATACCATATGAATCAATTGAGAATTTCTTGAATAAAATCTCGAAATGTTTTTCATTCAACAAATTTCGTTTCGCCAAAACCATGATTAATCGTTTTGCAAATGCGCTTTGACTTTGATTGTTCAACATGTCAATGCATTCATCAATTGGTTCTCCGAAATGTGCAAGAAATGCAATCTTCTTGCTTCCAGAAAGATAAGTGGTCACTTCACTTTTATCAATATTTGCATTTGACCATTTTAAGAAACCAGAAATTGCTTCGATGATTTCTTGGTCGTTTTCTGATTTCATTACGTCAATGCATTGGTCAACGATATTAGCAGTTAACTCTCCTTGGAATTCGCTGTTTGTTGTGACGTAATAAAGGAAAGCGGAGATGTTTAAAGCAGCGTTTGGACAATTTGAAAATTCTTGGATAATGAAATCAAAAGGTAAAGGAAGAGTGACTTTGCAAGTGGCTGCGAACCTGAAAAGCTCGTTAACGGCTCTTGTACTGTTACTGTTGCAAAGGAAACGCTTCAGATTTGGCATCTGAAGGAGTTCAAAGAATAATTCTGATGTCGAAGGTGGATTAGCTGTTGGATCATCAATTGGTGTTCTAAATCCATCTTTTATGATATGTGTGTATGGATACAACAACAATCTGCAGTCTTCTATCATTGTTCCATCATTAAATAAAACACAAGCGAACAATCTTGGTCTTGGAGCGCTAAATTGGTATAGATTCTTAAGTAATCTGATTGCGCGTTGTCTGTTTCCATCTGTGAGCTGTTCTTCGATAAGTGGTCGGACTAAATCTGAATTAACAAACAGGGAAAACATGTATAATACGGGCATGATCCATGAATTGTCGGCTTCTGAGTTCAATAACATCTTGAAAAACTGTAGGTCGTTCTCAAATTCTGTATGATATTTCTTTAATAATGCTCTTAAACAGGAAGATGCTTGAGGGCTTGTAGTTCTTGTAGCCAAATTCAAAGCTATGTCCTTTGTATGTGGCTGCATCGTGTCGTATATGTCAATTTGCTTCTCAAGTAAAAGAATTCCATCTGTAAATCCGAGATTTGACTTGAGATAGTCGATAGGAAGCTTGTAATCGAGTTGAAGAAGTAATCCGAATGCGCGATGACACTTGATGTTCTCTCCTGATTGAGAAATTCCCATTGCAATTTTTGATATTACTTCGGCATTGAAGTCTTTAGGTGTAACAACCTCGATATCGTTTTCTGTCATAAGTATTGCGTATAATTTCTCATATTTCTTGAATAAATTGATGTTATTTTTGACGAAATTTGGAATAAATTGTCCAGAATTTCCTTGTATGAGTTTAGAATAGCCGCAAGTCTCAACACCTGCGTTTAAAATGACGATAAATTGTTCAGGGTTGATGTATTTGTTGCATTCAATGGCTAATGTGAAAAATTGAGCATCAATTAATTTCGGAACGATCTTTTGAGCATCATAAAGCTTTGTAATTGTTTCTGCACGTTGCTCTGGTGGTATTCTTCCTAGAGCTTGTTTCACAAACAAAGTGGTCACGTTCCGAATTAAAAGATTATTTGTTTCAAGTAGTAAGGACACAATCTTATCAGCTTCTATTTTCAAGTTCGGCTTCTTTTTGATGATAGTAATGAATTCATTTGCACATTTGATTGCTTCACCTTGTTCTTCTTTGTCTGGATTGCTTAAACCATTTAAAACCTTTAAAATGTACTTGTTTATGACTTTTTCAGTATCAGCATCATTCTTACATGCATAAAGAAAGCTGCGAACGTCGTAAAAATCAAACTTTTCCATTTTTGACAGAAAAAATTTTGTAAACAAAAAATTTATTGAATTGAAATCAAATTTTGATCGATTCTCAAAATGAAAATAATCGGAAATTGTTCGAACAAACCCTTCAAATGAAACGAAAACTATTCAACTTTCAAACATTGCAATGTCATCGTTATTATCCTTTTAAAGAAAACCTAAAATCTATACAAAAAACGAAAATTGAAAATATATCTGAAAGGATTTCCAAATAAAACCAATAAAATCTTTTGGAATTCAACTTTGTTTTAATGTAGTGAATCAATAGGAAGCTAATTAAAAAAGAAATTCTAAATTAATTTTGTTTTTTAGATTTATCTATGCTATTTTGAAGTACAATCGTTTTAATGAAGTATACTTCAAAAGAACATATCAAACAAATAAAATACAATATAAAAGAATAAAAAAAACTAAATAATTAAAAAAAATTAAGCACTTGCCATCAAAGTAGCTCTAATTCTAATGAACTTTGGTCTATTCTGATCATTGATAGAGCACTTATCGAGATTCTGTTGAATCAACTGTACCAACGTTGAATCCTTCAATGAAGAGCAAATATTTGGAATCTGAGTCAAATTCTCAATGATAGAGAACAAAATTGGAGCATGTTCAGTATCCCACAATGTCTTCACGCATTCCATGAATATTTCTATTGTTTCTGGATCTTGTAACAAGTAATCTCCGACATCAGGTGTCATAACAATTCTGTAGACAGTTACTAAACTTCTTTGTGTAGCAAATCTGTCATCTTGATACATCAAACAACATTCTAAGATTGTTTTGATGTATTTGGCGCATTCTCTTGCATTCCTTGGAACAACAGTGATGTTACTCAAACAAATGAGGGGGTAACCTTCATAATTAGGGTCCTTAACAACACCTATTAATTTCGGAATTGCTTCATGCATAACATTCGAATCTGGGCATGTTGCGGACATAGAAGCCATCGCCATGACAGCTAAATGAGGGAAGATGTCGTTGGCATTATCCATTAATTCTGCAACTTTTTCCATTGTTCCCCATTTCTCCAAAATTTGGGATCCGCTCATTGTTGACGCCAAAACACCAACAATTCTAATTGCTGGCTCAGTTAGATCGGATTCCAATGTCAGAGCGTTGTCGACGAAGCTGTGTATCTCTTCTTTTTGTTCTTCATCGAGGAGTTTCTGCGGATCATGGCTTGCAATGATTGCTGCAGTAGAATACGAGGAAAGAATGGCAGGAAATGTTTCTCTCATCATTAATTTGATCAAATGTGGCAACAATGGTTCGAAAACATTTTCTGTGATGATATTAACACAAAATGCAAAACAGATACGAAGTGCTGAAACTTGGACAGTCAAATCTTCACTGTTTATGCATGAAACGAAGCAATCACTGAATGATTTGATTGCAGACACTTCTTTATAAACTAATGTGTTGTCCATCAATGTCGCAATAGCATTCAATGCATCGAGTTGGATGTTTGGATTCTTTGTTTCTAACAACATCATGAATTTATCAAGGAATTCACTGATTGTTCTTTGTTTAGGAATTGTTCCGTCGAAAAGACTTTGTAACAATCTCAATGATTCCAGTAAAACATCTTGGTTCTGGAGACTGAGTAATGCGATGATTCTATCTGGTCCTTCAACGCATCTTAATTGGGCTTTTGCTGCTTCGAATTCGATGATTTGTATCAAAACATCCAAAGCTTCAATCAAAATATTCGTTGTACTACTTGGTTCTGTGTTTCTCAGTAAGTTCTCAATGATTACTGAGAAGATGGAGTCATCATCGAAACAGTGCTTGACAATGATCTTCTTTATAAGTTTGATAGTTGTCAATCTGACAGCGTTATCGACATTTAACAACAAAGGTGTCAAATTTGTCAAATGTTGGACAGAAAAGATGATGTGTTCTGAATCAACGACCAATGACAAACAATCGACAATTTTGTTCAGAGAAGAAACGGAATGTTTTGCCAATGTATCCAACAATATTTTAGAACCACTTCTCTCAAGAAATGCCGCTCTAGTCGATTCATCGACCATAATTAAAGCGGTTAACTCTATAACTAAATGTCTGATGTTATCAGGACAGTTCTTGAGTTTCTCTTCGAGGATGGGGATGAAATCGAATTGAGTGATTCTCATCAAATTGTCAGGATGCTTTGCTGCATTCAAAAGTGGCAAAATCTTGTTTTCTTCTTTGAATTCGTTGATCAAAAGTTCGATTTTTTCATCTGTCATGTCGAATGGATCGATATCGATGCTGTTCTGGCTGTTTCCTTCGTTGTTCGATTCGCTTTGGTGCTGTGCAACGTAAGCTTTGAGTTCATCAATGTCTGTGTTCGGGAAACAGATTGTTCCTGTCTCAAGAGTCTGAACAATCGTTGTAAAATCTGGTCTTTTATGTGGATCAGAGTGCCAGCACAATCTGATGAACTTGGCCAAATTCTGGGGACAAGATTTTGGTATTTTCGGACGATTGTTTTGGTTGATAACTGTCATGGCCACTTGGATGTCTCTGAGGCCTCTGTAAGGTACATCTCCTGTCAGCATTTCCCAAAGAATGATGCCGTATGAGTATACATCGGATTTTTCATCGAAGTTCTGCGACATAAGGACTTCTGGAGCCATCCATTGTGAAGTTCCGATGCCTCCCGAAACCATCTCATTATTAGAAGTCTTTGTTCGGGCCATGCCGAAGTCTGCGATCTTAGGAAGGTTGTCCTCATCCAAAAGAATGTTCAATGACTTCAGATCGCGATGAACCATGTTCTGACTATGGAGATATTGCATACCATAGGCAACTCCAAGGGCAATGATGGAGAGTTGTGTAGGAGTAAGACGTGAATTTGCATCTTTGGCATGTAAACGGGCAAATAATGAGTCTCCGCTCATGAATTTTGTAATGATGCAGAAAGGTGGCTTTGTACATGCTCCGACAAATGGTAAAATTGCGAAATGACGAAGATGAGCTAAAATGGCAACTTCGCCTTTGAACATTTCGAGACCTTCTTTATCAAATTGTTGATTATGTAAACGTTTGACGGCAACAACTGTATCATCGGATACTCTAACACCTAAGAAGACATCTCCGAAACCGCCAGATGCAATTTTCTTTTGGAATTTGATATCTGCCGGATCGATATCCCATTGTTCAATGGATGCGAGTCCTTTCTGTATTTCTTGAAGTCCGAGGATTTTAGACTTTGGATTATCGATACCAATTTCGTCTGCAAGTTGGACACGGAGATCATTTACTTCGCGAAGTTTCGTTTCTTTGTCTGGTAGATCGCTATTTTCCAATAGTTGACGAAGAATGCCAAAATCGTGGACGTTGTTTGACTTTTCTTGGAATTCTGTCCATGATAAAGGTGGTGTATCCGTTAATTTAAGTTTTATGACGGATTTGTTAAAACTTGCAATGATTTTATTTAGTTCATCTGTAATATAGTTAATATCGTGCTCGAGGAAGAAATCCATCCAGTACTTTTCTGATTGCTTTTGAATTAAATCTGAGAAGCGAGAAAGTATTTGAATTAAGTTTTGGAACTCTGCAGTGTCATCATCTGGCATAACTCGAGGATCCATCGAGAAGCTACTGATTGTTTTTGAAAAATTAGCAAGCTGATTGCATAAATAGCTAATTTTAGTTCTGTGAGCACAGGCATTCTTAGATAAATTTTGCACATTTTTCATTTCATATTGCACGTGCTTTACCCATTGCCCAAACGTAATAGTTCCTTTCGGTGAAGACATCGTGAATAATAAAGTATTTTTTGAGAAAAAAAGTGACTTCACAAAAGCAATAGAATAAATTATGAAGAAATATAATTATAAACGTAGACTCTCCATAATCAATTTTTGATAAAAAGGAGCTCAAAAAGACATAATATCTTTAAATTTTTGAAATCAGCTTTCTGTTTGGTGCCATATTTTACTGTATTCATATCCTTATAATGCCTATTTTATTACTCAGTACAATATTCACATATTTTAGAATTCACATTCAATTAAGAGGAAATCCGTCTTTTTTAACATAAAGGCATTAAACCAGCTGATATTCATTCATACATATGTATTATGGGGCACTACTTCTAACAAACATCTTCAGATCTTCAACGCCCAAAGTTCAAACTGAAGTATATCTATTATAAAAAGCATAACATATTTCCTGTAAAACTGTATGTGCACCAACAAACAAAGATTCAAATTCTGGATATATTTTTGAAATCTCTAATAATAAATTTAAGCACAATAAATTCAAAATTGCACGGCATGTATGAATTTTCATAGAGAGATCCATTGTCAGATATTCTAAGACTATTTAAAATTTCGTATCGAAATTGAATTTTTACAAAAAGAATTACATAACGATTAATCGGTGTATTGTTGCTTATAAAATACAATTGAAAATTATTTATCAAAAGGAAGTCATTTTGAAAAATGAAAAAAATTCTAACAAAAAATAATATTTTTAACTCCCATTGTGAACTCTATATCAGTAACATTGGGTTTGCTAATAGGTATTGGGATGGGCGAATCCATTTTGGGTGGCTCAATTATGGAACTTCGAACTATTGTTGAATCAATAGAAGGCAAAATTGTAACAGCGTTATTTTCAGCAACTCCATCCCATTTCACTTTCTTTGATCTCCTTTCTTGCTTAATTTCTTCATGCGAAATTCCATGAAATTGCTTCAAAGCGCCATTCCAATGATTTTTAATATTATTCCCACTTCTTCCTGGAAGAAAATGAGATATTTTAACCCAGTGTGGACCGAATATTTTATATTTTTCAATAATAATTTGCTCTTCTTCTGCAGTCCATGGTTTATTGACCACTTCTTTAAATAGGTATTGGTTATATCTATCTCGACATTGGCAAGCCGTTCTACCTGGGAAAAACGAAGCGATTTCTTTCCATGTTTTGTTCTTTTTATCTTTAATAAGTTCTTTCAGAAGAGTGTCTTCAGCTTCTGTGAAACGAGCGCTCCTATGTTTAACAAGTTTAGGATAGCCTATATCTGAAGCAATGCGGTCATCTTCCATGTCTATATGTTAATCGCAATGCAATACAATTGAAAGGATTACAATAATTACAACATTTTATTAATTATAAATAAGTTTATAATTAAATCGTAGTGCATAATTATCAACAAAACACGAATCTGATAAGAGTGAACAAAAATAAGGTTGAAGTCGAAATAGGATGAGAAAACCCATACTAATATAAATAAATGTGTTTTTTCAATTTTTGTAATCTTTAAATTGAATGGATTGAATTCTAATTCAAATTATTGTAGGATTAAAAAAACATTATTTTCTAATCTGTTACCCATATCAATGCATGCAAATTCTTAGTTCATGTTTATTTATTAATCCGTATTGCACATTGAATATGAAGAATTATTGAATGTCGTACGGATACATTATTATACGGACAATTTTCAACAACAACAAATCTTACTCTATTTGTTAAATCTCCATCTGTTTAAGGATGTCGCTTTGCGAAAAAAAACACGCTAGCAACTTTATCCGTTTTTAGCCGATGGCGAAGGTCTTTTCCGAATCCGAGGTAAAAAAAATTTCGATATTTTAAGTCTCACGCAAGAGACCTAAAATTGGTACTATAAAAGTGACGCTATTCGCAAAACAGCATCCTTAATCTGTTATGTCGAATGCGATCTTTGAGGATTTTATATATATATATATATATATATATATATCGAATCTATTGATTCAAATCCAATAAATCGTGTGCCAAGTGATATGTTTTCAGTTCCTTCGTAAACTTTTATTACAAACATTCGTTTTGCCAAATATCAAATAGGATTTCTGAAATTAATTCAAAAGAGATATTATTAAATTCTTACTATACTAATTTAAATCATTATACAAAACTTTTGTTAACGAAATCGTGTCTCAAAATTTCGGATATGAATAAACCACAAAGAAAATAATATCCATAATATGTTTGTTCTTTTAAACTTTGCACCACATAAATAATACTATAATCTTGCCTCATTAGAGTGAATAATAGTATTAAAACATCCCAGATATAGCTCTCATATGTAATCCAACGAGAATACTCTCTATGATAGTACCGAGCGCTATTAAAATGATGACTTCCCATGATGCTATTACACTGATAAAAATTGAAAATTTTATCAAAAAAAATTCACGATTCTTTATTGAAAGTATTCGTATTTTCATTAAATATATGAAGATATAAAATAAAGTTTTTCGGATATTTTTTATTTAGATAAAAAATGGTTATTTGAAGTTAAATATTTGAATTTATTTTATAATTGAATGTAAGAAAAAAAATAAATCATTAGAGTTTTTCAGATGTAACAATAGTTCCGCCCCATTCGATGACTGTGAAGCCATCACGATTGAATGTTGGAAGTTCTTGTGGTTCGATGTCGCATGGACTCTCTAGAGGGAGAGCTGCGAAGAAGACTCTGTTGATGTTGTCTGGTTTCGGTTCGACGTTCATTGGACACATGTCGTCGAAGTTTTCGAACTGGAAGCATACTTTGACATATTTGTATCCGCAAAGCTTCGGACACCAGTATGTGATGAAATCACATATCTCTGCGTCGTTGAGGTTCATAGACTTCAGCTTATCCTCGAAGAAAGAGACACTATCTTCGCCTTTGATGATGAATCCTTTGTCCATGTTAAGATTAGGGTAGAAGAGTGTTTCCCAGAAGAGATATCTCATCTTCTTTCCTCTGTGGACGATCTCACCTGATGGGAGTGCTTTCACATTCCACGTGTTATCTTCGTCGAATGAAGGATACACGAATGAAAAATTGCCATCATTGATTTTGATACTTACCTTTGCATCGATTTCTTCCTTTGGATACAAATAGATTACTGGTTTTCCGCCACGACATCTTCTAAGAAGATGAATTTGGTTTCCATATTTAACTCCATAATCTATTAACGTTTTATCATCTTCCAATTGTTTTCCGTCAAAAATTAGTCTTTGCTGATCTGGAGGGAATACTATTTTTTCGTGAATCAATTCTTTCAAATCTACAACCATACAATTGAGATCAATGCTTTTTAATATAATAACTCTTCCGGCCAAAGTCTTTAATGTAATTGAATTTGCTGGGATCGTAGGAGAAACAATTTGAAATTTGGTCCAAGTAAGGCTGATAGTATCTCCATAAAGAACATTATAATCTTTTAATGTATTACCATCTTCCATGTCTTTTCCGAAAAACGAGAGTTTTTGTTGATCTGTAGAGAGATCTATTTCGTCTTGTATCATATCTTTCAAATCTTCAACTCTACAATTGAGATCAATATTTTCCAATGTCGTGACTATTGCATCAGGGCCTCGTATGTGAATTACGTTTACTGAGAAAGGCAGATCTGTAATAATATATGTAACATATGAATAATTCTGAATATTATATTCTTTTAGTGTATGACCATTATTCAAACGCTGACCATGATAGAAAATTTCTATATATTCAGTTGATTTATCAAATTTCTTCAGAATTAATGATCTAAAATCTTCAACCCTAATATTTAGGTCAATATTTTCAAACGTCCATCGCTTCCCTGATGATAATAATACATCAATATTGGCATATTCAGGAACAGGAGATTGGGATGTGTGATTTTTTGTCTCCGAAATTTCTTGTTGAAGCTTGTTTTGGTAGAAAGAAAATAGTGAATCAAGAATTTGAATTCCGAGGATTGATGAAATCGTGTCAGAAATTTCAGACGCTTCTTCTTGACTGTTGAAATCTTTTAAACGTGTACGACTAAGCATCATCAATATGTCTGCTTTTCCATGATAATTTGAAAGATTTGTGAATAATGTTGCAAATTCGCAAGGACTTAGTTTTGCATAACTAAGAATTTTAGCTATCTGTTGAGGACTTCTTGCCGATAAGAATGTATCATTATCAACATAATCAGATATATTTCTAGCAATCTCTTTCCAGTCTGGCTCCATCAAATTAAAAATTTAAAATTTACGACTTTCGCCTGTAATTTATTTTCAAATATTTCCTAGGGGATTTGAGATAACTTTACATGGCTTTTGCCAGCAAATGCCATGTAAAACTCTCAAAAGTGTGAAAAATCACCCACGTTAGTAGTAGGATAGGAAGGGTTGTGTGACTTTTTTTGTTACGTCTATATATAGACGAAGGTATATTTTCACATCTTCTATATATAGATGATATAAAAATTTTTTCTTACGTTTTTTAAGTCATGAATTCGTAAGAAAGCGCGACATTATTAAATAAATTAGTAATAAATATTTATATACTAAACGCATTAAAAAATTAACATTAATATTAAAATAATTTATCTTTTATCTTTTATAAAAGAAGCTATATATAGATGATGTCAGATATTCCGCGATTAATTAAACATTGTTTAAATCATGAATAAAAAATAAACTTTAAAAATTCATGTCTCAGAATCATCATTGAACTTTAAGAAACTAATGATTGTTTGAATTTATGAAATCAATTATCTGATTTACTCTTTCTTCAATCTCTTCTATTCTTTTTGTTAAATCATCAATTTTCATTAATGAGGTGATTCTTGATTGAGGAATAGATTTCAAACTAACCACCCCCTTTATTTTTGAAATTTTGAATCCATCAACTTTAAACATTTTATTCAATTTACATGTTGTTAATTCTTCAAATAATTTTTTATTGTTAGCATAATAGTCATTAAATTCTTCAACAGATGAAAAAATTTTTATTTCAGTAATTGGTTTAACAACGTTTATTTTTTGTTGAACATTTTCATTTATTTCTTCCTCCTCTGTTTCATTTATTTTTAAAATCGGTTTCATTTATCATTAAATAAAAATTAGAATATAAGTGATGAAATATATTTTTTAATTAATATTAAATCAGAAATGGCTGCAGGATTCTTTAAAAAATTATGGGATGGAATTAAGAAAGCTGCGGGTTGGGTTTATAAAAAGATTATTAAACCCGTTGCAAACTTTTTGGCACCAGTAGCGAAAACGGCAGGAACTATCATAGGTGGAGTATTAGGTACTAAAGCAGGTAATCCGGCGATGGGAGCACAAGCAGGTAACGCAGTTGGTGGAATTGCTGAAGGAATACTTAATAAAATAGGAGGTAGATAGTGGAAAAATAAATATTATTTTTATCTTAGTATCGGTTGAAGTCTTTGATAAACTTTTTCTCCTTTATTTAATATTTCTCTTATTGGGGCAGCTTTTGGTGTTATTGATTCAGCAACGTCACTAATTGCTTCTTTATTCTTAAATATCCAATTTGCTCCTTTCTTCATTGTTTCCCAAACTTTATGCGCTCCTCTTTTTACTTTATCCCACAGTTTCTTAAATATACCTGCAGCCATAGTTGATTATTTCATTAAAATTAAAAATTCATTTTCATCTTTTAATTTTGATTTTTTATTTATTAATAAATGACGACTAACTATTTGGTGCCAAACACTAAACCGATTAATGGAAATGTGTTTCATTCATTCGAAAAGATAAATGAAATATTCGCAAAGAATGACGGTAGAAGATATTATAGAGAACTTGAAAGTTCATGCTATGACTCTGATGCTCCATATTTTGATGATAAACAAACTCATTTAAGAATTACAAATCCGCTCATGATGTGAACCAATTAGGTGACACATATATTAAACGCAAAGTTAAAGCAACTCTAGTTTCAAATAAAGCTTTCACATGTGATGCCGCTTTTAAATGCATGCGTTTATTCGTTGGTTACAAATCATCAAATCAAAGCTTTAAACAATTAGAAGTAGAAACCGAAAGAGGTGATGCCGGTTATCTTCAGATGGATTGCGCCCGTGAATCTTTCGCATTTGCAACATATAAACCAAAATCAGAAAGGAAAGTTAAAAAGTTTGTTCATTCGTTATATAATAATGTTCAAAAATATGATAACTCAGTATGTGGTAAATATATTGACCCTTCAGAAGTTTTCAAGAACGCAAATGAAGAAGTTGATATCACTTTTGATATGATTATTCCGGTAAATGATTTGTTAGCATTTCAGGCGTTCGATGATTATCCTAAATCATTTGGTGAAATCATTCTTAAATATTATGTTTTCAGGGATACTTTAGTATTTTGTCAGGTTGACCCGTTAAGAGTTGCTGATTTACAAAATTACGTTTATGAAAAGATAACTGATGAAAATTATGAAAAGATTATGAATCATGTTTATAAATATGATCGCAAATTCCAACAAATCGGACTTCCTGCCAAATTAATTACAAGCTTAGCCGCTACATCTGCTGACGCAACAGTTGATGATTTATTTCATGCACAAAGATGGAAGTTTTAGAGGATAAATGCATTACACCAGGATACGGTTTAATTGAAGAATCAGTTAAAGCAATACCACGTTTATTCAGTAAGGAAGATCCATTCATGATTCCAGCTCAACATATTGACGTTCGTTCACTAAATGGAGGTTGCATCACTCCTGAAGGTATCAGCTCAGATTTCTCATACGCTCTTCATAATGTTACAGATGTTGTGTTAACATTTCCGAAGAATGCAATGCAAAGAACAGTTTTAGAAAATCCAATGCTTCGAGGTCTTCAGGTCACTATAGATTCCAGAAACTTCCCCGATCAAGCGATGACCACAGTGGGTGACATATTCTTTACACGTATGCTTCAAGCTTCTGATTTAGATGGAGTGAATGAATGCACAGAAGAATACGAGGACTCATTAACTAGACCACTGAATGATGATAATGGCACGCCATTAGCTAGAACATGGAAAGACCAAACTTCATTCTTATGCACTATTCCAGTTCAACGTGATGGAGCGGGTATATTCTTTGATGGATTAGAAACTTTCAACTCACAAGTTACAGTACAAGTGAAAGCTTATCCAATCATTCAGGGTGAAAATGACACTTACTGTTCAAAGGTGACAAATCCTCCTCAGGTTTGGTTTACTAGGACTACATATTGGACATGGACACCGGATGAAGGTTTGAAATATCATCCAACAGGTACACCACCACAGTATAGAAGTTCATATGATGAAATATTGATGAATAGAAATGTTTAAAATTATAAATTTATTTTTGATTAAATGGATTTAAATTCATCCACCCTTATGAAGAATTAGCGGGTATATAATACATACGTAGATGATATGATTAATGAAGCATTGAGTGATAATAGAAATGCTCTATCTAAGGAAAAATTAATGAAAATTCCATATTCTGAATGTTACTTAAATTCAATCACTGCAGCAATTGGTAAACAAAATAAAGGTAAAACATTAACGATATTAAAACAAATTATCATTATTGCTAACACTTCCCCCATTCACATGTGTTAATTTATATCAACCGTTCAGGTTCACCTTCAGATGATACATTTGAATCTTTAAAGCATTTAATCAAAATTCCAATTATTTATTTATCACAAGAAGAAGCAGAAGATTATTTAAAAAACTTTTTAATGTATAAAGAATTATATAATACAATCAAGAAGCAAGGATTAGAGGATAAAATTATTGATAAACAACGGGATGAATTATTTGAAACACTTTCTATTTCAAATTTTGATAGAGAATTTTTGCATTCACTCATTTTTCTAGATGATGCAGTGAAATCAAAACTAATAACAAATGAGAAATCATATTTTAATCAATTATTAACTCAATGTCGACACATTCAGTGTTCATTCTTTATGGCTGTTCAATATTTCAAAGCATTAAGCACAAACATTAAATCAAATCTATCAACACTTTTCATTTTCAGTGGGTTTAGTCGTCAACAGTTGAACGTTATGCTTTATCAAGTGAATTTACCAATGAGCATTAATGAACTTTACACACAATATCAGCAATTAGGTGAACATGGAAAAATAATAGTTGATTTAAATAAAGGAAGTGTTAAATTTGATTAACTTTTTATAATTAATTTTTATTTTTTATTTATAATTAAACATGACAGAAATGGTAAATCTTCTACAGGTTCCATTAAAACAAGGGACAAACAAAAGGGGTGCATATAATAGAACTATGAAAGTTCCTGATGGAATGAAAGAATTAGTTCATATTGTTGCTGGTCTTCAAAAAGATGTTAAACAAATGAGAAACGTTTTAACATTACCAGAAGCTCAAGCATATGCCAAATGTCATGGTCCAAATTGGGAAGCACACGAAGCAGACATTACGGGTCCAAATGGAAAACCTGATGGTATAAATGAAGTTTTCGTTACTGATGGTCAAGGTAATATTAAAGTCATAAATGGTTATAAATTAACTATGTCTGATTATCCTAAACGTAAAGCATATAATGAACGTTATCCTATGCAATTTGATGAAAATGGAAAAGCTGTTAAACAATACATTAGAGAAGGTGAAAATGGTCCAATTAATTCATACCGTCATAATCCATATTCTTATTTCAATGAAGAATTAAATGCTATTGAAGAGGGACCGGATGGATTACCACGATATTCTAACCAGTTTGATGGTCAATATACAAATATTAGACCTGAAATTTCAGCTAAGAAATTCTTTAAAGTTGCTTTATTCGATCCAGTTTTCGCGAATGTTAAAGATGAACTTAAACAGCAATTCCAACCAATTATAGTAGCAAGAATTGCATCAGGTGCTTTATCTCAAGCATTCAAAGATTTAATTAAGAAACCATTATATCAGCAACGTGGTTTAACTTATGATTTAGTTAAGGAATCAGATAAAAGAAAATTTGAGAAATCAGATGATTATAAGAATGCAATTAATGAATATATTCGGTCTATTAATTTCGATGAAAATGCTAAAAATCAACTTCATGAACAAATACAGGGAATAATAGATTCAAAAGTTCCAGCAAAATAAAAGTTTAAATATATTTTTTTTATTCGATTATAAATGAGAAGACGTTTCACTAGTCAAAAGAACACTAACGCAAAAGCAGAGATTACGGTTGGTTATAACGTAAATGATGATAAATCACGAATTATTCAAAATGTTAAAGTTAATGTTAGCCCGAATTAACAAGGTCAGCAACTCAACCAAATTTATTAACTCGTGACTTACCGAAGAATGAGGAGAATGAAGAAAACCATGAGAATGGAGACCCAATCATTTTATCTGAACCCGGTAAAGAACCTGTTGAAATTCCCACTTATCCAACATACCCCCACCTCTCTTTCATCAAACATCGAGAACCCATATAAAATAGACATTAATTCTGAATTAATGAAAATTTACCGTGATATAATAATTAATAATTATGATTCAATAATAAATTTAATTGATCAATCCGGTTTAATTATTTTACCTTATGAATCATTAATTCACATTATCGCCATTCTTTGTGATGTTCAAGATTCAGACGTTAAGATTCAATTTTTCATAGATGATGAGGTTTCATGCTGCGGAACAGTTGCAAAAATAAATCCTATAAAGGATATTAGCACAATTAAGATATCAAAGAACGGAACAACAACTGAACTTCATTTAACATATAATGATATTTATAATAAAATAGTTGATGAATATAAAATATCACTTGAAAAATTCTTTGTTAAGGCTATTTAATATTCAAGCATTAACATTATCGAATAATAATCCTTTGAATCATAATCATAATAATTGACCTTTCACCAGTTTCTATCGTTTGTTTTATTTCTTTTTGTTCCCCACTATCCGGATCGGTCATTGTAATTGTTTTTGTTATAGTATCAGCTTTATCTTTAACTTCAATCTTTTTTCCATCGGGATATTTAAACCAAAATTCCAAAAATTCGATATTGTCAATCTGTTCATATTTTAATCTATCAATTACATTTTTAATACCATCTGAAAATCTTATGAAATGGTCATTATATGGGTTTGATTGAACTAAATTTGAATGAAGTGAAATATAACCTGTTGATGAATATGACATTGACTCATATTTTCTGAAAACACTAAAATTTATAACATGAATGAATTTCTTATTCGTTGAATTTATGAATTCTTGAGGTAATCTTATTCTAGTTTTATTTATCACTGGAAAATAACGCTTTACCATATTTTTAATCGTAATAAAAATGTCAATTATCAATATTATTTCGAATAATAACTGTGAATTAAATTTAACAGTTAGCGGAATTTATAATGTTACTCTCGTTTCTGTGAGTGGTAAATTTAATCCCATTCTTTTAGACCCTTCAGATTATATATCATTTATTAAAGATGACCTTGAAAAAACGTATGATATGTATATAAATAATGTGATAGCAAATGGGATATTAACATGATTTTAAGTTATTTAAATGAATCATTTATCGTATGGTATGAAGAAAATTTTAAATCAAAACCTGATAAACTTTTTGAACTTGATGAAATAAATAACCTTATTAAATTTCCGCTGAAACTTAAATTTTGTACTCCTCATCTTCGTTCATTGTTGGGGATATTAAATTTTGAAAAAGATGTTGGGGATGTTTTGTATTCTGACACTGGTTCCAATTTCATTTTAATCAAATGTGATAAAGTTAATACCCCAATGAGATTTTCACATCAAACATTAGACCCTAACTCTTACCCATCAATACAAAACATTTTATCCATCAACTTAAACACATTTTCTTTATCATATCCGTTTCAATTATCTGGGAATTCATTTATTCTTCATTCAAAAGATTTATCAAATATTAAATTTAGAATAACTGACCTATTTGATTGTGATTTAGAATTCATGAATGAAATATTATGGCAATTTCAAATAGAGAAAATAGCTGATGAGATAACGGATTAAATATTTATTTTTAAATCGTAATAAATGATTAAACCACAGCAACTTAAGGCACAAAACGCCCAGGTCCTTCAGACCATTACATACGCCATATATGCATATAATTCAAAGATGGCAGAACAAACGCAAAGGTTGAAATATGGAGATTTGGAGATAGTATTGAAAAATGAACATTTCGAATTTGTTTGCAAAGGCGGTGCAGTGATATCAAATATAAAAGAAATTTTATTTATGAATTCTAAAATTAAAGGTATAACGGATGATATAACATCAATTCCACCAGAAGAACAGAGATATTACGCATTAAATGCATTTCCTAAAGTTTTGAAGATTGGAAGATTTAATTTAAATGAGGAATTCATAGAAGGTTTCCTAAACGACATAATGAAGAAGGCAGATAAGGAATATGTGGATAATGAATTAAATAAGAAGGCAAATTTGGTTTATGTGGATGAAAAAGATAATGAAATTAAAGAAAAGGTTGAATGGTATCATGAATGGACATTTGAGACTTTTAAAGTTAAAGCTGATACAGAATGGGTTTCGGGATGTTTAGACCTTAAAGCAGATAAAACTTATGTTGATGAAAATTATGCAAAGAAGTCGGAAGTAAATGATGTGATTACAAGCATGAAAAATGAAATACTTCAAACATTATATCCTGTTGGTTCTATTTATACGTCAATGAACTCAACAAATCCAGCAACAGTTTTAGGTTTTGGTACGTGGAAGCAGATTGTAGACAAATTCTTATACTGTGCTAGATATTCAAAGCAAACAGGAGGTTCGAAGAAAATTAAAGAAGCAAACCTTCCACCGCACACTCATACAGGAACGACAAACTTTTCTGGCGACCATAGCCACTCATTAAGAGACCACCCATTATACAACTCAGAATATGAAGCTGGTTATGATGTTTTATCTCCAGATTATAACCATTCAGCAAAAAAGACTTTTCGACCAACTGAACCAGGAGGAAATCATGTCCATACTTTCACAACAAATCCAACAGGTTCGGGTAAAGATTATATGCCACCATTTGTGACTGTATTTGCATGGTACCGCGTTCAATAAACATACTTGAGCCTACTTTGCAGGCTTACCGCGTTCATTGAATGTGCTTGAGACTTGACCCAAAGGGTCTAGGCTTACCGAATGAACTAAATATATTTTATGTTTGTAATTAATTAGGTAATGAAGTAATGAATGAACTGCAGAAATAATGTTTACGTTAATGTTTACGTTAATGATTACGTTAATGGTTTCAGGTTATTCAATAATTAATTATTTTTGAATAACTGAAGGTGTCACCAGGTCACCAGGTCACCAGGTTATTTAACTTCTCTGAAAAAATGAGACAACATGACATTTTGACAACAACACAGGAGGAAGGCAGTTATGAATTATTTTTGAATAACTGAAGGTGTCACCAGGTCACCAGGTCACCAGGTTATTTAACTTCTCTGAAAAAATGAGACAACATGACATTTTGACAACAGTCCTGGAAATAAATGTTTACGTTAATGATTACGTTAATGGTTACGTTAATGTTTTGTCAAGACTTCATCGTAATGAGCGTAAATGACCCAAAATATATTTTAGGGTAGAAGGGTAGATCTAACCTCTTTTCTCACCTCTTTTCTCACCTCTTGAATTTTCATGACTTCTTCATCGTAATGAACGTATATGCTTTGTCAAGACTTATGAAGAAGGCGTTGAAGATGTTATACCATCTAAGAACTTGAGAGAATCTAAACCAACTCATCTGGGTCCATTAGAGCGGGAGTACTGGAAAGATAAAAACATGCCAGAAAGAATAAGAAAATTCTTCTAAACTTTTTCGTTGGATGTAAATCAGACAAAAATATATTTTAGGTGAAGAGGTGAGATTTCACCAGTTTTCTCACCTAATTTTTCACTCTCACCGCTTAGCGGCTCAGACCCTTTGGGTCTCGTGAATTTTCATGAATTTCCTTAAGACAGAAGAAATAAAGTTAGTTTTATTTTTATTTTTTTATTTTGTATAAAAGATATGATTTCAACAATTCAAGCCACGAACAGCGGGACTCTGTCCACAACTACGGCACCAAATTCATTAATCATGAATCCTACGTCAATGTTGGTAGAGATGAAAAACTTCATTCCTTCTTCATATACTTTTGAAACAGAAATACAAAGAATAAAGCAAGAACTTTTAACAAGTAATTTAGACTGTAGTGCGAAAGATGAAACAAATGGAGAGGAGCTATATGAAATGCAAGATATCATAGACCATTTGCCTAAATTACCGGAAGTTCAGCAACAAAAACTAACTATTCCTGAATTCGATGAAATTGAAGTTAAAGTTACTGATTCAGTAGAAATAAAGAAGTTCATACGTAAAGTAAATTATGAATTCCTTGGTTTTCATTGCACCATAAAAGTTATGAACAAAGATTGCGACATGGTTTATAAAAACATTTCTGACATATATAAATCTGAGGAGTTTAAGACTTACGATAACTTTGTTTCATTAGCTGCTGAATGTGTGTGGCAGATAAGAGATAAAGACAGAAGAGGCAAAGTATGGAATGGACAAATAAAACCAACAACTTTTGATTTAAAGAAAGCCATTGATGCTTTAGTTATTTTAGCTGGTAATGTTTCAATGTATAACGCAAAAATGAATCCGCAATGCTCAAAATGTAAAGCAGCAATGAGGAAATATAACTACTCACTAAAAGAGATAGAAAGAATGAGAAACGATTACGCAGACTTAAAGAAAGAAGCAGAAAAGCCAGCAGAAGATAAAATGGACATGTTAGCATTTCTGAACAAAAACTATCCAACAGCTGATGATTTCCTTTTATCTGACGTCAAGAAGAAGTATAAAGAAACTTTCGGCATTGTTAAAACTTTTGACATACTGACAGAAGAAATAGAAGCTACGAAATTGTTTAGAATTTCAAATATACATCGTACAATTCATGTAAAACGCTTATAAAATAACTGGGGTGAAAAATTAGGTGAGAAAACTGGTGAAATCTCACCTCTTCACCTAAAATATATTTTTATTGAATTCAGCAACAAAAATAATGAATTTCATTAGTTAGAAAAATAAAGTTAGTTTTTTCTAAGAAAATTTTTTATTTTGTATGTAAAGACAGAAATGACAAACATTGAGTTTGAAACAGTTAGAAAGATAGACAATGACACCAAAGTGGTTAGAATAGGTGATTTAAACGTAAGATACTCAAAGAAATACAACAAATATTCTTTGTCAGACATTATATCTCCATCTGGAAAGAAAACAAAGGACTGGGTTAGAATTGCTTCTACTCAGAAAATTTTGACAAGAAATCCTGAGCTTATGATATCAGTAGCATTTCATGGAACAAGAGCATATCTTATAGACAAAAGTCTTATACCAATAGTTTTGTTATGGTTAGACCCAGTTGTTGGATATAACTTCATAACTTATGGTTCATTCGATACGGAACGTTGCAGTGAAGGCTTACTTTACATCGTTCAGAAACCGAAGGACTTCAATACAAAGAGATATAAGATAGGAAGAACATATAATATAACTCAAAGATATGACAGTACAGTCAATAGAGTCAAGGTTGTGTTCGTTAATGATATGAGAGCTGCTGAAACAGAACTGCTTGAAGTTTTTGAGAAAATGTATGGTGCTCCCACGAAAGGTAAAGAAACGTTTGAAGTAGATGAGATAGATAAAGCTATAAAATTATTTGACGAAGTTGCTGAAAAATACATGTAAAGCGTTTATTTTTGGTCTTTTGTGAAAGTCAGAAAATAACGTTAGTTTTAAAATTATTTTTATTTTGTATGAAATGACAGATATGTCAACATCAGAGAACACAACAACTGCTATCGTTCATGAAGCCATTAATGAAGAATACGAATACATACAATATAACAAACAATTGAGACTCATTCGTTCGGTCAAAGATGACATATACCAAATGCAAAGTATAATGAACGCTCTTCGTTCTACAAAGCAAGCATATCATTGGTTTGAAAACCAACAGACAAAAGAACTTTTAGAAGAATTTCCTCATATGATTGCTTCCCTCGGAAAACCGAGGGAAGAGATTCCGTATGAAAATCGCAAGAGGTTAGAAATGAGGTTAGATCTACCCTTCTACCCTAAAATATATTTTGGGTCATTTACACTCATTACGATGAAGAAGTCTTGACAAAACATATACGAAGAAGTTTATTTCCTGTGTTGTTGTCAAAATGTCATGTTGTCTCATTTTTTCAGAGAAGTTAAATAACCTGGTGACCTGGTGACCTGGTGACACCTTCAGTTATTCAAAAATAATTCATAACTGCCTTCCTCCTGTGTTGTTGTCAAAATGTCATGTTGTCTCATTTTTTCAGAGAAGTTAAATAACCTGGTGACCTGGTGACCTGGTGACACCTTCAGTTATTCAAAAATAATTCATAACTGCCTTCCTCCTGTGTTGTTGTCAAAATGTCATGTTGTCTCATTTTTTCAGAGAAGTTAAATAACCTGGTGACCTGGTGACCTGGTGACACCTTCAGTTATTCAAAAATAATTCATAACTGCCTTCCTCCTGTGTTGTTGTCAAAATGTCATGTTGTCTCATTTTTTCAGAGAAGTTAAATAACCTGGTGACCTGGTGACCTGGTGACACCTTCAGTTATTCAAAAATAATTCATAACTGCCTTCCTCCTGTGTTGTTGTCAAAATGTCATGTTGTCTCATTTTTTCAGAGAAGTTAAATAACCTGGTGACCTGGTGACCTGGTGACACCTTCAGTTATTCAAAAATAATTCATAACTGCCTTCCTCCTGTGTTGTTGTCAAAATGTCATGTTGTCTCATTTTTTCAGAGAAGTTAAATAACCTGGTGACCTGGTGACCTGGTGACACTTCAGTTATTCAAAAATAATTCATAACTGCCTTCCTCCTGTGTTGTTGTCAAAATGTCATGTTGTCTCATTTTTTCAGAGAAGTTAAATAACCTGGTGACCTGGTGACCTGGTGACACTAGTTATTCCAAAAATAATTCATAACTGCTTCCTCCTGTGTTGTTGTCAAAATGTCATGTTGTCTCATTTTTTCAGAGAAGTTAAATAACCTGGTGACCTGGTGACCTGGTGACACCTTCAGTTATTCAAAAATAATTCATAACTGCCTTCTCCTGTGTTGTTGTCAAAATGTCATGTTGTCTCATTTTTTCAGAGAAGTTAAATAACCTGGTGACCTGGTGACTGCTGGTGACACCTTCAGTTATTCAAAATAATTATAACTGCTTCCTCCTGTGTTGTTGTCAAAATGTCATGTTGTCTCTTTTTTCAGAGAAGTTAAATAACCTGGTGACCTGGTGACCTGGTGACACCTTCAGTTCAAAATAATTATTAACTGCCTTCCTCCTGTGTTGTTGTCAAAATGTCATGTTGTCTCATTTTTTCAGAGAAGTTAAATAACCTGGTGACCTGGTGACCTGGTGACACCTTCAGTTATTCAAAAATAATTCATAACTGCCTTCCTCCTGTGTTGTTGTCAAAATGTCATGTTGTCTCATTTTTTCAGAGAAGTTAAATAACCTGGTGACCTGGTGTGCTGTGACATCAGTTATTCAAAATAATTCATAACTGCCTTCCTCCTGTGTTGTTGTCAAAATGTTGTTGTCTATTTTTTCAGAGAAGTTAAATAACCTGGTGATGGTGACCTGGTGACACCTTCAGTTATTCAAAAATAATTCATAACTGCCTTCTCCTGTGTTGTTGTCAAAATGTCATGTTGTCTCATTTTTTCAGAGAAGTTAAATAACCTGGTGACCTGGTGACCTGGTGACCCTTCAGTTATTCAAAAATAATTCATAACTGCCTTCCTCCTGTGTTGTTGTCAAAATGTCATGTTGTCTCATTTTTTCAGAGAAGTTAAATAACCTGGTGACTGGTGACTGGTGAACCTTCAGTTATTCAAAAATAATTAATTATTGAATAACCTGAAACCATTAACGATAAAATAAGTGATAACAAAATTTTATTTTTATATAAATGGATACCCACAAGCTCAAATTTACCGACGAATCATAACAAGGGAGGAAATGATAAAAATGAGCAAGAACGAATTAAAAAACAAACCACTAAAACTGAGAAATGCGGTTATGCAGTAATGATGGAAAGAGAGATGTTGTCAAAGAAAAATTAATTTGGATTGAGTTTAAAAATTCATCTTTATTAAATTCATCTCTTCCAATCAATTTATTTATTCTATTAATTCTTTTATTTTTGCTTCACTCAGTTTAAGGATTGAACGGTAAGTTCTAATTTTTCGATTATTTCTTCATCGTTTTCAGTTCCATTAGTTTTATGGGCATCAACCCCACCGCATTGTGGCTTCTTTTTGTAATAGCATATTTTTGATTTAATTCTGTTTAGTTTCTTTTTATATTCATCGTCTGGACTCTTGGCTGCTTCGTTGTCACTCATTTCTTACGAAATAAAAAAATTAAATATTATTTAAATATAATGGAGTAATAAAATAAATCGGAATTTCTATTAATTTATTGTTAACTTCAACTAATGCATTGCCGTTAATATATCTAACAAATTCAGCTATTGTGTCAAATCTTCGTCTTCTTTTTGTCATTGATTTATCAGTTTTTCCATAATCGAGATGAATCAAAACTTTATCCCTTGTTTAAAATTCATGAGCCCTGAATTAATTTGTTCACGTTTAACATCATTTAACCTTTCCATTTGCTTTCTAATATATTCCCATTCTTTTGAAATATCATTTTTCATTTCCACTGGTTTCATGTTTATAGTTCTATGCCATGTATTATTGTAATAATATACTAACTGTTGTATGATGGAGTCATGATTTCCATCCCAGTATATCTGACCGTTAACCCTAACGCATCTCTAAGAGTTCTCATTACCGCATCAAACTATTTTATTATGAACGTATATGGAGAGGATGAAAAGAAAAATTAATTTGTGGGAAATAATGAGTCATAGTTGCCTGAAATCCTTTATCACCATCACCCCTTATATTATCTACTCTTTCATGATCTAGTAAGTATTGTATAGCTCTTCTTGTTTCCTGTTCTGTTTCCCTTTCACCGGAATGCAATATAAATATCTAGTGTTAATGTTAATGGCAAATAAATAAGTAACTTTTCCTTTTGAATATTCCAGATGATCGATTTCGTATGAATATGGATATGGAGCAAATGAAGGGCGACTAAATTTTTCCTTTAACGGTTGAATTTTTGGGTCAATTGGTTTATTTAATATCTTGAAATCCTTTTTAAAATCTTTTTGCTTCTTTAATGTTTGAAATGGATATAATAAAGTGAATGATGAAGGATTAACTGAAGGAGGAGGCGGTACTGTCGTTGGAGGTTTTGGTGTTGCAAGTGGTTTAATTTTATCTGCTTTAATTTTGGATTTCATTCCTTCCTTCATTAATTCTGGATGTATTCTATTCATTTGTTTTAAATATGCTGTATATAAAGGTTTGATATACTTTCCCGCTTCGAGTTTATGTTGAAGGATGAATTCCAAAAGTTGATCTTCATTTAAAAGTCGGGCTGAATATAGTTTAACTAATGAATCATAAATTAAAGCTTGTGCTTCATTTATGGTCTGAAGGACCTGGGCGTTTTGCATCTTTTGTTTTTGTTCCTTTGGTTTTTGCGGCTCAGGATTATATAAATTATATAATTCATCAATATCTTCTTCTGTTAATACTTTATTTTTGAAATCTTTCAACTGTTTAAGTTGTGATTTAGTTTTTCCCTTTGTATATTCATTATTTTTAATTTTGTCTTTAATTTTAGAAATTATTCTATCATGATATTTCAAAATTTCATTTTTATAATATGGATAATAATATTCCATATCATCACCCGTTATATTGTTATCATATTTTTGGAGATATGCTTTTAAATCATAATAATTAAGAAAATTTTGATTAAGTACTAAATCATCAATTAAATTTTTTAAATCTACGCTATTCATTTATATAAAAATAAAATAAATGTTTAAGGGTGCCCACCTCTTTGAATCATAGTATCAAAACCATCATTAACGGTTCCTTCTTCTAAAACGGTATCAAATGGTGGCGGTTGTTGTTGCTGTTGATGCTGTGATGGGATTTAAAAAATTCGTTGTGGTTGATTATTTGGAATCTGAAAGTTAAAACCATTTGGTATAAATCGATTTGGTTCCTTTTGTCTCTTCTGTGGCATTTCATTAAAAATAAACTTTAAATTGTATTAAATAAATGGCATACAACATCCATTTTCACAACATACAGCCTTAGTGTGTGCTCCTGTTAATGCAGTCTTACCAATTGTTAAGCGAGTCATTGACCCGTTTTTAAGTTGTAAATTAATATTCTGACCATCAAATATCACTTTATCATTTATTATATCCAAATATTTTTTAGGTGTTAATTGCTTATTTTGTCTTAAACTAACACCCTTCATTTTTTGTGCAATCTTTTTAAAATCACTTCCATCAATTGAACCGTTGAATGATGTATAACACTTAGGACATAAAGCAACCATGTTATCACCTTGTTTTCTCAATTGCTAAACCCAATAATTTTTTCTCATGTGCTTTTTCTTCAGCTTTATTCTTTAATTTAGGTTTAAATTTCTCATCAAAACAGAAGAAATCAAATGGTGCGAATTTGAAAATGTTTTTATCATAAAATTGTTTATCGGTAACAATTGCTTGAAATGCTTGAGTGTTAGGAAGACTTGGATCGCCAGCGATTGCCCAATAAGATGAATCAGTATCACCTTCAATGAAATGAAAACGATTAACATTCATACATTTATACATAAAATCATAAATGAAAACCAAATACCAGTATTTAGCATTATCTAAAGTGAAGAATGCCTCTTGTAAACATGTATCACATCTATAAAATCTATCTTTGAGCATCACTTGATATGTATCTTCACCTATTTCTCTTATGTTTTTAAACTTATTTGACATACATGCAACGCGTGCCTTCTGTGCATTCATTATTTTAGTCTTTGCGTAATTTTGTGTATTCATTGCATCGTAACCATATGATCCATTAAGTGAAATTTTGCAAAATAAACTTTTTCCTTTATTTCCTTCTAATTCAGCCTTTTGTCTTTCGTTCATAAATTTGTTCGCAAATTCATTAAAACAAGTGTTTTTAGTAAATGTTAAAATTGATTGAATGTCATCAATGATAAAATGAAATCTGTCTATTAGATACCAAAGATAATAAGAAGAAAATGGTTGATATTGGTTGTGTGTTGATGCTAATTGAGTTAATTTTCTCTGTTTCTGGTCAACTGGTAGATTGTTTGATTTCATGTAATTATACATAAAACTACCAATTGTTTTTTCATCTGTGATAATATCTAAGTTTCTTATTATCGGTAAAAAGTTTATGTAATCATTAATGTATTTTTCATCAATGTGACCCTTTACTTCAGCAACGAATAAAGTATTTTTCTTCTTAATTATTCCCAGTGCTTTTGCTTTCTTTGTTGCTGTATCACAAATGATAACACCATTCAATCTTCCCGGCATATACATTTTATGGTCAGTATATTGAATGAAATCATGAGGATTAGATGAAAATGATGAAGGATATAATGAATTAAAATCAACACCAACGAAATGAGTCATGATGTTGGAAGTGTCCTCATTTGATACAGTTTTAGTTTCTGGACTATATGAAAGTTTATTAATGTGTGTGATTCCTTTAAGATTAACACGGTGTTGAACATTTGATAAACCACCAGTAATTCCATTACGGAGAATGTGATAAGCTTCAACTGAATCTAAAGTCATTGGTAAATTATTTTTTAATGCGTAATTTCTTAAATTGATTCTTAAACGTTGAACATCTTCATCTTTATTTGATTTTACGACATTGCAATAACAACACATTAACTGACAATTTTCTTTGGTATGTGGTTTTTCATTATCGATTCTATCTAATGTTGGTTTATTTGCATATGTAAACGCTTTACCACACATTTTGCATTTAGATGAAAGGATTAAATCGTGATAGTATTGAAAATCATCCATTGAAACATTATTTTTAGTATCCCTTTCTGCTTTTTCATCTTGTTTCTTATATGATTCAATTTTATATTTCCAATACTTTTTCGTTAATTCAAAACTTGATTCTATCTCTTCCTCAGGATATTTTTCATTAGGATTAAAGTCTTTATATGCTAAAGCGTAACGAATCATTGAAGCATTCGATGATAAAGAAAGATTATGAAGCATGTCAATTTTATAAACAAATGTTTCTTCAATAATTTTATCGATTGGGTCAATCATAATTTCAACATCTTTATTGCAATAATGAATAAAATATTCTAATCTATTCTTAAAAATTTTAGCATCATTGAGATATATTTGATAATCACTATCTGATATAGTTTCTTGAGTTAATGCTGAATAAAATGAATCTTGAGTGAATGGTTCCACTTTATATAATTCTTCTTCGTAATTTTCCCATGTGATGAATTGATAAGGGAAAAAGGATTTAACACGTGATTTATTATTTCCGAAATCTTGAGTGAATTGGTCTAATGTCCCACCCGCTATATAATTTCTGATGTCAATAAATCTCAATTCATATGGAACGTTTGTTTTCTTTACAATGATTTGCTTAAATTGTGAAGATGAACCCAGCATTGATTTTATTTTCCATTTTGCAGTGTTTAAATCACGAAGAATTAAATTTAAATCAAACTTTCCCGAATTAAAACCTATGATATTCACTTTATTGAATTCCTCATCTAGAAGTTCTTTAAATGCTTCCTTCTGTTTTTCATTTAATGTATGAGACAAAGTCCCCACCGTTTGGTCTGTTTGCGACTTCATTAATTCTTCATATTGTTCAATATTTGATTTAGCAACTAATGAACAGGTTGAAAATAAAAACTCAATCCAATCAGAAATAAAAGAATCACTCGAAGTTAAGCAAAAATTCCTCGTATATGTTTTATCATTTAATTTAACCGTTGATGATACCATGAATGGTTTTAAGTAAGCGTTCAAAGTTGCACACTCAGAAAGTTGTAATTCTTCTTTAGTCTCTAATGTTTCGAAGTCAAAAGTAATATAATATCTTGTCGGTTTATAATATTTCTGCAAATTATGAGCTAATAACCACTGATATATCTTCTGTTTCGTAATATGTGGTGCATATGGTTGCTGTGTCTTTTGCAACTGAACGTCTTGAATTAATCTCCCATTATTTTCTTTACATTTCTCACAATGCTTTAAAAATCTTCTTTGGTTTTTCCTTTCTGGATCATCACGGATAGAATAAACTTCTTCTTTACAATATGGACAAACTTTATAGCCGGTGAGTGCTTCAACGTCTGTTATTCTGTCAGCGTGAAGTTTTCCACATGGACTCTGTGTTAATAAAATATTTACTGTTTCAAATTCTGGATCTATCATTATTGATTCCACTAATGGAAAGTCTACCTTATTTATGTCCACGTCTTCTGGTTGAGGATCACAATAATAGAAATCAATATTAACATTTAACATTCTCGCTAATCTCTCACTTTCTGATGAAATGTCAAACCCTTCATATGCATCTATTGCTTCATTTAAATAGCTTCTACGAGTTTTAGGATTAACACCATCAGAAATGTTATAGAAGCGTTTAAATAACCTTCTACCTTCTGCTCTAATTTGATTATCATTCATTTTAGCTGTTCCGTTTTTGTTCATTTATGTAAGAATAAAAATTAAAAAATAAATAAAAATAAAGTTTATTTTTTTAAAGTCCATAAAATGAATTAAGAACACATAAATTTTTATCATCTGCGACGTGACGAATACATTTTAATTTACTCAAGAATGCGTACCCTGATACATTAAATCTAATTCCTGTCTTATTTAATTTCACAACTTTGAAAAGGAATGTATGAATAGCTAAAAATGATGAGAAGATGTTTTATGGGTTGCTTCCATTTTTTCTGAAATAAATGAATAAATATAATGCTTATAAGTTTTCATATCTTTTATATTCTTAATAACGAATGGTATAGACCTTTCCACTTCGTCTTCCTTCGGTGTTGTTCTTTCATATGAAACATTATTGGTATCTTCAATAATGAAACCACAATCACACAAAATTTTATATGTTCCAATGGTTTCTTTTGATATTTTATCTAATAAATCAAAAACTTTATCAACACCTGTGCATTTATTTAAATAATAATTTGTGTAAATATCATGATCTTCTTTCTTAATCGTATTAGTTGCATATGTCACGTTTTTAAGAGCTTTTTTGAATTTTTCGGAATCTAAAGGTGGTGAAAGTAAGATACAAGGGTATTCTTCATTATCAATAAATTGTAACTTATGTTTACGAATAAATTTAGTACCTTCTTCTGAAAGTGTTTCATCTATTTCACCATCTAATAAATTTTGTGTTGATTCTGAGACATAATTTTTATATCTTTCTTCATGAGATTTCTGTACTTCTGATTCTGAAGCTGGGATATTCATTAAACCCTCTACTTCATTTTCAACTTCTCTTAATTCCTTAATTTTTTCATCTATTTCATCTCTTATTTTTTCCAGTCTTTCAATTTCATCGTATTCATCATCTTTAATCCGTTCTTCATAATATTCAGGAAAAACATCATTAACGGTTCCTTCTTTAGATGTGGGATATAAGAAATTTATAACATCATCTTTATTCATTTTTCCATCATAATCAAACTCATTTAAAAACTCCGCGAATTTTTGACAATTTCTTAAATAATATTTACTAACCTCATAACCCGCCTCATCTAATATATCCTTTATTTCCTCGTTTGTGAATCCTAATGTTTTCATGTCGTTAGTCTTGACGCTCATTTCATACAAAATAAAAATAAATTATTCAAAAATGTAAGACATTAATTTTTAAAGTTTATTTTTAAAAAATTTTTTTTTATTTCATTATGGTAGTGAATCTTTCATTCATGAAAATAATTATTTCTAATTTCTTTTACTCGTTTATGAGGTCTTTGATTATGACTCCATTGATTCCATTCATGATTTAAACAATGTTTAATTAATCGCGGAATATCTGACATCATCTATATATAGCTTCTTTTATAAAAGATAAAAGATAAATTATTTTAATATTAATGTTAATTTTTTAATGCGTTTAGTATATAAATATTTATTACTAATTTATTTAATAATGTCGCGCTTTCTTACGAATTCATGACTTAAAAAACGTAAGAAAAAATTTTTATATCATCTATATATAGAAGATGTGAAAATATACCTTCGTCTATATATAGACGTAACAAAAAAAGTCACACAACCCTTCCTATCCTACTACTCACGTTAGCTCAAAAATTTTTAATATGTTGAATATAAGTTCTGATATTAATTATAATATTGAAACTAAGTATCTATATCCAATATTGTCAATTGTGACCAACCAAAATCATATTTTTAGAGAAGTTGATAAATTGGGGATTTTTCCATCCGAACAATATCTTCTTGTGAGAAATAACATTGATTTCAAACGCTCTCAAATGTTTTGAAGTCAATTGATCGAAATTGGAAGATTCTTGTGTAATTTTGAACCAGGATTCTAGAAATTTTATATAAACAAGAAAGTGGAGCAATTTTTAAGATTTTCAAGTAGTTTTAGAATGGTTGAAGAAATTTCGATTGATTTTTAAATACAGGTAGAAAAATTTCGGACATTTTTAATGTCTTCATTCTTAGATCAGCGACAAAAACGACAGACTGAAATCTGATTCAAAAATTCAAAGAACTATAGTATCGGAGTTGTAGGACGATGATAAAACGTGACAAATGTTTTTGTATTTCCTTTCCAATGTTTTATGTGCCACAAGCACAGTTCACCTTCTTAACACAATTGACTTTGTTAGGAATTGCCCAGAAGAAGAAACATCTTACGTTTTCGATTACATGCAGCGCTCAGATTTCATTGTTGCTGTGGTTGAAGCTCCAGCAAACGTAAAATTACAATATAGCTATCCAGCCGGCACATCACCAGTAGATATTAACATGTCATTCCCAGCATTGAGATTCCCAAAGGGTAATGTTCAAATTGTCGCTAACCTGACAAAGGACCAATGCGTTACCCTTGCTCACGTTACACTTCCAACAGATCAAAATACAGCTTGCATCAACGGTTTCAAGATCATCACAACACAAAAAATGAACTACACAATGCAAGCAGACGAAAAGAACAAAGATACATGCGTATTCTATGCTCCTGGTGCTCAAAAGCTCATGATTGGCGCTCAAGCTTATCTTAATGGAGACAAGATGTACGTATATCGAGATGATATGGTTTCAGGAAGTTACTATGATATATTCACTGGAACAAGATCAGTATACCCATCACCAACATCCCCACGCCCATTTGTTTTCGATCTTAAGACTCAAGATTCCGAGCCTGGCCATGTTACAATTCTTGGTGAAGTTAAGGATCCATATAAGAACATGATCGAATACGAAGGAGAAGTCAAATCCGTTCCTCCAGTTGATTTCGGTTTATTCAATTCCAAATACGCAATTTTCCCAATTCTCGGAATGCTTCCAACCCTCCTTCTTATCGGTGGTTGGGTCTATGCCTTCTGCAGAATCCTCAAGAAGAAGCCAATTACAATCAATTAGAGTTTTATTTATTAAATATATATACAATATTAATTTTTATCATATTTTTAAATTACATGCCAAAACCATTCTCTTTCGTCTGAAATCTATGAAATTCAAAATGAAATGTTTCTGAATTCTATGAATATTCTCATTTTACATATCAATTCATGAATAATTCTATATTGTATGATTAATCCAATGCTAAATAAGCGTATTTCATCAATATTTTATTATCGAAATTTTGATTTTTGTCATTCAGGCTAATATCTACTGGATGCATTTAATGCAAATCATGTCACCTTACTATTCCCATATTTCGTTTTGTCGGAACACTTATAAAAATTTTTTTGAAGAACGTTTTTTATTTTTTTTTTTCAATTCAATGTCTGTTGATATTCAACTTCAGATTCGAAACCAAGCAAATGAAACACGCCAAAACTTACAGTCCATTATTTCATGGGAAGAGAAGATAGAGAAAATAGACCAAGATTTAATTGAAAAAGCTAAAAAAGTACTAAAAGAAAACGCAGAAAAGCCAAAAGAACAGAAGACTGATGCTGCTCCTACCAGAGTTGAGATCAAGAAAGAAGCAGAAGTCAAAGCAGACGCAAAACAAGAAATTCCAGTAAAGGAAGCAACGAGTACAGCTCCATCAAAAGGCGCATACGGACGTTCATACGAAGAGTGGCAAAAACTCGATGCCAAACTTAAGAAAATGGATGAAGAAGGAGATGATGATATCGAAGAAAATACAAAGGAAACAGCAGAAGAGCACAAAGAGAAAGGTAACAAGTTATTCAAAGATAAGAAATACGAAGCCGCTATTCGTGAATATACAGCAGCTATCAAACTCGCACCAACAAACGCTGTTTACTATTTCAATCGCTCAACAACACAATTCTTCAACGGAAACTACAGAGAATCTGAAAGAGATGCCACAGAAGCTATCAAATACGATCCTCGTTACGTCAAAGCTTACATGAGACGTGCATGTGCAAGAGAAGCTCTTGGAAAGGACTACGAAGCACTTCAGGACCTCGAATTCATCGAAGACCAAGCAAAGAACTTCCATCAAATTGCCGATATGCTTACAAAAATCCGTGCCAAACTCGGAATTTCCGCAGATGGCAAGATTAAAGTCGTCCAGGAGCCAAAGATCAAGCCAGTACAGGAAGAGAAGCCTGTAGAATCACCAAAGATCCAGCCAGTATCAGAAGAACCAGTACAGAAACCAAAAGTTCAAATTGTCGAGGAAGAAAAGGTCGAAGAGGAGCCAAAACTCATCCCAATGCCTGTTCCAAAGCCTCACAAGGTGACAATTGTCGAAGAAGAATCTGTTTCTATGAACGAAATTCAGCCATCTGCTCCATCCAAAGTTGAAATCGTTTCTGAAGAGACACCAAAGCCAAAGAAGGTCGAAATAGTATCAGAAGAACCTGTACAACCAAAGAAAGTTCCAATTGTCGCAGAAGAAGAGCGAAAACCAAAGAAAGTCGAAATCGTGGCCGAAGAAGAAGAGCCAAAGCCAAAGAAAGTTGCAATTGTTGCAGAGGAAGAAGAGCCAAAGCCAAAGAAAGTTGCAATTGTTGCAGAGGAAGAAGAGCCAAAGCCAAAGAAAATCGAAATTGTCCAAGAAGAGGAAAAGCCAAAGAAAGCAACACCAGAGTTACAAGAGCTCGATAGCGCTACTAAAGAAGCTCTCGATATCCTTAACGAAGTCCAAAATATCAAGAAAGAAACAAAATCTCCAAAGAAACAAGCTTCTCCAGCAAAGAAAGCCAAGAAAGCTCAAGAGCCTATTAATGTATCATGGTCAGACCTCAGACCAGAGCAATACAAGGAAACTCTTACCCAAATTCCTCCAAGTCAGTTATCTAAAAGTATTGGCGACGTTTTGGATGCAGAAATCATCCGAAATGTTGTTAATGCCCTTGATAGCTTCACAACTAAGAAGAAATTCGCGTTTGTTAAGAATTTAGCCAAATCTGAGTTATTTGATATTTATGTTGATAGTTCAGAGGTCGAGGAAGTTAAAGGTAAGGTCAAGGATATCATTGAAAACTATAAGAAGTTAGAAGGAAGCGCAGATACAACAGAAACCTTCAATAGATGGAATTTATAAAAAAAAAGTATATTAATTATAAAATGTAGATAAATAAACAGATTTCTTATTCATAACCTATGTATTTTTACTAAGTTTGCAGCCAATTTAACAAAATTCAAAATTATTTTTCGGATTTTATCTGTAGTTGAGAATCGATATTACGCAAATTATGTTTGATGCATAGTTTTAAATTAATTCATGCAAGAAATGCAAATTTGTCATCAAATTTTACACGTTCCTTTGTCAATTTTTTATGAAATGTGACATTCAAATTTTTCAAAGAATTAAATAGTATGCTTGGGTTACAATGTTATGTTGATTAAACATGAAATCATTATAAATTGAGATCATCCGAAATTGAAATAAAAATGTTAGAAATTTCTAATATTAATTAATTAACCAATAATGGACAATAATATTTTCCTTCATAATCGATTTACCTTTGAAATGAAAATTGGATCCCTATCGTACCAGTGAGTAACTAAATAAGCCAAGTACTATGTAAAAAAATAAAACGCCGTTGACTCCGGTGAATTTATTATTGAATTTTTCAAACCTTGATATTTTTGAAAACTTTACGAATAAATTTAGTAATGTCTGAGGTCAGAGTTCGCTACGGCGCCGATGAAGGAATTACCTACGGCGGTGGCGGTGGTAGTTCTTCAGTCCAGCACCAAGATCTTACCTCCAGTAAGCCAAACGATGAGTATGATGACGATTTAAACACTCCATACTCATATGATCCAAATTTCAACGGTCCAGAAGAAGATAGACACTGCACAGATTGCTTCTGCCTTATTTTATTCTTCGTAGCTATTGCTGCTATGCTCGGCTTGTTCTTCTACGCTGTTTCAATTTCTAAGGTCAACTACTTGTACACACCAACAGATTACAGAGGCTTCCTTTGCGGTTACGATAACACGAAGCTCAATAAATCCTTGAACAATTCAAACGGTTATTCCCTTGATTATACAGATAAGAAGTACTTATTCTGGTCCAAGCCAGGTACAAAGGCTCCAGATGGCAATGTCGTCTCCGAGTGCGTCAAGGAATGCCCAACAGAAGGTATCTTCAACTATTCCGTCTTCCATAACTACTGGAACAAGCATTTAGAGGAAAACGAGACATGCTATAAGATCGACAATGTCACAATTAGAGCTACAATCCTCGATCCTTACGCTGTTGGCAATAAGAAGTATGTTTGCCCTTATAGGACAACACCATTCCTTCTTAGATGCACATCTACAGAGGCCATCGAGAAAGCCGACTTCTCCAATAACTCCAAGCTTTGGGACGATATCGAAAAGTTCATTAATGGTATCGGATCTGTTGGTAACGCATACAGTGACATCAAGAAGACCTGGAAGCACGTCCTTTGCTTCGCTGTCATTGCCTTACTCCTTTCCGTTATTTGGATCCTCACATTAAGATGTTCTGCTGCTGTTTTCGTTTGGATTGCTATCATTGGCTGTTTCGTTGGCCTTGGCTTCTTCACATGGGCTGCCTATTATGTCTCCGGCATCAATCCAAACAACAAGTCCGAAAATACAGACACCAAGTACAATTTCGCCTTCAACAACAAGACAAACAACCAGAAGGCCTTTACAATCATCTTCTACGTCTTAATTGTTGTCGACATCATCATTCTCCTTCTCTTCATCTTCCTTTGCCGTCGTATCAAACTTACAATTGGAATTATCAAGTTTGTTTCCACAGTATTCGGTGAAGTTCCAATGCTCTTCTTATTCCCACTCATCTTCTTCCTCATCATGCTCTGCTGGTGGGCACTTTGCATTGGCATCGCTTATGTCCTCTACGGCGCCGGCACTCTTACATACGATGAGAGCAAGAAGACCGACTATGTCACAATGGGCTGGTTAGACATGAAGTACAGCGACGCAATCAAGTACGGATCCATCTACCACTTCTTCATGTTCCTCTGGGGCACAGCCTTCGTCACAGCCCTCATGGAGATGTCCTTCGCCGGTGTTTTCTCCAAGTACTACTTCACTCGCGAGCCACGTGATGAAAATGTCGGTCACTGGGTCTGCGCGAAGTCACTTGGCCGCGCATTGAAGTACCATATGGGTTCATTGGCCTTTGGTTCTCTTTTGATTGCCATCTGCCAGTTCATCCGCGCCTGCCTTGAGTACATCGACAGGAAGACAAAGGCCGCACAGCAGGAATCATGCTTCATCAAGTTCATCATCAAGTGCATGAAGTGCTGCATGTGGTGCTTCGAGAAGTTCCTCCGCTACATCAACAGAAACGCTTATGTTTTGATCGCTATCCATGGTTACAACTTCTGGCAGGGTGCTTGCAAGGCATTCGGATTGATCTTACGTAACCCAGTTCGCGCAACAACTGTCAACTTCGTTGGTGATTTCATGCTCTTCTTGGGAAGAGTTTTCGTTGCTGCAATCTGCGCTGGTTGCTCCCTTCTTTGGTTCAAGAGAATCAACAATCTCTACTACTACTACATCCCAGCTATCTTCGTTTTCATCCTTTCTTACATCGTTTCTGGAACATTCACTTCACTCTTCGAGATGGGTATCGACTCTTGCTTCATGTGTGTTCTCGAAGATGAGGAAAGAAACAAGGGATCTCAGAGATTCGCTCCTCCGGATCTCTTAGAAGCAATGGAGAAACCAGAAGAAGAATAAGCTTATTAATTTTTTTCACCATCATTACTTTTTTTGATATATATTTTTTTTGAAAGTTCTAAAGAGAAAAATTTTAAAATATTATAATATTTTTATGTAACTATTGTATATTGCATTATTTTACTTATCATTGAAAAATTATTATTTGATTATATTGTATAATTGACATGTTTTAATAGGAAAATATAGAATAATAAAAATAAAAAGCATTTGTCGATTTAGAATTCAATAAAAATGCTTTGTTTCTATATTAATTTTAAATTTTCAGGATATTTAACCTCATTTTTCCAAAAAAAATCAAGAATTGTAAAAATCGTTAAAATTTTCTAAAAAATTGCTTGGGCAATTTCGAAAACAGAAAAAATTTGGAGAAATTCACCAAGGATAAATTCATTCCAGGTGCCAAAGGTGATTGCATCCAGACAAAAAAGCCCCGAAAATTTGAAATATTGATATCGATTTTCATCATTCACTTAATATCGATTGTGAACAGTCAATGTTATCGCATATTATTGAATTTTATTATATTTGAACAATACTATAGATCGTTTTTGAAAATTATCAAAATTTACAGCAAATTAGCAATAATTCAACTATTATACACAGATATTGTTACTACAATCTCATTGTAAGAAGAACCGATTAATAAAATCTAAGATCTAATGATTTATTTACCCAATTCGAAAAATGTTTTTAAATGTAAATCCTTATTTGTGCATATTTTATATGCAAATGCAAAAAAGAAAACGAAGAAGTGCTTCTTCAAAAAATACCTGAAAGCAGCCTAATCAATAAAAAATTTCCTTTCTTAACATCGAATTTTGTTCGTCTTGAGCGATTTCTTCGTTCAATTTTCATGGTACAATAAAATATCTGCATTATCAAGCAAAATATGGATATTTTATTATAAACCTCGAATTTAAACGAAAGTCATTCTATAAGTTCATACACGCTATTACTATGCTTCATATGTCAAGCATAATGTGAACAATTTTGGTCGATATCTTTGTTGTCAATGAAGTTCGCCTTTTATATTGGCACTTTTTTATAAAATTTTTCTGAACGATAAAATTGAACTGATTTAATCGCTTTGATGCAAAATTTTATAAGTTCATTTTATGTTTTTGATTTATTTTTCAGCTTTGACTATGTCACATAAGCCTGTAATATTATTCCCTGGTCTTGGAGGCTCGCCTCTTTATGGGAATGTTTCAAAGAAGCCATATTGGTATTGTGGAATTCATGAAAATGAAATAATTTATATAGGCAAAAGGATTATATTTCCATTCCAATGGAATTGTCTGCTCGATTATTTAAGAATGGAGTGGGATCCAATAAATAACAGAACAATTGAGCCAAATTATATTCGAATTAAGCCTAAGCCAATAGGAAAGATCGATAATGTAAATCATGTAGACACGATATTCTTTAATATTCATGTTGTTCCATATTATAAAATTTTAGCAGACCGATTCATTAAAGAAGGCTATAAAGACCAGTATGATATTTTTGGGGCTCCATATGACTGGAGATATGGAGCAAACCAAAAAATGGAATATTTTGAGAATTTGATAAAATTTATCGAAGAAATTCATCAAAAATTAGGTCAAAAAGTAGTATTGCTAGGGCATTCCATGGGCTGCTTTTTAGTTAACAATTTATTGACCATTTTAAAAGATAAATCTTGGGTTCAAGAACATATTGACTCTGTTATCTATATAGCCCCATCCTTTGGGGGCTCTGTGACCTCATTTGATACAATCAGAACAAAACGTGTTCCATTTTTCTGGTATCTTGGTAGATACAAGAAAACATTGAGTACGAATCAAGGAATTTCAATACATATGCCTAACTTCGCGATATTTGGAAACCAAACAATATTGTATGGAAATGATGGGAAAGAATATAAAGCCCACGAACTCCCTGACTATTTAGTTAATCATGGAAAACTATATGGCGATTTTCTCCATATTTTCAATGAAATCAAACATTTCTTTGTAAATGCTCCTAAGCAACCAGATGTTCCTGTTGCCGTAATATATAACTCTGGACTGTATACATTGCAAAGTGTTGACTTGAGGAAATCAATTTTCACAAGGAGTAATTATGGACCAGGAGATCTTATTGTTAATGCGGAAGGTCCAAAATACATTTGTGATAATTGGAAGAATATTACATGTTATGACTTGAATTCATCTAATCCTTTCCTTAATCACCTCACAATGTTATATTCCAGCACTCTTCATGATCTCATATTTGATTGGCTAAATGGTTATCAATTCACAGCACATAGCCAACCACCTAATAGCATAAAAGAAGAATTGTAAACTAAACTCTATCAAATTTTATATTTTTCCTATTAAATTGTTATGTGTTTTTAAATTATTCATGTTACTTGAAATATGAGCTTTGTAGATGGATGCTTAGAAA
This sequence comes from Trichomonas vaginalis G3, assembly GCF_026262505.1. Taxonomy (NCBI): domain Eukaryota; phylum Parabasalia; order Trichomonadida; family Trichomonadidae; genus Trichomonas; species Trichomonas vaginalis. The sequence continues at coordinate 24,744,141 of NC_067204.1, read as the reverse complement.
GTTCCTATTAATAATTTCAAATTCTACATGATTTTAAATTTGATATTTTGAAAATATGACAGAATTTGTTTGACATCCTAATAAAATATTTTTGAAATCTAGAGTTAATATGATTAATGAAATGTGAAAGGTGAAATAACTCTTCCAAATTTCATTTTTTTCAGGATGAGTGCACTTGACGCGCTTTTCGGCGCAGAACAATCTATTGATAAAGTAAGTTTCAAATATAAGCCTAAAATAGAACAAGCAAAGCCTGAACAGCCAGCTTTTCCATATATGGGCCAGATTTTCCTTTATCAATATAATACTCAAGAAAATAAGAATGTTGATTATGGAAAATTCATGTTAATAGTAAAACCAAATCCACCAGCTCACAATATTGTAATTTATCAAAACCAAAATCAACCTTTTCTTCAAATTCAAGTTACAACTTCAATGAAATTTAATTTACGCGAAAAAATCTTCGGCTATATTACAGATCAAAGTGGAATTCAATGGACTATTAGGTTTTCAGATAATGAAAGCGCTGCAAGATTCGCAATTACAGTTGGATCAATCTTAGAAAATACAACCGGCGCACAGATGTCGGTTTACGATGCACTCATCGGTAATGGTCAGATTGTTGATACTGACGATACTGTTTCTGTTTCCTACATTGGATTTTTAGGTGGCAATCTTCCAACAACCGGAAAGAAATTCGATGCAAACGAATCATATTCATTTACAATTGGTAGCGACAAGACTATCAAAGGCTGGTCCCAAGGCGCAATTGGAATGCACGTTGGAGGCACAAGAGCTCTCTTTATTCCACCAGAATTAGCATACGGACCAAACGCTGTTGCCGGTGGTTTGATTCCTCCTAATTCTATCCTTACATTTTTAATTACAATCACATCATCAAAATCTAATAAGCCTCAAACACAACATGTAGTACAGCAACAGCCTCAGCAACAACAGCAGCCAGTCCAGAAGCCTGTTCAAGCTCCTGTTACCCAAGTACAACCACAATCTACTCCAATTGCTCCAAAGAAGGAAGAAGAAGCACCAGCAACATCATTTTCGGACAAGATGAAACGAATTGGTGCAGTTTTCATGCCAGGAATGCCAGCTCCTGCATCTCATTCCGTATCAGATACTTCTGATTACCAAACAAACGAAACAACAAATACTTCTGACTCTTCCAGGACCGTACAACAGACATACCAAGCTCCTGCTCCTCAGCAGCCTGTTTCCTCCCCACAACCAGAAAGAATTCGCGAAGTTGTCAAAGTTGTCAACGCTCCAACAGTTGATGAAGCGCAAGTTCTTGCCAGAATGGACCAACTCAACGCTCTTTTAACCTCCAAGTTCGACCAGCTGATGTCCAAGGCAAACGAGGAAATGCCGACCGCTGTTTTATGCGACGAAATACAGCAAATGGCCGCAGACTTGGACAGAAAAGAGCGCCAGATCAGAGACCAAGAGCGTCTTATTGCAGAACTCAAAGGCTCAAAGAGCGGCGTTAGACTGAAACAAGAACTCGACAGCACAGCGACAGAACTCGAACAGTTGAGATCTGTCTTGAGAGGTTCAAAAGATTTGAGGAAAGAGAACGAAGATCTCAAAGCGGAATTGAGAAATATAAGGGAGAGAAATCTCACAAAACTTGAGTCTGACGTGCACCAACTTCAGGACGAATTGGCTTCCCAGAGACAGAGATCTTCTGCTGAAGCAGCAAGTAAAGCTAAAGAACTTTTCTTCGGATTTATGGGTTCAGCTGTGGAACAGTTGAAGCAGAGATTCGACCAGATGGGAACTGTTCCCGCCGACGAAGTCACTGCAATCGTTTCAGACGTCTTCAGAAAATGCCAGGAACGTACTTTCAGACAAATTGATGAAGACGGACTTCTGTAAATAAAAAAAATTATCTTCGCTTTCAAAATATATTATTAATTCCTTTTTTTAAATTTGCATCTGAATGACTTCAGTATGTGGCTTATTCTAATAACAAAAAAGTATAATAACCATATTAGGAACTATATATTGTTTTACAGCAGCTTTTTACCGTCCAGAAACACCCCTTCTCCACCTTACAAATTGGAAATTAATGATAACGACGTCAAAAAATTGAGAGAATGTCAGAAAGTAGTTAATACATCCTTAATGAATTCAAGATAAAGGAATTGATATTCAGGTATTATTATCATTTACTACACTATAATTCTGATGATGAAAAATTGTTCTAAAAAGGATAACAATAGTGTTAGATCTAACGAGAATTTTTATTCTCGGCTAAAAAAGAGATTTTACAAGCATGTGTTTTGGTACCTAAATAAAGATGAACATCAATTCCATCTATGCACATAGAGTGTAAACACGCATTATATATGGTGTGGCTCTTTATCTGGCTTAAAATTGTATAATTGGACAATATGCATTGCCAACCAAAACCGCAATAGTATCAAATTTTGAGAGAAAGACACGAAGAATATGGTTTCGAGTTAAAGTGCATCCTTAAAATTAAAGAATCCTTAGCAATAAATAAATTCAACTTAGGTAAAAAACAAATGATTGAGCATGATTCAAACAGTTTATTGAGAATAAGGAAAAAAATTACTCTTCATCATCAGAGATTTGTTGATTTGCCATGAATTGGTTTTCAAGGCGTTCAAGCAAACATTGACGCTTGCTGATATTATCCTTCATTCCATTTACAAAGTTCATATAAGATTCGTAATTATTTCTCATATTTGTTCTTAAATCTCTTAGTTTCTTTTCAGGATTGTCAATAGGCCTTGGCCTTGATGGTCTATTTTTCATCTTCATTTTTGCTTCTTCCATTGATGCTTTTCTCATATCTTGATTGAGTTTTTCAACCATCTCAGCACGTTGTTGCTTGAGAATCTTTTGACGGGTATATTCTTCTTTAATTTTTTCAGCTTTAGTATGATAAGATGGCTTGAAATCCTTCTGAAGATATGAATCAATTGTTGGAACTTCTGGTGCATACCGATTTCTTGTTTCCTGACCATTTCTTTCGTATCTTTCCTCTGTATCTCTATAGCATTTAGGTATTTTCTCGACAATTCTGAGTGGTGGCTCTGGAATGTAGTCATCAACACTGAATCTTTTTGGTCTAATGTTAGATTTATAGCCTTTATTAAGCCTCATGAATGATTCGTTTGAAATAACAGCATAGTTGTGATTCTCATGTTGTACAGGATCTTGTTTAGGTGGTAAACTCGGTTTTTCATGAATGCTTAGCCTACGAGGATTTGGAGAATTCGGTGCTGATAAACTTTGTGATTCATTTCTTGGTTTTATTGGCTTGAATTTTCGCCTTTTTGGAGTCTTAGTTATTCCTGTTTCATATCTGTGAGCAAAATATGTTTTTTCGTGTGGTTTTTCTTGTTTTTTGACTTCAGCATTTGAATTTTTTTGATTTTCCGTATTTAACGTATCTTGAATATTTAATATTTCTGATTTTTCCTCCTCTTCTTCTTCATAACTAATGTTGAGGCTCTCTAAAATCTTTTTCACATCGATTGCAGATGATTCTTCTTCGTCATATGAAATTTCAGATTTCAATTCTTCACTGGCTGAAGTGCTCATTCAGAAAAATATTTTTACAATAAAAAGTGATAAAATGACGTTAAATTTTTTTCTTACTTCAACATATATCATTTGAAAATACATTAACCTACCAATGGAGAACATGAATGTAAACGAAAGAAACCATTTTTATCAATCAAGAACAATATTTCAATATTTTTACCATTTCAAATACTATAATTAATGTGTCTTCTCATAATATTAATCCAATGAATTCATAAAAGATTCTTTAAGTCTTATTATAAAAAAGAATTAAAATGCATGACAATTCTTAGATTTATTGCGTTTAGAATGCCATTGTTAGAATTGCTAAACTTCTTTTTTTAAATTTTTTAACTAAACAGTTCTAATTATTAAAATGGAAATTTTGGAAAATATTTTCAGAAATACAGCAGTCCAAATACTATAAGTCTTATAGTGAAATAAAGATATAAGAGATTGAGAGACTAATGAATGATAGAAAAATATGCTGTGCTTGAATCAAATTAAAACGATTTCTAATTATTATTTAAATTTGAGAGATACATGTATGATAGAAGGATCGTGCTTGTTAAATATATCATAGGGAATTTACGACTTTTACTTTAAAAAAAAGTGAAAAAATTCAGGAGAAAGTCAACTCTTTTTTTTCAAGTATTGAAAAGGTAGCGGATAATTTTTCATTTCACATTTAGTTTTCATGGAACCAAACTGGAAAGAGATTGCTAGAAATATATCTGGTTATGCTGATAATGATACATTCTTATCGGCAAGAAGTCCTCAACAGATAGCTAAAATTCTTAGTTATGCAAAACTAAGTCCTTGCGAATTTGCAACATTATTCACAAATCTTTCAAATTATCATGGGAAAGCAGACATATTAATGATGCTTAGTCGTGCACGTTTAAAAGATTTCAACAGTCAAGAAGAAGCGTCTGAAATTTCTGAAACGATTTCATCAATCCTCGGAATTCAAATTCTTGATTCACTATTTTCTTTCTACCAAAACAAGCTTCAACGAGACATTTCGGAGATCACAAATCACAAATCCCAAAATTCTATTCCTCGTCTTAACTTGGCAAATGCAATCACTATAAAGACTCAAACAGGAAAAGAAATTGTATTCTTAAATATTGATCTCAATAGTAAGGTCGGATATTTGAAAGATATGATTAAAGAAAAAGAAGGTATTTGCCCAGATCAGCAAAGACTAATTTTTAAAGGTAAACAAATGGAAGATGAAAATACATTGATGGATTATAATGTTCATGATGGAGATACAATTAATCTTATTTTAAGATTACGTGGCGGAAAACCAGTAATCTATTTGTATCCAAAGGAAGAAATCGATGCAAAGGTAAGTATCAAAATCAATGATGGTGATTTTTCATTCGTGTATCCTTCATTCGACAAAGATAACACGTGGAATGTGAAAGCACTCCCATCAGGTGAGATCGTCCACAGAGGGAAGAAGATGAGATATCTCTTCTGGGAAACACTCTTCTACCCTAATCTTAACATGGACAAAGGATTCATCATCAAAGGCGAAGATAGTGTCTCTTTCTTCGAGGATAAGCTGAAGTTTATGAACCTCAACGACGCAGAGATATGTGATTTCATCACATACTGGTGTCCGAAGCTTTGCGGATACAAATATGTCAAAGTATGCTTCCATTTCGAAAACTTCGACGACATGTGTCCAATGAACGTCGAACCGAAACCAGACAACATCAACAGAGTCTTCTTCGCAGCTCTCCCTCTAGAGAGTCCATGCGACATCGAACCACAAGAACTTCCAACATTCAATCGTGATGGTTTCACAGTCATCGAATGGGGTGGAACTATTGTTACATCTGAAAATCACTAATGATTTATTTTTTTTTTCACATTCAACGAATAAAATAAATTCGAATATTGAACATCATCAAATTCTTAAAGTATACAGTAAACAGCTAGTGCTCAATTCACATACTCAATCTTTTGATAATTTCTAATTTATGTCCATTTTAATAGATGAGATTTCAAAAATTAGATTGAAATTAGAAATAGGACCGGCATTAAAATTTTATTCTGGTTAGGGATTACAGTTTATCATATATAAACTAATTTCTACACAATATAGGTGTTCTAATGCTATCATAATAATTGAAAATATCTTTCTAATTTCTATTGGTGAAATTTCGAAAACTCAAAGATTTTTAATTTTGCGATTTCAGAAGTGTTTATATTCAACTATGCTTATTAGTCCTTAAATAAATCTGCAAATCGAGACAATAGAAATAAAATATTGAAGGTTAGTCTTTCGGCCAAACAAGAGCTATCGTTACTATCAAAAATATTTATGGTAAGGTCCCTATATCAGTTATTGCCTAAATCTATATTATATTTAGATATGATTTGGATTGCGTTAACGAGGAAGCTACAAAAATTCTCGCCAATAGATTCAATTTTTCAATATGATTGAAAATATTCTGAAGAATCCTAATTTGCTCAAAACATATAATAATTTTGAAATATTTAATAGTGTTCTGTCTGGTCTAATATGTAATAATTGAGAATACACCAATAGGATAATATTCTGAAAATCTTTTCATTTTGAAATTGAAATCATTTTTATTTCATCCATTTGTAAAAGTTTTGCATATTTTAAATGCCAAAGAAATATTTGTAAATAAAATGTATTTCACAAGTTATTAGTTTATTTTTGTCAGAATTTTTCTATTATTCTTTCAAAAAAAAAGTTTAAATTAGTTATCTATAATAATTTATTATAGAATCACAATAATAAAAAGCAGAACAATTCTTTGGAATCGATTTCAATTTTTCATAAATTGTCTTTAATTATTTATAATTATTTACTTAATTTATATCAAAATCATTCTAATTTTCAATATTCATATTCAAAAGTGTTTATTTTATTTTTTTTTGATGCCATCTTTGAATTTTCTCTATGTTAATTATACAATTTGGAATGATTTTCACGCATGCTTCGACTTCCAATATGTTGATAATGGAACCATTTATAGAACAACATATGAAAATGGAGGATGGTGGCCAGTATTCAAAGTTGATAATGGACCAGAAACTAAAATTTTAGGTAACAATGATGGCAAAGCATCATATGGTGATATTAGTGTAGAAACAAATATTACACATCCAGTAGAATTTGGTAACAACAGTGATAATTTTTATCTGATTGAATTTTTTGCCACAAACAATCATCCAACAGAGCCTCATAATTTTTCTCTGACTTCTCACACTGATGTCATGATTGCAAATAATGACTGGGCAGAAGTTCGAGCTTATCAAGATGGTTACAATTATATGAAAGGATTAACAATGACGGATGAACGTTGGACAAAGTACACACTAACTCTTTTAGTACGTGATGCATTCAAAGTCGAAAATGTTGACACTTTTTGGTTTGGACAATGGGGTGGACGTGTTAATCTACATAAGTGGGATAACACAAATCGTACAATCCCGCTTCAAGACAGAGACTCTGCTTTTTCTTTTGGATGGGTTAACCGAACAATCAGAGGAGGTAAAACTCTCAGGCTTGCAGTTCTATTAGGAGTTGGAAGATATTTGCCATCACCTCCGACTGTTACAGTAACATCGAATTTCTCTGAAAAATATTTACCAAAGCAAAAATTCAATGTAACCGGTTTTGTCAAAGCAGAAAAAAATGTCAACCTTACATTGATGTATAGTTTCAATGGCGTTGTACATCCATATTTCGAAAATAATTATACAGGTGAAAATGAGTCATTCGAACAGAATTTCGATATTCCATTTGAAACTCCAATTCAAGTTGGTAAATATCCATTATATATTTGGGCTACAGATAGTTTAGGTACGTATTCTAATAATTTCACAGTGAATATTTTGGTAAACGAAGCTCCAAAAATCCAAATTGTTAACAGAATCAGTGATAAATACTTTATGGGCGGCAATGTGGAAGTTCTTAGTTTGCTTTGGGATGACACAAAAGCAAATATTCACTACAAATTCGATGATGATTGGGATTTTAGTGCAGACAATACAATGATTGAATGCAACAGGGAGTGGAAGGAATTTAGAAAGACATTTCCCCTTAGAGAAACAACACTATATTATGGCTCACACACTCTTTACATTTGGGCTGAAGATGAATGGAATATTAAATCAGATATACTCATTTTCCCATTCAATTATATCGAGCTGCATACTCCTGAAATCAAAATCGAACAAAATGAAATTCCCGAATTATTTTACCGTAATAATGTTACAATCACAGGATACGTCATGGATGAGGATGTTGGAGATGATTTGGTTGTGGAATATAAGTTACCTGAATCAAATCCACTTGAGCCATTCAAACCATATATTACTTTTAAAAATACTAATGGAGAGTGGTATGAATTCCAAATGGAATATATTGTTCACAGATCTCTTCCAGAAAACATAACTCATAATGTAACATTTCGGGTTCATGATAATAAAGGTGCAATTTCATTTGATAAAGTGTTCAGCTTCAAAGTAAAGAAACATACTATTATTCCATTCCCAGAAGTAACACCAATGCCAACAATTGATTTTCCTGTAATTCCTGATCCAATTCCAGTAGACTCAACAACAACTTATTCAGAAACAATTACGCAGACGGTTTCAGAAACAGAGGATTCCAATGGAGATAGTGCTGACATAACAATTCAAACAACAAAATATGTAATTGTTTTAACAAGGAAAGATGGAATCCCATCGCAATCTTGAAGCAAATTCTGCTGCAAAGAAGAAAGCAAACAAGAAGAAGTGGATATTTATTGGAGCAGGTATTGCAGTTGGAATTACAGTTATCGCGGCTGCTGCAATCCTTGCGATAGAAGCTTCAAAGTCTGCGAAGGAATTCAATCCTGAGGACTTTGATGCTGTTGATCCTGATTACGCAGTTCAAGAAAAAGAAAATCCACTCTTCAATGAAGATGCTAATGATGATCCATTTGCAAACGAATTTAATGAAGATGATAGTGCTGTTGAAGATGTTCTTCCAGCATAAAAAATCCTTTGCATATTTTTTTTTCACCAATTAATTATTAAATCATTTCTACTTTTTTTTTGAGTTTTTTTTAATCATAAAAAGTATGAGAATTGCTTATTATTATCCTATCTGATAAACAATATTTTTTTATTTTATGGATGCATTTACTACTTTCTCTTCCGATGAAAGTTATAATACAACATGCTTGTTATACTTTTTTGTTATATTGATTTTTTAAAATCATCATGCTTTCATTAAAACAATGTATCTTCATTGAAATAACGAAAAAAATATAACATATAAATTATGGACTATTTCATGATTTATAATCACTTTTTCCCTACTAAAAATTCAATTTTTTTACCTTAGAAAATCGGGATACAAAGTGCGCCCATATGAGATAGCGAATATTTCATACATTATTAAATAATCTAATCTCATTTACAGTTAACTGTTGGTTCATAAATTGTATGCTTTAAGACATTTTAAAAGGTAAGTAATAGAACAATATAAAATAAATAGGATTTTCCTACAAGTGCAAAAAATGCGCAAAAACGATTATTCTAAATTCAATCTGTGCATTATTTGTGCATTTAAAAATCAATCCGTGTAAAGTAGTCAACAATGAATGAATTTTTCTTTTACATTTTTTGCATACGCAACTGTTGCAATTCATTATTAATGAGTTTGATTTTTAATAATGGTCAACTCCAAAATTTTTCAAATACGCAAAAAATATGCAAATTCAATTTCAAATAATCATTTTTGTGCATTTTTTGCACCCTATGTAAAACCCAATAAATATAATTTTAAAATAACATTTAACATTTATAAAAAAAAGTATATTAAAATTCAATTGATTTCTTGAGTCTAACAAGATCTTGGAAAAATTTCCGAAGTTCTTCGTTCTTTACTCTTGCATCCAAGTCATGTATTGCGATATAGTTATTTGCATCATCAATTCCTAAACCAAAGAATCCAAACACATTGAGTAAATACTCCATAAGTAAATCCGGATTCGAAACAGCCAATTCTCGATGAAAACTCGAAACTCTCTGGACAATTTTCATTCCATTAGGATTATTCGGATCGAAATTCTTCATGAAAATGAAATTAAATGATTCAACTAAGTATCTTTTGATTATTTCATCTGGATTTTGTTTCGACAAAGCAGACAAAAACTGTATTACTCCATCAAATATAATAGGATTGTTGTAGTACCTGTCTAAAGCTGTATCAGCAAGATCTAAAAGAGGATTAATGATGTCTTCGGTCAAAACTTCAACGGAATCACTCATTAACTTGAAAAATTGTCGAATAACAATTGAATAACTGTCACTTGTATTTAAAGTGTCCAAATCAAAGAGGAACAGTTCGATTTGAACAGAGAATATCTGGTACAAGTCATTCAACACTTCTACAAGCTCTTCCGATGAAAAGGAACTTCTATTCACGATCATGTGATTGACAAAACAACAAATACTTTTTGGACCACATAAGGCATTCATTAAATTAATTAAATCTTTGTTTGCTGAACTCTTTTGACGCTCAGACAATGCTTTGATGTAAAGAGATATTGTGTCATCAGATTCCATCGCAGGAATCTCACATGTCGATATTGCTTCCATCAACAATGAAATTGAGTTTGGAGATAAACTGGAATTCGGTATTTTTGCGGCAAAACTTAAGATACATGATGTTCCACGGAGTTTTGTCTCTTCATTTAACATCAGTTCGGCTAAATGAGGTATTGCTTGGGCAATAACTTCAGAAGATTCGTCAACAGAAACAAATCTGAGTAATGCACCGGCTGCGCCAACAAGGGATTCATTGTAAGTACCAATAAACAACATAAGGACTTCAATGGATATGGTCAATTGCATTTTCTGGTTCTTTGCAAGTTGAATTAAAAAATCTATGCAGCCATTAAGATGAGTTTCAGGGATTTCCTCTTCTACAATGAAATTAATAAGAGATGTGAAGACATCTTGCTTGATTTCGGAAGGGAATTTGTCATTTAAATGGACAAAAAGTCTGAAAAACAAATAAACAGAAAAAATATGCGTAGAAGGTATAGGATTCGAGATGCTTGCTAAAGCAACAATGTCATTGATGTACTGGCAAACGAAATCTGTGGAAGAACTCGTTTTGTCGACCATATAATTTAATAAATATAAAAATGAGGTGACAAAAGGTATATTTGTCTCTATATTGAAGTTCTCTTGTGCAATATTGTTGAGGGTAGCAACAGTTGTGTCGTTATCTACTAAATAACATGAAGAAATGATGTTACATAAATTATCTAAAAAAGGTTTTTGAGAAATTGATGGAAAACCACTCTCATTCATATTAGAAAAAGCCTCTGTGCAGCAATTCAGGACAATTGGGATTGTATCGCTGCAATATTCAGGATATTGTTTTATGTAGGCAGAAATGAACGGAGCAATGATGGAAGAGATTGGTTCGGACTGTTGTAAAAATTCTAGTGCTAATTCAAAGTAAGGAAGTGAATTTTCTGTGTTTATTAAAATTAATCCGGCGTTGTAAATGAAATAAGCAGCCGACTGGTAAACTTCTGTATTCTGTGCTTGAGAACATATCTCTTTAACATGTTGTGGATTTCCAACATTTGAAATTAAAGATAATTTTATTGAATCATCGAGATTTCTTGTAATTATCGACGAAAAAGTGTCAAATATGTATTTTGCGTATTGAGGATTGTTCATTCCCGATAAAAATGAAGGAAATAATGAATCGTCGGAAATCCAATTGATATCTGCCCATTTTGAGAGAGAAGATATGATTGAATACGATATTTCGTTGAGATTACCAAAGGACATCGTGTAAATTTGAGAAATTACGTCATTTGCAATCAATGAATTTTTAAAATTCGAAAAATTTTGGAATATTTGAGGTGTAATGATGGAGCATCTGTTACAAAACATATTTGAAAACCTAAATATATAATTAGATCCGTATTTCTGGATATCTTGCCAAAATGAAGGCCAATTATCTGGAAATGCTTTAAATATCAAATCAATTTGAGTATTAGTGAGTGCTGATGTAAATTCTTGACCAATTTTGGATGTCATTTGTAATCCTTGTTCGAATAATACGTTTTTAAGTTCCGAAAGGATTTCATCTGTAATTTCTGAAAATCTGTCGTTAATCCAGTAACTAATTAGTTTCAAAATGAATAACAGAGCTTGTGAACTTGAAAATTCAGTGAAATGTGAAATTGAAAATAATAATTCGTCAATTTGCTTCATAAATTCGGCGAGGAAGTCCATTGCATCCATTTTATCATCTTCTGAAGCTTCATTCGAGTTTAATGCCGCAACAAATGTTTCGATTTTTTCAACATCACATTGCGACATATAAGTGAAGTCATATAGTAGAATCACCATTGCAATAGGACTTTATGATATGAATATTTCATGCCATGAATATTAAAATCTTGGAAAATTTGTAAAGATTATCAAACAACAAAATCAAAGCCAACTGATATAATTTTTTATTCATCCACAAATATTTGATTACAAATTCACCACTAAAATATAATATTCATGTTATATATTTTGAATAAAATTAAAACTCTATGTAAGACTATATATTCATGATAATAAGATAGTACTTCATATGCAATACAATTATTCACTTAATAGAAGCCATAATGATTAAAAGGATATCGAGTTAGTTATTTTTATTGAATATAAGACCGTTAGATATATCGATTAACGTATATCGATAAGGCAAATGGAAAAACTATATCGAGAGTTTGGCAGAGTCAATTTTTTGAATCTGTATATTCGTTAGCTATGTGGGTTATTAAATTGGAAAGAATTAGTAGATAAAATTCGAAGTAGTAAAGCTTACATATATTTTTTATTAAATATTGTAAATTTAAACAAAAATGATTTGATAATTTAAGGCAAAACGTTTCATGCTATTGGAGAATTTATGCTTGTTGCTTGTTTGATCCGGCAATAACATGGAAAGCTACATTTTCTGATATTTCTTCTAAGTTATCCTGAAAAGCTTCAGTCTTCTTTGGCGGTGGTTCTCTATATGGTTCTTCTTCCTTCTTACAGCAGCAGCACATTGTGACAAACAAGACGCTAACAATTGATGAAGCTATCACTACGGCAACGAGTTCAAACATTCACTCGAAAAAAAATTGAAAAAGTTTTGAAATAAAAAAAAGTTAATTCTTTTACATTCTTTCTCATTTCTTAAAGACGAAAATTGTTTCATATACCATTTTGCTTTTATTTTTCTAATTTGCCGAGCATGATTTATAGTTTAGTCGTCACTTTTCTCGTTTGTTGAATTAAAACGTACAAATGAAACCTGGAAGCGGACAAGCATCAGCCCGTGGCGATGCTAACGCAAGAAACAAAGCTAAAGCAGGAAAAGGAAAGAAGGCTTTACCAACAATGACTTATTTAAAGAATGTTAAGCCTTTTGCACCAGTTCAGACATATACTCCATGGACTGGCGATGAAGCTACAACAATAAAAGTTGCACAAAAGCCAATATTTGATGATCAGCCAGGAAATCAAGTTTTTTCACAGAAATACCCACAATTAAATAGATTAATGCAAATATTCCCAGCAGATGCTAAATTCGATGATCCAGACGTACAAATATCATTCAAGAATCCCGAGGTTGACAGCAGATTCTCATCATCTCTTTTCTTATGTCTTTCAAAAGGTCTCCAGTTCTTTGAATCAGGAACCTTCCAAATATTCCCCAATGAAATCAACCCATCAGGAAAATACTGCATTCGTATGTTCGAAAATGGCCAATCAGTCAGGATTATTTTTGATGATAAAATTCCTTGCAATGAAAACGGCGAATGCGCTCTTCTCAGACATACCGATGAGCATATCATGCTTCCTACACTTTTACATAAAGCTTTCTTAAGATATACTCACATCGAGCAATATTCCGCTCCAGACTGCGTCAGTCTTATGACAGGCTTTGTCCATTTCGAAGTACCAGTCGAATGGCAGAATATCGTCTTCTGGTTTGGCCGTCCAGACTCTTTAGTTGCGATGTATATCAAAAATCCAAGAAACGACGATCTCGGCGGCGACAGACTCTTCCATATCCTCGATGTCTTCGAAGTCGACCAGCATCGCAAATTCGTTAAGCTACAATGCCCAGGAGCAAGGTGGAGAGGAAGATTTTCCGGATTCGAAGAAGATACTAAGCATTGGACCAATCAGATCAGAGTTTTACTTGAAATCGACCCAGAAACAGTCGCTACAGCCGGTTTCTTCTGGATGATTCTTGAAGATCTCGTTGAGAATTTCGATTCCATCATGGTTTTCTCTCCATCGACCTCTTTCCAGTGCAATGTTCGCCACCAAGATATTTGGGTACCAAAGGAGCAGCAGTTCTACATTCCTCCAGCTCCTACACTCATGAGAGCAACAGGACCAGGCCAATTACAGATCTGTTGTGCTCCTTTGCTTACAACAGCTCCTTCCAACAATTTGCAGCTCAATTTAGGAAAGTTCGCATGGAATAGCGGTCAGTGTCCAACAGCACTTTCCATCAACTGCAGCAGATGGACAGCAAGTACATTAAACATCGAAAAAAGTGAAGAAGTTTTCGAGTTGGAGACGAATTCTCGCGGTGGCTATATCATGCAGATCTTTTCCAATGACGCGAATGTCGAGTTCATTAATTACTCAGACGTAACTAATGTTACACAGAGTGAAGGCGATTTGCCTTTCTTTGTTTCCCTCGACGAGTTCGCCATCAATGTTTTCCCTCAGAGATTTGAGTTGATTGGAAAAATCGCTTTCAACTTGGACCAGCCAGGAAACGTTTCTTTCGCTGTTGCCATGACTAATCAGCACCACAGAGACAACGCCGCTTGCCTGCTCTTCAACTGCGACACGAACGACGTCATGCCGTCCAAGAACTTGAGATCTTCTTCCATCGCAATCACTCCTAACAAGAGAGGTTATGTTTTGCTGATTTTCGGTTTATACGGCGAATCTTTGATGGGCATGCAATCAATAGATTTGATTGGAAAGTGGCGCGCAAGGATCTTCTCAGACGTTCCTCTCTCTGATGTCGTTGATGTCGCACACGCAAACTACTCCGATGTGGAAGGAGATGTCACAGAATTGGATGAAAACCATCAAATTCAACGTCACGTTTTATCTGGTGGTTGCGAATGTATTGTTGTTCTTGAGACATCCCAGCCATTATCATTGACATTGACAGTTTGTGAAGAAGACAAACCAATCTCTGTTGTAAGAGGTGTTGGCTTCTGCGTGTTGCCAAGCTGCAAATTGCCAACAGACAAAGATCCAACAAGATTAATTGTCAAATCAGTTTGCTCTGAAAATGTCTCCAATTTCCAGTGGAAACTCAGAATTTATGCCACAGGAAATGTCACCTGCAAAGAGGACACAGCACCTGCGGATAAGACAGCAGCAGCAATTGCGGCGTGGGAGAAGAAGAGAAGTGCAAAACCAGGCGGCGGAAAGAAGAGTGAAGCATCAAAGAGAAGTGTTGAACCACAAGTTCAATTAGCTCCTCCTGTCGTTGACCAGAAAGTCCTTAAAGTCGTGGAATGCAAGGAAGAGAACGGAGCAAAGGTTCTCTCACAGGAAGAGATTGATAAATTGCTTCCTCAACAAGCAGAACAACCTTCTTCGTCAACAGGAAATGAATCTGCTGGAGGAAACTCTGCAAAAGAAGATTCAGTTCCTGAATTGGGTGAAGATTTACGTGAAGGTGTTAATGCACTGTCTGCAAAGGTAACTGAAGAATGGGATGCATATGAACAATCTAGAGCACAGATTACAAAGTTATATACACCTCCTCCAAAGGAAGAATAATTTTTATTTTTATTTTATTATTTTATTTTATCTTTTATGTGATTTAAATACTTGATATTTCTTATTCTTAATATATAAACTTGTCTATTATATATTAACTCTATTTGACAATAATAAATTCGAAAGCAAACTAGTATGTGTAAACATATTCAAAATCGCAATTTTCCCCAAATAATAGAAATGAAGGAGTTTTTACTATCCTTTAAATTGTTAATAATTCACTCAAATCATCTGTTGAATCGAAAATCATTACAAGAATGCCGAACAAACACTCAATATCTCAACGTTCAATTCAAAGTTTAATTTTCACTATTTAAAACTTATAAAAATCCCCAAGATTTTGAAATCTTTAAAATCAATAAAATTTGAGTATTGAATTAGCAGTGGTAATTTCATGTGGTGTTTGTTATAGGGAATTTATGAGCTAAAAAGACCGAATTTGCTGGAAAAAAAAATTCAGGCGAAAGTCGTAAATTTAAAATTTGATGGAGCCAGACTGGAAAGAGATTGCTAGAAATATATCTGATTATGTTGATAATGATACATTCTTATCGGCAAGAAGTCCTCAACAGATAGCTAAAATTCTTAGTTATGCAAAATTAAGTCCTTGCGAATTTGCAACATTATTCACAAATCTTTCAAATTATCATGGGAAAGCAGACATATTGATGATGCTTAGTCGTGCACGTTTAAAAGATTTCAACAGTCAAGAAGAAGCATCTGAAATTTCTGAAACGATTACATCAATCCTCGGAATTCAAATTCTTGATTCACTATTTTCTTTCTACCAAAACAAGCTTCAACAAGAAATTTCGGAGACAAAAAATCACACATCCCAATCTCCTGTTCCTGAATATGCCAATATTGATGTATTATTATCATCAGGGAAACGATGGAGGTTCGATGATATTGATTTAAATACCAGCGTTGAAAATTTTAAATCAATAGTTCACGAGAAAACTGATATACCGATCGAAAATCTAGGAATGATCTCTGCTGGTCAACTTATGAGAAATGATCATACACTAAAAGAATATAAAATTCAAAATGATTCCACAATTAGTTTGTTTTATAGGCACCCAGTTAATATAAATGAGATTCTTCGGCGTTATGATGATTTAACTCATGAAATTTATATTAAATCACTTCCTGGAAACATTGACACTCTGAAAGGCGTAAGTCTAAATATGACAATAGAAGATTTGAAAATATTTATTGATTATAAATTAGGCGTATATCCTGAATCTCAAAGACTCATTTTTGCTGGAAAACAAATGGAAGATGAAAATACATTGATGGATTATAATGTTCATGATGGAGATACAATTAATCTTGCTTTAAGGTTATGTGGCGGAAAACCAGTGATTTATTTGTATCCAAAGGAAGAAATCGATGCAAAGGTAAGTATCAAAATCAATGATGGTGATTTTTCATTCGTGTATCCTTCATTCGACAAAGATAACACGTGGAATGTGAAAGCACTCCCATCAGGCGAGATCGTCCACAGAGGAAAGAAGTTGAGGTATCTCTTCTGGGAAACACTCTTCTACCCTAATCTTAACATGGCAAAGGATTCATCATCAAAGGCGAAGATAGTGTCTCTTTCTTCGAGGATAAGCTGAAGTTTATGAACCTCAACGACGCAGAGATATGTGATTTCGTCACATACTGGTGTCCGAAGCTTTGTGGATACAAATATGTCAAAGTATGCTTCCAGTTCGAAAACTTCGACGAGATGTGTCCAATGAACGTCGAACCGAAACCAGACAACATCAACAAAGTCTTCTTCGCAGCTCTCCCTCTAGAGAGTCCATGCGACATCGAACCACAAGAACTTCCAATATTCAATCGTGATGGCTTCACAGTCATTGAATGGGGTGGAACTATTGTTACATCTGAAAAACTCTAATGATTTATTTTTTTTTCTTACATTCAATGAATAAAATAAATTCGAATATTTAACTTCAATTAACCATTTTTTATCTAAATAAAAAATATCCGAAAAACTTAATTATATCTTCTTATATTTAATGAAAATATGAATATTTTCAATAAAGAATCTTGAATTTTGTGAGTTATAAGAATTCTCATTTGATATCAGCGTGATTTTGGAATCAATGAAAAATATTTTAGATTTTATTTTATCCATGATCTAAGATAGATCATTAATAGATTATATGAAATGTATTGTAACTTCATTCATATTATCAAATAAAGATTGTTTAAAATTAAAAATGCGCATAAATTCTGAAATATGATAATTTGTAGTATTCACAAACATCTATCGATGAAATGTAATTCGCCACAAATGCTTAGTAAATATTGAAACTATCTTTTGGGATCAGTAGATCATTGAAATCCAAAAATATTGCCCATAGGAAGTTTCCATGAAAACGAATACGAGCCCATCTCCAAAGCTTCTCTATTTCGCCAATCAGAGAACTTCATTAGAAAATATAATGTTTGCGCCTCCAAGAACAGTGAACGTGCTAAAGGCTATGCTCTAGATAGAATACAAACTCCGGCTTACAAAAAAAAAAAAAAATAACAAAAATTTATTCATCATGATATTGAGGAGTTCCTATACAATAATTCATTATTTTCTGAGTATCCATCATATCAGCGTCAAGCTGAATGAATGATGTTGGATCCTGTTTCATTTGTTCCATGATATTTGCAAAATTTGTCTGAATTTCTTGAGAAATTAGACATAAATTCTGTAAAGCATCAAAGAACAGATAGAAGTTATGCAAAGAAGCAATTTGATGATCAACAATTGCTTCTAAGAAGCTATTTATCAGTTCATTCATCTGATATTTTCCAGCTCTGTTGTTTATGAGCGCAGAAGCCGTGAAATAGTTGATGCAATACAACAAACATGTATCATCTATATCATTAAGATAATTTGAAACTATTAGAAGAGAATCTGAAATTTCAAAGTCTCCTGAGACTTGCATTGATAAAGCCATCACTGAAATGCAAGCTGCTATATCTGTACTATCTTCTAACTCAATGTTGCTTAACATATTTAAGAAAAAGTCAAAGATTTTTTGACAATTTTCTGGATAAAGCAAAATGAATGTGAAAAAGAACTCTTTGAAGTCATCAATATAATATTTCATTGATTCTTTGTTCTCAAATGCAGAAATAATTCGTTCAAAGTACTGATTTGACAAAGGAGAATTATTTGAAACGCAACTCGTTGCCAAAACAGCTAAATCTCTCACATTTTCATTTTCATCATTTAACAATGTGTCAAAACAATGAAAAACTAATTCTGGATGCGAAATATCCCCAATTTTGTTAATAATGAGGGTCAAACACTGAATTGCAGTGTATGTCCACTCAATCGATGAGTCAGAAGTATCAATTGATACTGATGGAAGATAAGTTGCTATGTCTCTAAGCAGATTTGGAGAAATTTCAGAAAAATATTCACTTTTATCAAACAATTTCATGAAAATTGTTAATAAATCAGTAGAAATCACTGTTCCTCCGTACAGTTCAAGTAATTTCAGAATGATTTCGACTGGAATAATTTCTGAATATGATTTTTTCACCAATTTATAAAGATACTTAGAGAATAATGATGCATAAACTAATGAATTACCATCAAGATGCAGAAAAACTGATGAAATCAACTCGTTGTGGAAATTTAAATCAAATATTTGAAAACATTTCGACAAAAGATACAAAAATGTGCATTCTTCAATTGTATTTGATATGTTACTCATTACTGTGGTTACGTACGATGCTAATGTCGCTGTTGTTTCTTCATTTTGCAAAGATTTCTTTGCAAAACATGAAACGAACATCATTTCTTGTTCAGATCCACCAACACTGTTGAGTAATTCGTTGATATCTTCAAAAGAAACATAATTTGACAAATTCGACAGATATCTCAAAATTAAATCACGTAAAGAAGAAGTTACATCGATAGTAGGATAATAATTGTCATCAACGAACTGTATTGGCTCGAATAAAAACTTTTCATTGTCCTCTTCTTTGATTTCTAATGCTTGAATTAAAATTGATAAATTTTCTGCGGAAGGAACGAAAAAATCAACAAGATTAATCATGAGTTGGACATACTCGCACTTAATAAGCTCTGATGTTGATTTTTCAAGTATAATTATGAAACAAGGCCAAATAAAATCCAAAATTGAAATTATTAGCTCTTTTTCTATGGTTTCATCATCTGGTTCTGTGTCAAATGCAATACTTGACAATTTATATACAATGAATTCCATCAAATTCAGTTGTGGCTCGGTTGGATTTTCATTTGAACTAAAAATGGAAAAAAATATAGTAAAATTCTCATAACAAGCATTTCTGACATCTATTAATGAAGATGGAGTAACATCATCAACATCACATTTCTTTCTAAAAACAGAATGAAAAGATAATTCGAAAGTTATAGAGAATGCGAGGAAAAGTTGCTGGCATTTAGTATTGTCTGAGTATAGGTCTAATTCTAAAAATGGATGAGTGAAATTAAAGAAAAATTCACATGTTTCGTTTTCGTAAAGCGCATTGGAGTTAATGAGTGATTTGCATAATACCTGTACAGTTTGTAAAAATTTTATGATATGATTATCGTCTTTAAGGGTAGGAAATATTTCATGAGATTGATTTAGTAAAATGGCCCATAAAGAGTGGTATGTTTGAAAAGAATTTTTCGAACTGCATAATATGTCATCAAGAAAATCTAATACTGATGCAAAAAATGAATTATCTAGAAATGTTAAGGGATTAAACTCGAGAACAAAGGCAATTCTTGTGTCTAGATCTGATGCTTCCCATAAAAGGGATATACTTCGATGAATAATTGATAAAGCAACCCAACAAAATTTATCCGGAACATCTGGGGTCTTTAAAATGTTAATATAAGTGGCCAAACCTTGTAGAGTTTGAATCAGTGATAGTAGAACCTTTTCAATTTCCAGCCTTTCTTCATCAGAAGCAGCTGATAAGAAATTTGTAAAATGAGAAAATATTTCATCAGTCATAATGCTCAAAGAACAAACCATTGAGATGAATCATATTTACAGGGGCTAGAAAAATAAATATCAATGAAATTAAAATCCTCATTTTCATTGGCGAGAATTGGTATAACGCAAATAAAAATGATATATGTTATAATTTCACATAATTATAATTTTAATTAAATCCAGGATGTCAATTAATAAAAAATGATTAAAATTGTTAGGCAAAAGGATGAAGTTATTTATTCGGGATTAAATTAGGAAGTTTATGCGTCTTCGAATTCATCAGCGAATGGATCCTGAGCAGCATTATTGTTGTAGATTGGGTTATCATTTTCAACAGCATTATTGTCGTTGCCCATGTTAACCCGTTCAGCATTTTCTAAGTCCATTGGCGGTGGCTTTGATCTTGTGAGTGTGTAGATGATACCTGCGATAACACCGACAGCGGCGACGGCAGCAACTGCAGCGATGACGAAACCGACGGCCGACTCATCTGGAGCAGCTGTGTTGCGTCCAATAACTGCATTCTTTGCGTTATTGGCGCTATCTTCTGTGTTTGGAACAGGGGATTCATAATTGATTGTGATAGCATTTGGTGTACGCATTGGGATGTGTTCGGTCTTGCACATTTCACCACAATCTGATGTATTGATTTCTTCGTCAACACTAGCATTGGCTGGAATTGTGATGTTTATAGTTGGTGGAACACTGATTGGTGTTGGAATAGCTGAGCGGGTTGCGGCTGGTGTGGCTGTTGGTGGAGCTGTTGGCTCTCGAGTTGGGATTGGAGATGGTGTTGGAGCTGGGGTTTGAGGTGGAGCGAGTGTTGGGAATGGAGTATCCTTCTTCTTTGTTGCTGGAGGAATTGTTGCTGATGGGAATGGTGTTCTTGGTGGAGGGATTGTTGGATATGGTGTGGCAGCAAGTGAACGAGTTGGTGGCGGTGGCTGTGTTGGATCTGGTGTCGGGACTGTTGGATATGGTGTTGGAATTGGTGTTGCTGGTGGAATTGGAGTTACTGCTGGAAAACCATCGATTTTACAACCCTCAACATCCTGCCTTGTTCCAGTCATTTCGAAGGATCTAATATTAATGCCATTAGCTCTTAATTGGATATATTTGGATGGGTACTCCTTTGGATAGTTAAACTTTTTTGCCAAAGTCATGTTATCGATAACATTAACTGTGTGCCACTTCATTTTATCGTTTACAGATTTAAATCTGACAGCGAAGAGGAGTAAAATGTTGACAGAAGTTTTGCTCTTATCTGGCCATCTGTTGTTAAGGAGGAAGTTCTGGTTGAAGCAGTTTTCTGCTGAGTAGACATCGACTGGAAAATATTCTGGGGATGAGCGAATAAGGATAGCACCTGCTGGAACGTATTTGAACGATTGATAGTTTGGAGACCCGCATTTCTTATTGTTTTGGCAAGGTCTTGTATGATCTCCAAAGTTAAGAACGAATAAGTTATTAGTCATTGTAATGTCAGAGTAATCGCCATATAAAGCGCCACCTGCAACAGCTCCATTATTAAGGAACTTGGAGTTTTTCAATGTGAATGGGACTGCACCCTTGACGGCAAGGGCACCACCATATGAGTCAGCCAAGTTGCCCTTGAATGTGCAATACTCGATGATAAGAGTGTTGTATTTAGCATTGGCATAGTATGGGCGAGAATAGCGCATACCATCATGATAGTAAGCACCACCTTCATTACCAGCTTTGCAGCGGAAGAAGTTAACCTGGAAAATGTCGCAAGCACTATCATAAGCGTAGATAGCACCACCCTTATCTGTAGCCTGGCATTGATCGAAACTGCTTGAATAGGATCCATCTTTTCTCTCGAAGTAGAGGCTGCCCTTGTTTAAGAAAATAGCACCACCGCATGACATTTGCCATTTAAGATTAAGATCATTAGCCACACAGTTGGAGAAGTAAGCGTTAATAATGTGTACGCTTGCGTAGTAATAAAGTCTTTGATTAGAAGAGATAGCTATTTGGTGGCCAGTCTTGCTAAACTTTCCATAACCCTGGAAACGAACTTTATCAGCTTCGATTTGTGGTCTCTTTTCGGAACTTACAGTAGCGAGGAAGAGATTAAACATTATGAAATTGAAAACCCTAACAAAACATTAATATTTCATTGAATATTGAATGCTTCTCAATAATATAAAAGAATGAAGTAGTACCAAAATGAATTCTTATTGTAAATTTACTAAAAAGACGAAAATATTGCACTATCGTCCTGATATTTATCTCAAAAGTTAACAGAATTAATGGTGTATCAATCGAAAAAATAATTAATGATTTTTAGTATACATCCAGAGTCGAGTTGAAAATTTTGCAAATTATCACAGACTATTTCAGAGGATTGAGTTGCCACTCAATCCTCTGAAATAGTCTGTGATAATTTTTAGTCTCTACACTATTTCAATATAAGCTCCATTTTTAAACAGTTTTTAAAAATCGAGCATTGAAAAGTGTGATAAGACTATTTTAATTCCAAATCCTTCAGAAAACTTCTAATAATATTCTGAAAAATTAATATCGGCGTTCAGGATTAAGTTGAAATACTTGCATGCAAATGAGAAATAGAGAATATTTTAAATGTCTGTCTAGAATTTTCAATACTAAATTTTAAGGTTCCCTTAAAATAATTCTTCGGACTGTTTCAGAGAATTGAGTTCGGCTTAATAATCAGAAAAGTCCACCTAATCCTTAGTTTTGAATTCAAATTTATATTTATATTATTTTAAAGTGTTTTCTGGATAAAATGCATAAACACATATTTTAATGATATAATTCATCAATGCTTAGATAAATTAATCGTTCGTGTTGTAAAAAATCATTCAATTTTCTTGATTCACAATCTATTTTCAGAGGACACTTTTCACAAAAAAAATTTGAGAGTTAAATTATATTTGGCAAACTCCCAATTTTGATATTTGTCGAATGAAAATAAAACAATGAAAAGGATATCACTTTCCAATCAATACTCATCTAAAAAACGCAAAAATTTTTGAGTTAATTTTTAACAACAGCCAGATTAATGTTTTAGCAGTTATATATATGTATTAATATAGTAATAATAACATAAAATACCACTTAAATAATGTATTTCTATGAAATAATAAATTAATTTTTTAACCCATGCATTGAAAAGATCTAATATGCATGTATAATTTTCCTTTCCATTAAATAATATATTAATTCTAATAAATGAGGATATTATAGCAATTTATTCTAAAATAACGAAATTTTTGCTATGATATCAAATGTTTTCCTGAAATCTAGTGATTATTGATAAGGGAACCATCAACCATAAAAGAATTTTTGGTATTATATGGTAGTTCTCGTATAATTTTTTTAAATAAAATTTTTATTATAAAATAAAAGAAACAAAATAAAAATGTAGTAAGTTACTGAGCTTTTGGTTTTGTACTAACAACATCTAGCTGCATATGTTCTTGGTCGTCAGCAACCTTAATTTGAATTTCGAAGATTGTTGACTTTGTATTTACAGTAATCACATTTCCAGAGGCATCGCTTGTTACCTCCAAGAGGGGTTCTTTCGCCAACGAAAGGATCGATGATCTGAACGCAGAACCAATCTTTTTAGTGACAAAAAGTGTTCCAGAATTATTTCCGTAAGCTATCAAATGTTGATCGGCTCCGAAATTGAACCATTTATGTTTATCATCGATAGCCTTCAATTGTTTATTGATATGGTCAGTTAAGGAAGCCTTTGAGCAACCGATAATTGTCTGTATCATTTGGAACAAGATGTCATCTCTCACTCTTCCCTGCAAAATGATATCGATGATTACATTTATCAATGTTTTTGCCAATGTTTCTTGTCCTTCGTTCGAAAGCTGAAGGATATTCTTTAAGAAACCAATTGGCGCGGCATCGAAGAGAATGTTCAAATCGATACGTCCTGCATTCTGTGAAGTAATCAATGTTCGAATAACAATATCAGAAACACCTGCTATATCTTTAAATCTCGTTGCGCATCTGTACAAAACTTCAGGAATAAATGTTCTGTACTGAGAATTACTTAACTTCTGAGCTCTTTCCGCTAAAAGTTTCAATTCCGTATCACTCAAAGTAGATAAAACAGTTGTTCCCAATCCAATCCATGCGCCAATTATCAAATCTCTTCTGTATTTCGTTGTTCCTTCGACTAATTGCAAGTAATTCATCCATCTACGCCTTGTTTCTTGTGGATACTTCTCAACCATGTCCATGAAATAGTTGATAATCATTGGCGTGGAATTCTTGAAATACTTGAAAAGTGAAGTGACATTTGGATTCTTGAAATACTTAATGTTTGAAGAGATAGAAATTGTGTATTTGTTAATCAAATCATTCATTGTATCGAAGAAAAGAGGATGGTTTCTCATTGCCATTGAAAGCATTATTCTCATTGCCAAGATCATACTTGACACTTCAGAACTAAATGTCCAAATATCATTATGCAATCTTTGTTTGATCAAATTAACAGTGTGAACACCTTTATCTCCTACAAAACAAATGTTGAAATGCTTTCCATATTCAACACCGATGTTTTTCTTGAGGAAATCACAAACATAAGTAGAAAATACTTCACTTAATAATCCTAAATTAGGGAATCCTTCGATCGTCTCTTTCAATGATTTATCTGCAACTCTCATCAAATAATTAGAGATTTGATTAGAAACTGTTTTGATGTTGATATCAATAACTCTCAAAGAATTTCCTCCAAACAACAACTGTTCGTAAACAACTCCATTCACGAACGCTTGTATTGGTTTGACTTCTACATGGTTCTTGTCTGGATCTTTGAGATATATTTCCTTCCTGTTGCCTCGCAAAATCGATTCAAGATTGCCAGAGTGAAGTGACCAGAAAAACAAAGATTTTGCATTTACAATCAAAATTCCTGACAAAGAATGGATCATTATAGAAGTGACTTGTCCGTCATGTCCTGTCATGTTGAAAACATTGTCAAGCTGCTCAATGTCTATAACAGAGATAGCTCCAAACTCCGTTAAACAAAACAAATAATCACAAAACGGTTTTCGAACTTTTTCAATTGGTCTCAAAAATTGAGTAATTCTTGACATGAAATGTTGAAAAGTTTTGACAGCTTGTTTTGTTTCTAAGTTCGTAACAACTAATGTGTTATCACTACCTGCGGAAAACAAGTATTTTCCACAAGTACAAATCTCATTGATTCTTCCTTTGTGGACGTTTTCTTGGACATAATAAGTCATCGAGTTTAAATCGTAGTAAGAAATCGAGCCATCTTCCAAACCTTCGATGATTTCTTTGACCAAATCGTTTTGTATGTTTAAGCATTGTGCCGTTGTTCGCTTCGGTCCTTGCTCAAACATTTGGCCTAATGAGAATTCATCGAAATTGTTTGAAAGAAAGATAACAGTGTCGTTGAATCCGGCGATGATTTCTTTCTTAAAACTCGTGATGCAGCCAAATGGGAATGTTCCTTGGGCGTAGTAAAGCTGCTCCAAGTGCAAATTGGACTTGGTGATTGGTATCTTACAATACCTGTTGCGACCAAAGATTTTGGCATCAGGATGTGAAAGATCTCGCAATTGTGGATACAAATCTTTCAATTGGGAATAGAGATAGTCAATATGGGTTGCGGTATCATTGGATGTAGGTGATTTGGGAGTCATTTGCTGTAGAAATTCTTCTTCTTCAGTTGGACAATTTGTATTTTCTTCAGATTCTTCTTCTTCGTCCTCGTAATACTCTTCTTCTTCACTCTTGTCCATGCCTTCAACGTATTTGTCGTTGATTTCGAACTGCGTGTATGAGCCAGAGTAAGATAAAACACCAAATGTATAATCATCAATCCATGTAGCCGTATGAAGGTCTTTGTACTCATGTGTAATTGATGGGAAGCCGACAGATGATAAGTCTGTAATAGAAAAGTATGATGGAGAGGATGATTCTGCCGATGAATTAGCAGATGGTAAATCTCCGTATAATGTTAGTAAGAATTTGAACGATGGTGATGGTAAGGATTTGATAACTACACGATTCGGATCAAGCAATTGGTATTTGAACGTTTGCGTAATGGATGGATCGATTGAAGCATAAGTAACAGTACCTTTTGAGTCCATAAGGAATAAGACTTTTGATCTGTCACTAGGAATAATGCCAATACCGGCTGTAAAACTATAATGAGGATGTAAAATTTTTGTGACTCTTTCTTCTGATGTATTAAAGATAAAAACATTCGGAAAACTGCCTGAAACAACAATCGAATCTCCTGATGTAGCCATCAATTGGCATCCAACTGGAAAGATTTTTTCATATTTTCCTAAACAAATGCCATCTTGAACTGACCATATGCAGAAAAGGCCATCAAACGAAAGTGATGCAACTGAAAAGAAATTGCTTTGAAAATAACAATCACTGAGTGCAACAATTTTTGTTTTATGCGCAAAAGATACTGATGCTGGCTTTACTTCGTCCTTAAGAATGATAAATCGTATTAGTTCACCCGAATAACAACCGAATGAGATTACTCCTTGAACTGGTTTGTCATCCAAAAATGAGTATCGAAGTTTTTTCTTAGATAAATCAGTTGTATGTATGGCAGAACATTCAACATGTGGAAGACTCATGTTTGACCATGAGATCAGTGAAATATAAAGGTCCTCATACATATTAGACATAAAAAATTAGAGAAAGCTTATTTTTTTTTGATCGCTTTTTATTCATTATCGATTTTCATATTATCATTTTGCCTGGAAGATTAACAATAGATTTTTATGTTGTGCAATTTTAGCCCATAAATATATGGACTAATTTCAGAATTTAAAATAAATATCAAATGGTTTTTGAGATATTAATGAATTTAACGTGGCATTTAATAGTAATGATGACATAAAATCTATTACTAACATTCTCATACCTATAAATCTTTCAAATACCAATATTTTCTTTATGATTACATTGAGCAGATATGTCCAATCTTTTCTTTATGATTACATTGAGCTGCAAGATGAATAGAGTTTTTCTTTCTGAAGATCTTTAAATTTCACTGAAAATTATATCAAAATACCCTACTTTCCCAACATTTAGAATAAGGTTATTGCCCTAAAATTCAGTTATAGACACTTAGGAGAGCATTTAAACCATGATATTTTGGCATATGATAGAGAAACATCTTATAAACATTTTCAGTATGTTTTCCTATAAAATAACGATCTCACATGAAATTACTAAAATATCAAATTTTGATTTTCACTTTAAAGTTGGGAGAATACTCTACAGTGACAGGGTATACAATTTTAACCTTTGTTTTGATTATAAATAAAGTATTGATAGAGATATGAGTTGTACAGAATTATACACGTGTGTTTAATCACATGTAAGTTGTGCAACAATAATGGTTAGCTAGATAGTATATTAAGGAACTGTGATTTATGATCTAATTCAATAAGATGTAAATGATATTCAAATATATTAAATAAATGCGAATGTTCAAGATGTGGAATCAGTTAGTTAATTGTTGTATATAGATATTTTACTGTGATTAATGAATTTTTTAACAATTTAAAATTATCAAATTTCAAAATATGCGCAATGAGATAATTTGAGAGTATTTTGAGAACTGAAGACTTATGATTTAGTGTTTTTGAATAAGCACATCAATATAAAGATAGAAAATAAATTGAGATATAATTTTTTTGAAGGTATTATAAGGGTGGAGGTAGTAGGATAAATTTTTAATGTTCTATACTTTCATGGCAAATAATTAAATAGAGGTAAAACTTTGTTTTAAGAATTGAAAATTTTAAATAAAAAAGGAATGTTAGTAATGCTAATTTATTTGATTCCAGGGGACACCCCGGTTATCAAATATATTTATTAGAACGGAAAATCTCTCACTTTTCGAAAAAATCGAAACTGCAAGGATCTCCGATTCTCGATATGATAATTTATTTGATTCCGGGGGACACCCCGGTTATCAAATATATTTATTAGAACGGAAAATCTCTCACTTTTCGAAAAAATCGAAACTGCAAGGATCTCCGATTCTCGATATGATAATTTATTTGATTCCGGGGGACACCCCGGTTATCAAATATATTTATTAGAACGGAAAATCTCTCACTTTTCGAAAAAATCGAAACTGCAAGGATCTCCGATTCTCGATATGATAATTTATTTGATTCCGGGGGACACCCCGGTTATCAAATATATTTATTAGAACGGAAAATCTCTCACTTTTCGAAAAAATCGAAACTGCAAGGATCTCCGATTCTCGATATGATAATTTATTTGATTCCGGGGGACACCCCGGTTATCAAATATATTTATTAGAACGGAAAATCTCTCACTTTTCGAAAAAATCGAAACTGCAAGGATCTCCGATTCTCGATATGATAATTTATTTGATTCCGGGGGACACCCCGGTTATCAAATATATTTATTAGAACGGAAAATCTCTCACTTTTCGAAAAAATCGAAACTGCAAGGATCTCCGATTCTCGATATGATAATTTATTTGATTCCGGGGGACACCCCGGTTATCAAATATATTTATTAGAACGGAAAATCTCTCACTTTTCGAAAAAATCGAAACTGCAAGGAGAGTCGAGATATAAAAATTGCTCACATTTGCTCACATTTGGCACTTTTTTGTACGTTTGTCAAAAAATTGTGAGGAAGATCTCACAAAAATAGTCAAAATGTGAGCAAATTTTGAGAAGTGCTCACATTTTGACATACGATTATTTTCATACGTTTTTTTGATGAATTCTAATAAAACTTCATTACCACTTTCAGAACGAAGCGTAACTTTTCAGCACGTAACGCTCTATCATGTGTAGTGACATATTATTCAAAAAAACTCAGATTGCTTATCTTATAATAACAATTTCATTAGAAAAAATGCACGATTTCACGCTAAAACTTTGAAGCAATTCTTAAATTCGGATAAAAAATCGATATGTATTACACTTTAAACTTCAAAAAATGGTTCAAAATTTAGACTTAGTTTATCTTAACAATATAGCAGATTTTAAGCCGAACAAGTAGGAGTAATAGAAATAGCTCTTGAAAATAATTACAATTAGTAATATGTAAGTCAAAGTTCGAGTATTCTAATAAATAAACGTTCCGGATTTTCTTTACTACAAGAATCAATACTTAATATATAGAAGCAACAGTAAAAACTTATTAGAGATTCAAAAAGAAAGTTGACTAAAGAGAATCTTTTTATATAAGTAATTTTATTTTTTTGAAATACGAGATCGAATAAACATGTATTTTATTTTATTACTATAATAATACGTTTTTACATAGTAAGAAAGTTTAGAGACTGAAATGAAATTAAAAATTGAGAAAAAAATAAAGCTTTTCTATAAAAATTCATATTAATATATAGTATAATGATATTACAATTTATTGATAGTTGTGTTAGAAAAAAGGTACATTCACTATTTTTGACAAAATTTTAAATTTTCATGGGGTTGTAAATCTTATAATAACTAGATGAATAAGGAATAAATCCCAGTATGATGTAGTTATTTGTTGTTAATTCGAATGTGTTTAGAGGTAAACTTAGCTTGTGAGATATATATAAATAAAGTGTTAATGCTTTAACCGCTCTTGGTGGAATGACATATAATTTTGTATCCTTATAAATAAATTTAATGTAGTTTTCCATTTTTGTCACTTTTTAAGATCTTACAAAATATAGTTGATTTTTATCACTATTGAAATAAGATAAATAATGTAAGGACTCTAATTTTGTTATAAATATGAATGAAAACAGTAAAATGGATAACTTAAATATATAAAAATAAATATTGGAACAAAGCTATAACAAATTTTCATTCTTATTTATAAATTGATAAACCAAAGTAATACATTTTATTACATTTCGTGTAACATATACTAATATATAGATATTTTTTGAGATAATGTATTTATCTGTAAAAATTGTATGTGATCAAATTTGATTGATAAATTTATTCAGTAATAATAAATTGCATGTACAATATATTATTGTCTTGCCATTTTTTTGCTCATAATAAAAAATCTTTAAAAATGATAACAATAAAAGAGTATTAAGTAAAAATTTATACATCCAAAATATATTTCAGTAACAGCATAATACGCCTATGCTAATTTTTAGTTCTTAAATTAAATAGATGTCCCTAATCCCATAGATATTCACCAAACTTGGCAAATTCTGAACGTGATCTACATATCCCTAGCAAGTAGATCATATTGGTATACGTATCTTGATCAAATAAAAAGAATATTTGTTGAATAATTTCTGTTCAAATTAAAAGTTCTTCAACTTACGGTAAATCTATCTGCCTTAAAAAGTATTACGATATTATGCAAAGTCAATTTTCTCCAAAAAAATATTTGAAGATGATACTTTAAGTATACCAAAAATACAAGAATTTTGAGAGAACTCAATGAATTTTTGTGAAGGTGGAGTTAAATTGAGAAGATTTTTGGTCAGAGAAAAACAAAAATTACTATCTGATAAAATGGTATTAAAATGAAAAAAGTTTAAACAAAGGAAATGAAGAATTTATATTATATTAGAATTTAAAGAGTAAATATAAAAGATTGAAAGAAAGAATAATAATAGGATTCTTGAATGCAACATTTGGAATGATGTTTCCAGTTGTAGATGTGTTAAGCAAAGAGAGATAATGATAGTTTCTTGAGTTTTGAGTTAAGCTTGTTGTAGATGAGAGAGAAATTTTGACGAGACTGAGGAACTTCATTTGGAATGATGTTTCCAGTTGTAGATGTGTTAAGCAAAGAGAGATAATGATAGTTTCTTGAGTTTTTGCAATTAACCATCCTCAATGACTATTGTTTTAATATAATTTTTAAATTTTTTAAAACTGACATTTTAGTTGTATATTTTTTCTAACAAAGGTACATTCACTAGGCGATAACAGTAAAATGGGATGAAAATATGATAAATAGCATCCCTATATAGTGCCAAACAATATTTATACGGGCCAAAAAAATTTGGCTAGAGATTTGGCGAGTTATAAAACTTAGAAAATTGAGAGGGATTTTTATTTTTGAATTTTTTTTGGAAAGTTAAAATTGCGATTAAAAATCGATTTCCAGGAGAACTAAGCATCTCATCATATATTTAAATCGATAAAAATATTAAATAATAGTTGAATAGTATAACAACGTGAAATTATGGCTGAATCTACAGAAAAAATGAACATATTTGACATTTTTGAAAATTCATACGTTAGATGGTGACAGACTCATAAACTATACTTTAGCTAAGATTGATATATGGTTTCAACAACACATGGTTAAAATTGTAAAAATATTTTAGATTTCAAAAAGGTATATATGGTAATATAATGGAACAAAGTCAACAAATAGCATGTTAAATATGTTATAATTAACTTTTTATTAGATCCAATAGTAGATATCGAATGGTTTCCAGCTTTATGGTTAAATATTTTCTTTTCGAGCTTCTCTTTAACTGTTGTATTAAGGTTGTAAATTTTTGATGCTAGAAACTATGGAATCTTCTTTGCTGCTGCATTTTTCTTGAGAGTTCTTGCAATTTCGAATAGATCTGCGCATTGTATGAAATTGAGGCTTTAAAATATCTTGAAAACAGAATAGGACTGCTTTTCCAAAGGAATGCTTACTTGTAAATCAGAGAGTTTCAAAATTGAGAGCAAGATTATCATCATAACTTTCGATTTTGCTGCGAAAAAGGAAGACAAGTAATTAACAAATCATTTACTGTTGTTCATCAAAAGAAGAAAACTTTGATAACAACTAATGATGATAAAATCAAGCTATCTTTTAATATTTTAAATTGATAAGACATTCAAAATATTTGAATGGTTTAAAATATTTTCTTTTAATTTCTATAAGATATTATCATGATTATATAATAAAATTTAAATTTTTATTCAAAAAGGCAATATTTCAAACTTTTAATTTCAAAAATCTTAATTCTGCAATAAGTGTATTTAATTGTAGCAAATTTAATGATCCTTCGTCATGCTTAGCAATTTGGAACTCATAAATTAATGATTTCTTCAAGTAAAATTCTGCATTATTTCAAAAGTCAATAATTCTCTAGTAACTTTTCTTCAAACCCTAACCATTATATTATATGTATAATGGAGAATAATTGCAAAGAAAGATAGCCGAATTTACTGGGTAGTTCTTGTGATGCGAAATAATTGCAAATTAACACATAGTTTTAACAGCATCAATCTCTTTTTGCTCTCATTTAAATGCATTCGCACACTTTAATTTTGAAATATAAGAGTTTTGGAAATTATCAAATTTATCTGCTCAAATACTATAGATCTTCATAAGTGTTAATAGAATCACCAGCCTTACATATAGTGTTTAATATAATGATGCACATCATACTGGGATTTATTCCTTATTCATCTAGTTATTATAAGATTTACAACCCCATGAAAATTTAAAATTTTGTCAAAAATAGTGAATGTACCTTTTTTCTAACACAACTATCAATAAATTGTAATATCATTATACTATATATTAATATGAATTTTTATAGAAAAGCTTTATTTTTTTCTCAATTTTTAATTTCATTTCAGTCTCTAAACTTTCTTACTATGTAAAAACGTATTATTATAGTAATAAAATAAAATACATGTTTATTCGATCTCGTATTTCAAAAAAATAAAATTACTTATATAAAAAGATTCTCTTTAGTCAACTTTCTTTTTGAATCTCTAATAAGTTTTTACTGTTGCTTCTATATATTAAGTATTGATTCTTGTAGTAAAGAAAATCCGGAACGTTTATTTATTAGAATACTCGAACTTTGACTTACATATTACTAATTGTAATTATTTTCAAGAGCTATTTCTATTACTCCTACTTGTTCGGCTTAAAATCTGCTATATTGTTAAGATAAACTAAGTCTAAATTTTGAACCATTTTTTGAAGTTTAAAGTGTAATACATATCGATTTTTTATCCGAATTTAAGAATTGCTTCAAAGTTTTAGCGTGAAATCGTGCATTTTTTCTAATGAAATTGTTATTATAAGATAAGCAATCTGAGTTTTTTTGAATAATATGTCACTACACATGATAGAGCGTTACGTGCTGAAAAGTTACGCTTCGTTCTGAAAGTGGTAATGAAGTTTTATTAGAATTCATCAAAAAAACGTATGAAAATAATCGTATGTCAAAATGTGAGCACTTCTCAAAATTTGCTCACATTTTGACTATTTTTGTGAGATCTTCCTCATAATTTTTTGACAAACGTACAAAAAAGTGCCAAATGTGAGCAAATGTGAGCAATTTTTATATCTCAGGAGAGTAGGGGTAATTTTAGCTAAAAGTGACACGCCTGTTAAAAGTGACACACCCGTGAAGGGTGTGATTACCGATCGGTAATTTCGACAGTTTAGAATTTAAAATTTTTTATGGAACTGTTGCGAGTTTCATAAAGAATTTAAGGAATATAAGCAAAGATTTGAATCAAAATCTTAGACCTAAGCCGCTTGCTAAAGTAACTAATTTTAGCTGTCAAATACTTTTGTATTTTGAAGTAAATTAGTATAAATTTGTTTTTACTTTTATTTCGAAAAAGTAACAATAATCGTAAAAGGGTATTGATAGGCTTGCTAAAGTAACTAATTTTAGCTGTCAAATACTTTTGTATTTTGAAGTAAATTAGTATAAATTTGATATTATTTTAACTCCCTTTGAAAACCTCAATTTTCCATACAGAGGGAACGGGAATAGCATACAATATTCCCTGAGAATGGTTGCGCATTCTCAGTTCCCTCTATATTTCGAACGAAGCTCTCATCGGTCTTTTTTTTTTAATACTAAACGTTTTTTTTCCTGTCACTTTTAGCTAAAATTTGGATTTGCCGAACGGAAAATCTCTCACTTTTCGAAAAATTTTTTAACAAAAATATGGCATTCTTAAATTATAGTTACATGTTATTTCACAATCATTATCATTAAAAAATTCAATTATTCAAGTTGTTTTGTCCCGACGGTTTTTACGGTTATAAAAATGGTTGCGAACTCAATCCATCAGCAAAATGTCGGTTGGGGTGCCCTTCTTGGCCTCCTGAGTACTCACCAAGATACCCCCAGCTCCCGCAAAACACCTCCCTTAGGTGAGCATTAACTGATGACATGAATTAACAATTCTACAAAATCATCAAGCATGAAGGTTTATGATTTATAAATCAAAATCTCAGAAACTGCTTGACTTTGCAAGTTGCTGTCTTTACCGGTTACTCTGCTGCAATCTCTTTTCTGATTGCAGGCAGAGTTCTGCATCCTGAGGACTTTGCCTTGCAGATATGCTTGTAATCACTACGTGAGCAACTTGGTGTTGCAAGTTGCTGTCTTTACCGGTTACTCTGCTGCAATCTCTTTTCTGATTGCAGGCAAAGTTCTGCATCCTGAGGACTTTGCCTTGCAGATATGCTTGTAATCACTACGTGAGCAACTTGGTGTTGCAAGTTGCTGTCTTTACCGGTTAGCTTTTTTTGAAGTTTCTTCGCATCTTATATAAGCTCTAGATCAATATTTATCATCAGAATTTGCATCTCATAAAGCACGATATTAATCAAATAGGCAAATTTCATTCGGAGTCTCTCATTAAATGAGAAACTCCGAATGAGATTTGCTCTAAGGTAATGTACTTGTTATGCTTGGCCTAGAAGCAAGGAGGAAACATGTATATGGTTTGTTTATACTGAAGTTATCTGGAATTCTCTCAATTGAGGATTCAAATCCAGATAACAGCAGTATAAGTTAATATTGTTGTGCACCTCAGGTTGTTTATAGGCCCGAGAACGAGAAAAGAATTTATGGTGTGAATTGGTTCGATATATACCTACGCTCTGTAAAAAATACGTTATATTTTCTTTCATATGAGAAAAATGTTTTTCTTTTTTATAATACTATGTGCTTTGTTACTTCATAAATTGTCTATTTTTCTTATTAAAACCTATTTTTTCCGTGTGATTCGGAATCTACGCATTCAAAAAATGCGTTTTCCGCTCTCAGAACGCGAAAATATGAACTACATGACGAGATAAATCGATTTATTATGTTCCTAAATATTCTCATTTTTCAATCTTGCTCAATACTCAAAAATAAGCAGACTCTGAAATAGAGAACATAAAATAACTCATATTTATCATAGTAAAATTTTGAAAAAGTCTCCCGAAAAAATCATATTTCGAAAATTTCGAAAAAAATACGTTTATTTTTCGACAAAGAAAAAAGAAAAATGTTTTTTTTTTTTGAATTTTTGATGATAATATGCACTCCTGACGGTAGCAGTGTCTCATTCTGGGAGACATTGCCTGTGCATGTCTCCCAGAATGGCATACTGTTCCGCATTCATAACTTGAATGCGGAACTTTGACCGACAAGAGTGCATTGTGCACTCTTGTTGGTCTGCATGTGTCATTCCGGGAGACATTGCCTGTGCATGTCTCCCAGAATGAAACAATTTATTGCAATCAGAATACGATTGCAAAACTTTGACCGACAAGAGTGCATTGTGCACTCTTGTTGGTCTGCATGTGTCATTCCGGGAGACATTGCCTGTGCATGTCTCCCAGAATGGCATACTGTTCCGCATTCATAACTTGAATGCGGAACTTTGACCGACAAGAGTGCATTGTGCACTCTTGTTGGTCTGCATGTGTCATTCCGGGAGACATTGCCTGTGCATGTTTCCCAGAATGAAACAATTTATTGCAATCAGAATACGATTGCAAAACTTTGACCGACAAGAGTGCATTGTGCACTCTTGTTGGTCTGCATGTGTCATTCCGGGAGACATTGCCTGTGCATGTATCCCAGAATGGCATACTGTTCCGCATTCATAACTTGAATGCGGAACTTTGACCGACAAGAGTGCATTGTGCACTCTTGTTGGTCTGCATGTGTCATTCCGGGAGACATTGCCTGTGCATGTCTCCCAGAATGAAACAATTTATTGCAATCAGAATACGATTGCAAAACTTTGACCGACAAGAGTGCATTGTGCACTCTTGTTGGTCTGCATGTGTCATTCCGGGAGACATTGCCTGTGCATGTCTCCCAGAATGAAACAATTTATTGCAATCAGAATACGATTGCAAAACTTTGACCGACAAGAGTGCATTGTGCACTCTTGTTGGTCTGCATGTGTCATTCCGGGAGACATTGCCTGTGCATGTCTCCCAGAATGGCATACTGTTCCGCATTCATAACTTGAATGCGGAACTTTGACCGACAAGAGTGCATTGTGCACTCTTGTTGGTCTGCATGTGTCATTCCGGGAGACATTGCCTGTGCATGTCTCCCAGAATGGCATACTGTTCCGCATTCATAACTTGAATGCGGAACTTTGACCGACAAGAGTGCATTGTGCACTCTTGTTGGTCTGCATGTGTCATTCCGGGAGACATTGC
The DNA here is from genome assembly GCF_026262505.1 of Trichomonas vaginalis G3. Classification (NCBI taxonomy): domain Eukaryota; phylum Parabasalia; order Trichomonadida; family Trichomonadidae; genus Trichomonas; species Trichomonas vaginalis. The sequence goes on along the minus strand of NC_067204.1, from coordinate 24,707,242 downwards.
CTGTGCATGTCTCCCAGAATGAAACAATTTATTGCAATCAGAATACGATTGCAAAACTTTGACCGACAAGAGTGCATTGTGCACTCTTGTTGGTCTGCATGTGTCATTCCGGGAGACATTGCCTGTGCATGTCTCCCAGAATGAAACAATTTATTGCAATCAGAATACGATTGCAAAACTTTGACCGACAAGAGTGCATTGTGCACTCTTGTTGGTCTGCATGTGTCATTCCGGGAGACATTGCCTGTGCATGTCTCCCAGAATGAAACAATTTATTGCAATCAGAATACGATTGCAAAACTTTGACCGACAAGAGTGCATTGTGCACTCTTGTTTGTCATCCACTATAATAATTAGAGAAAATACTTTACTTACATTATTTAAAATATTAATTTCCCTATTTAATATTTATTTATTATTTTTTGTGCTTTATATTCCCTATGGCATGTACTGAACTATTTTATAGACTCTACCGAGCTATCTCCACATATAAACATTTGACAATAACACATATATACTCTCTTCATATTCTAGTCTCATGACATATTATTGCAAAAGCTATATTTATACAGCATACCTCATAAAGTCTCATTATATCCCTATCTAAGCGTTCAAAACCTATTTTCCCCACGTAATCTGATTCTTCAGGCTCCGCTGATTCGATTTCTGCTGTCAGATCGTGAAAATATGAATCACATAACAAGATAAACACAAGTTACCCAACTTGATATTTTCCGTAAAAAAACTCTTTAAGTTCATGTTCAAACAACATCATTTTAGAAAAATTCAATTTTTTCCAAAAGTGTGTGAATTCAAAAAGTCACAATATATCTAGTTATTACCCAGTATTAATTTTTTAATTTAGTTTTTGAGATATTCATTTTATAAGACGTATTATTCAGAAAATTAAATACATTTGTAAGGGAAAACGGAATTAATAACAAATATATGAATATCGTGGAAGAGTCAATTTGAAGAAAACATTATTATTTTGGATTTGTGTTTATCTTGTTATGTGATTCATATTTTCACGATCTGACAGCAGAAATCGAATCAGCGGAGCCTGAAGAATCAGATTACGTGGGGAAAATAGGTTTTGAACGCTTAGATAGGGATATAATGAGACTTTATGAGGTATGCTGTATAAATATAGCTTTTGCAATAATATGTCATGAGACTAGAATATGAAGAGAGTATATATGTGTTATTGTCAAATGTTTATATGTGGAGATAGCTCGGTAGAGTCTATAAAATAGTTCAGTACATGCCATAGGGAATATAAAGCACAAAAAATAATAAATAAATATTAAATAGGGAAATTAATATTTTAAATAATGTAAGTAAAGTATTTTCTCTAAGTATCATAGTGGATGACAAACAAGAGTGCACAATGCACTCTTGTCGGTCAAAGTTTTGCAATCGTATTCTGATTGCAATAAATTGTTCATTCTGGGAGACATGCACAGGCAATGTCTCCCGGAATGACACATGCAGACCAACAAGAGTGCACAATGCACTCTTGTCGGTCAAAGTTCCGCATTCAAGTTATGAATGCGGAACAGTATGCCATTCTGGGAGACATGCACAGGCAATGTCTCCCGGAATGACACATGCAGACCAACAAGAGTGCACAATGCACTCTTGTCGGTCAAAGTTTGCATCGTATTCTGATTGCAATAAATTGTTCATTCTGGGAGACATGCACAGGCAATGTCTCCCGGAATGACACATGCAGACCAACAAGAGTGCACAATGCACGCTTGTCGGTCAAAGTTTTGCAATCGTATTCTGATTGCAATAAATTGTCTCATTCTGGGAGACATGCACAGGCAATGTCTCCCGGAATGACACATGCAGACCAACAAGAGTGCACAATGCACTCTTGTCGGTCAAAGTTGCAATCGTATTCTGATTGCAATAAATTGTTCATTCTGGGAGACATGCACAGGCAATGTCTCCCGGAATGACACATGCAGACCAACAAGAGTGCACAATGCACTCTTGTCGGTCAAAAGTTTTGCAATCGTATTCTGATTGCAATAAATTGTTCATTCTGGGAGACATGCACAGGCAATGTCTCCCGGAATGACACATGCAGACCAACAAGAGTGCACAATGCACTCTTGTCGGTCAAAGTTCCGCATTCAAGTTATGAATGCGGAACAGTATGCCATTCTGGGAGACATGCACAGGCAATGTCTCCCGGAATGACACATGCAGACCAACAAGAGTGCACAATGCACTCTTGTCGGTCAAAGTTTTGCAATCGTATTCTGATTGCAATAAATTGTCTCATTCTGGGAGACATGCACAGGCAATGTCTCCCGGAATGACACATGCAGACCAACAAGAGTGCACAATGCACTCTTGTCGGTCAAAGTTGCAATCGTATTCTGAATTGCAATAAATGCCATTCTGGGAGACATGCACAGGCAATGTCTCCCGGAATGACACATGCAGACCAACAAGAGTGCACAATGCACTCTTGTCGGTCAAAGTTTTGCAATCGTATTCTGATTGCAATAAATTGTCTCATTCTGGGAGACATGCACAGGCAATGTCTCCCGGAATGACACATGCAGACCAACAAGAGTGCACAATGCACTCTTGTCGGTCAAAGTTCCGCATTCAAGTTATGAATGCGGAACAGTATGCCATTCTGGGAGACATGCACAGGCAATGTCTCCCGGAATGACACATGCAGACCAACAAGAGTGCACAATGCACTCTTGTCGGTCAAAGTTTTGCAATCGTATTCTGATTGCAATAAATTGTTTCATTCTGGGAGACATGCACAGGCAATGTCTCCCGGAATGACACATGCAGACCAACAAGAGTGCACAATGCACTCTTGTCGGTCAAAGTTCAATCGTATTCTGATTGCAATAAATTGTTCATTCTGGGAGACATGCACAGGCAATGTCTCCCGGAATGACACATGCAGACCAACAAGAGTGCACAATGCACTCTTGTCGGTCAAAGTTTTGCAATCGTATTCTGATTGCAATAAATTGTTCATTCTGGGAGACATGCACAGGCAATGTCTCCCGGAATGACACATGCAGACCAACAAGAGTGCACAATGCACTCTTGTCGGTCAAAGTTCCGCATTCAAGTTATGAATGCGGAACAGTATGCCATTCTGGGAGACATGCACAGGCAATGTCTCCCGGAATGACACATGCAGACCAACAAGAGTGCACAATGCACTCTTGTCGGTCAAAGTTTTGCAATCGTATTCTGATTGCAATAAATTGTTTCATTCTGGGAGACATGCACAGGCAATGTCTCCCGGAATGACACATGCAGACCAACAAGAGTGCACAATGCACTCTTGTCGGTCAAAGTTTTGCAATCGTATTCTGATGCAATAAATTGTTCATTCTGGGAGACATGCACAGGCAATGTCTCCCGGAATGACACATGCAGACCAACAAGAGTGCACAATGCACTCTTGTCGGTCAAAGTTTTGCAATCGTATTCTGATTGCAATAAATGTTCATTCTGGGAGACATGCACAGGCAATGTCTCCCGGAATGACACATGCAGACCAACAAGAGTGCACAATGCACTCTTGTCGGTCAAAGTTCCGCATTCAAGTTATGAATGCGGAACAGTATGCCATTCTGGGAGACATGCACAGGCAATGTCTCCCGGAATGACACATGCAGACCAACAAGAGTGCACAATGCACTCTTGTCGGTCAAAGTTGCAATCGTATTCTGATTGCAATAAAGTTCATTCTGGGAGACATGCACAGGCAATGTCTCCCGGAATGACACATGCAGACCAACAAGAGTGCACAATGCACTCTTGTCGGTCAAAGTTCCGCATTCAAGTTATGAATGCGGAACAGTATGCCATTCTGGGAGACATGCACAGGCAATGTCTCCCGGAATGACACATGCAGACCAACAAGAGTGCACAATGCACTCTTGTCGGTCAAAGTTTTGCAATCGTATTCTGATTGCAATAAATTGTTCATTCTGGGAGACATGCACAGGCAATGTCTCCCGGAATGACACATGCAGACCAACAAGAGTGCACAATGCACTCTTGTCGGTCAAAGTTTTGCAATCGTATTCTGATTGCAATAAAGTTCATTCTGGGAGACATGCACAGGCAATGTCTCCCGGAATGACACATGCAGACCAACAAGAGTGCACAATGCACTCTTGTCGGTCAAAGTTTTGCAATCGTATTCTGATTGCAATAAATTGTTCATTCTGGGAGACATGCACAGGCAATGTCTCCCGGAATGACACATGCAGACCAACAAGAGTGCACAATGCACTCTTGTCGGTCAAAGTTCCGCATTCAAGTTATGAATGCGGAACAGTATGCCATTCTGGGAGACATGCACAGGCAATGTCTCCCGGAATGACACATGCAGACCAACAAGAGTGCACAATGCACTCTTGTCGGTCAAAGTTTTGCAATCGTATTCTGATTGCAATAAATTGTTCATTCTGGGAGACATGCACAGGCAATGTCTCCCGGAATGACACATGCAGACCAACAAGAGTGCACAATGCACTCTTGTCGGTCAAAGTTGCAATCGTATTCTGATTGCAATAAAGTATCATTCTGGGAGACATGCACAGGCAATGTCTCCCGGAATGACACATGCAGACCAACAAGAGTGCACAATGCACTCTTGTCGGTCAAAGTTTTGCAATCGTATTCTGATTGCAATAAATGCCATTCTGGAGACATGCACAGGCAATGTCTCCCGGAATGACACATGCAGACCAACAAGAGTGCACAATGCACTCTTGTCGGTCAAAGTTCCGCATTCAAGTTATGAATGCGGAACAGTATGCCATTCTGGGAGACATGCACAGGCAATGTCTCCCGGAATGACACATGCAGACCAACAAGAGTGAACAATCCGCTTTCTCCTTTGAAATCCAACATTCTAATCACATCTACATTAATAAATTGTTATAAAATACTAATCAAAGATCCAATACAATTCTACTATCTTATTCACACATTACCAATGTTAACACCTCTTATAACTTAAAATTATTTCATAAAATTTGTTTTTATATCTTATTATTTTCTCATAATGCTTCTAATACATCTCTAATTCTTACATTCAAACACCAATATCGTCATACTATCATAAGCACTTAATTTTCAAATTTTTAGACTTAAATTTGAGCTACATTTTCATCATCATTTTTAGCCTTAAGCTTCTATAAGGTTATAATACATTATCGTAATATTCTAATATTTATGATTCTTACTACTCAATTCAATATAATCATATAAGTCACTCATAATCAGGAGCATAATTTAAAAATCTATAGCTCATATTTTGACAATTATATATATAGATGATGCATATTGCAATTCCGGTTTCAACACGATCAAATGTCAAACCATGATAAAATATATATCAATTTACAAAATATCGATTAACATTAGAATCCATATCTAATTCCATCAATGCACAAGTTGTAAATGCTTAATTCATCTTTGAGAAACATGAATAGCACAATTTTATAAGATTATTTGTTGAATATTTAAAATATAAGCCAAATCGAATCTGCTGTATATTACTTTAGTTTATAATTGAATGTTAAATGTGCTCAGATAAATATTTGAGTCAGATATCGCATTTTCTAATTTCAAAAATTTATCTCATGAAGTTAGAATTTATTTGATCATACAACATCATATTAGTCAAACTAGAGTTCAATCGCGATTCCAAAATGGAACAATTGCTTGTTTTATCAAAATGTTAAAATATTAATCTAAAAAACTTAATATCTAACCAAAACATTCTAGAAATATCATATACAGGTATATGCAATCTAAATGCACACGAAATACTGAAAATTAAAAAGAATATTTATGAGATTATTAAATCTTATGCATTTCAATGAAGAGTCGATAATTATCATCTCTATAGGTTATATATCAACATATGAGTTTTTGGATTGACCACTACTATACTAATGTGATCAAATTAATCTGATTTCTTGAATTTTCATTTGAAGCATTCGCAGTAGTAGGAGTACCTTCATATATTAACATATTAAAAAATTGCGCCCAGATTCGCAGTTTAATCATGATTTTAAGATTGCATTAGATTTCGAAATGCAGAAAAAAATCACTTTAAATTCCCTTCAAACTCTAAGCATAAGCATGTCTCTATATGAGGAAACTATTTGAGCTATTCATTTGGCGGCCCAAAAACTCATGTTGCCTGAGCGCAGAAAATACCAATTTTTGGACCCTGGGTAGGGGGTCATGCATGTTTTCTAAATGTTGGAAAAGTAGGGTAAATGTTTTAAAACTCTTAACCTTTACAACATCTTCTTGTAGCTCAATGTAAGATTTGGAATCTCACTCCAGGTGAGGAACATGCAAACATTGCTTCTTATCAAATTTCGAAAAATAATCCTCATTTTTAATAATATTATTGGAGTAAAAAATAAAAAAAACAAAATTTATTCAAAAAAATTCACGATACAATGAAGAATTTTTGATGATTTCAACAACATTAGACATCTTCTGTGAAAACCGTGGTATATTCAGTTGATTTGCTGCTTTAAACAGTGCATTAGCAGACTTCCTGGCCTTTTTAAGTAGACATGCCATTTCAAAAGCTTTTGTATCGAGCAAATTTGTTTCATTTTCTTCGTCAAGAAGAGCCAGTGCATTTAGGAAGAATGATGAATCCTTTCCACTCTGCGTCATGTATGAATTAACGCATTCTGGTATATATCCAGCGTATTCATCATATTTCTCTCCTCCAATGCACAGAATAATGAAAGCTGCTGATTCTTTATCACTTAGTTTCTCCCAGAATTTGTTCTCTATTGCGTTTTCAAGCGCGTAACATGAAAAAACTCCGGATGACCTAACAACAAAAGCTTTTTGAGCGGCCATGTCCGATGCACCTGGGAACAGCCCAATGTGATAATCAGAATCACGTATCTTTGAAAGATCTGACAAAGGTTGTTGCAGATTTATTTGTTTCATTTTCTGTTTGAGGAGTTTGTGGCGGATGCAGACCTCTGCAAGTTGTCTCCAACACTGCAAAAGATTGGGTTCAAGGGTCGATTTGATCTGTTGCATCTCATTTAATAACATATGATATTTTTCATTGGCGTAAGTGAGTTCTCCGTCATAATACTCGTAATCTTTTCCGATAAGGGCATCATTGTCGTCAATTTGAGTCAGCTGTTGTCGACTCAAAGGGTTAATTGTCTTAGATATCGCGACAATTTCATGAACAGGCAAAGTTATCAGACATTTCTCGTCGTTGTCAATTGTACGACCACGAGATGGAACTCCTCGCATCGCCAGAGTGACTGTACCACAAACAGTTCCGCCAAAACAGATCGACCAAGCATGGTCACCGAGCATGGAACGGGCGCGGACAACTCGGCCGTTAACGAGAAGTGGTTTGATATTGAGAGGATGTGTCTCCAACGTACAAATGGATGTTTCAAGGGACATGAGATGAATTACTTTTTCTACAATCGAATCAGGAGGCATCTGACTACTTATTTGGTTTATTTGGTCTTGTAGCAATGGTCCACGTGTTGCTACAGTAAAACTACCAAGTAAACAACACAAATAATTTTCAAAATCTGCAACTCCTGAAAAAATGGCTGTAAGGAAGAACTCTTCAGTAATTTTGAATCTACTTGAGATAACAGGAAGATCTGTACTAAAAATACTCGAAATATCAAACTTTGACATTCCTGGATGTAATGTTGTATAAAAATAGCCTCTTGGATCGATTCCTGGTCGTCCTGCGCATCTTACAATCTGATGGACTTCGCACGGAGTCATAGTTTTCATCATGTGACCATCAAATTTTAATAATGACGTCAAAACAACGGATTTTGCTGGTATATAGATAGAATCAGCAACTTTGGTTGTTGTAAGTAAAATTCCGTTTGATGTTGATTGAAATTTTTCAATTTGTTCAGTCATTTGATTCAAATCATATGAATCGTAGATTGTTTGATATTCTGGATGTTCCTTTGCGAAAGATCTGAGGTGTCCATTCGATGGAAACACTACAAGTATTGGATCTAAGTTTAATTTTTTGATATCACAAATTTCTTGGAAAATTCCATCATTTGATATCATGTTAGGTGTGCATTGATCCAGTATCTCCGAAACGGTAAGCATATCTATGAAAATCGAGGTATTTCTAAATAATCTATTTTGAAATGGATTTTCTGAGAAAATAAAGTGTGCGACGGCATTTCTTTCAATGGGAGCTTCAATGATTTTGGGTGCTAAGCCGCAAAAAGAGAAAATCCATTGAGATATCGTCTGTAAATTTGCAAAAGGCATTGAATTGTAAATAAACTGGCATCGCTTAGATAATATGAGAATAATTTGTTCTAATTGAGGTCCAGTTATGTCTTTATTTATATCCCACAAAGAATCGATAATAATACACGAATTATTAGGAATTTGTGAAAGAAACTGTGCTGTTTGCTTGATTGTCATAACTACAGCTTGTATTTTGTTTTCTAGCGATTTCCTTCTGAGAGAATTTGCAACAATGTAGAAAACTGTATGAAAAGTTTGGGAAGCTATCTGTGCAACACGATATGGATAGCTCTGGTCATGTGTTATAGTAATAATTTGGTCTTTTAAGTCAAGCGAGGCCTTAATTTCTCGATAAAATACGCTAAAGTTGAAAGTTCTGACTAAATTCAAAGAATCTTGAGGACGCCCATTATTTTGTAATGAGCCACGGCTGCCGGATTGATGGATTCGACCATTTCGATCAAACTGCCGTGGAAGGCTCATACAACTTTATTTGATCTCAAAAAAATTTTTTTTCTTTGAAAAGAAAATTTTCATTGTGAAAAGAGACCAGCCATTTTTCATTTTTATGTATAAGGTCGCCAAAAAAAGTGCGGAAATTAAAAACCGCAGTTTGAGTACTTTCTGAGAGTCTGTTTGTCAGAAAGTATACATTTGTAAACTTTCTGACACTAAAATTTTTTAGTCCTTTCAAAGTTTTTGACAATGTCAAAAAGTATACATCGGGGCTCTCAATTTTCCTCTCAAACGGCGGTTTTTTAAAAACGCTCAATTTTTTATCGACCTTATTATATAGCTAGTTAGAATTTTCAAAATATTTCGATTCTTACTCTGAAATTTATCCAATTTTTATTAATATTATTGGCGTGAAGCGTAATAACCGGATACATATTGATTTTGGTCATAACTGATAAAATACGATGCGCCCATGGAAAACTGATATAAAATTATATTTTTCGCTAAACCAATCATGAAAAAATTTAATAATTGGTTACAAATTCCAAATTCTCATAAATGAAGAGATTTCTATTAAATACTTTTGTAGTTCCATGATAACATAGTGTATCTTTACTGGATGAACATACTAGAAATTTCATATTTGTCCGAAATTTACAATAATCTTATCAACATTATAGAATACTGATGTTATGACAATATGAAAATGTGAAGCATTTGCACATAAGATCAAATAACCTACCAAGTTCTAATTATATCTTAATGGTACTTCATTAATTTTGATTTCTTTTCAGATTATTGTTCTGATCATTCAATCAAGTTAATGTCGCATTAAAGTATGTGTAAATAATAATTTCGTATTATAGATAGAGGATTCTTTATTCAAACATAAAATTAATCCAATTTTCTTTCTTTTTCGAGTCTTTTATATTGGATATTATACCTAACTGTGTCTATTATTGCATATGTAATGCAAATAACAAAGAAGAAAAAGCAAACAATCGGGAGATGCATCATATAAAATGCAAATCCTCCAAGTTCTCTGTAATTATAGTATGTTTCGAATATTAATCCATAAATACCAGTTCCTGGACCATATCCTCTATCCTTTCCAGTTCGAATATTTTCAAGAAAATTCTGAATTCCTTTTTGAGTGAAAGGAGATCGATAAATATAAAACAGATTCTTTCGTTTGCTATATATAACTAATATTGGTGAGGTTGGATTCTCATGAATGTAGCGGCAAAACCTTGGAACGAAAGAACAAGTTGTTTGTGTCGTTATGTACTCTTTATATGTATAATTCGCGTATCCATATATGTTTTCGAATTTGGAAGTTGGGAAAATAAAGACAGCAACATCAATTTTGTTAATTTGAGAATAATAATAAGTATTATCGGTAAAAACAGAAAGAAATGGAATTGACTTGGTTCTGATGAAGTTAGATAGCTCATGTTCGTTAAATGAACCCCTAAAAATATATGGAAATCCATTTACATCTGCATAAAGAATCGGATAATGATATGATGTATCATTTACAAGTAAAAAGTTAATAGGAAGATGTTTGTGAGATTTGATTGCGTTCCTAGCTATACTAAATGAAGATACATCGTTATTTGAAACATTGAAAATTAAATGTTGTTTGTAAGGATCTCCTTGAATAATACGACGAATTTCTTGAGGAACATTATGTATTTTATGTGGATTCAATATATTTATTTGTTCATAAAGATTTTTGTTAATAAAATTCATGATTTCATGATATGTCACTGCTTGAGAGTATCTAACTGGCTTAGAATTGGAATTTTCTATCCAGTAAAATCTTGGTGTCTCACTTCCTGGGAATAATTTACATAATGCCTTTTCTGAATTGCAATTAAGATCTGTTATTATAACTTTATCGAAAAACTGCGTGTCATTCTTGATTTTGTACCAGTCTTCTTTAAATTTTTTGCAATGTGGGCACCAAGGATCCCAAATTTCCAAGAAAACTGATATATTACGCGTGTTGTTGATAATAGATGAATATGTTGATGCTGTCATCTTTATCGAATTGGTTAAATATAACAAAGAAGCAGCCAACATTGTGAAATTTAAATTTTCAGCTCATATCGGTGCACATTATTTTCCCCATTTAAATCTAAGTGAAATTAGCATGCTCAATTTACTATTTTCACAAGCTAATTTTGACCATTTTCGGTCAGTAGTAGGATATGACGGGTTTTGTGACTTTTTTTGTAAACGTAAGAATTCATACAATATCGAGCGATTTTGTATCATTTTTTAACATATTAATTTTAAAATAATTTATTTTTTATTCTTACATAAATGACCCAACAAGTAAAACCAGATAAAATAGATTATCGAATTTTAGAGGATGGTGTTCCGGTTTATATTCAAAGATTTAAAGGGAAGCAATATTATAGAATTGTTAATCCTGAATATCTTAAACATCAATTTAAAAAGGAAGACTGTGAATTATTAAACGCTAATGAATATGAAAATGCTAAATCAAAACTGAGATATAAATATATTGGAAGTGATGAAAGGTGTAAAGATAAAGATAAAGTTTATTCAGTTTCATATAATGAATGGAAAACCAATAAGATAAGAAAACATTTAGGAGATTATGGGAAATGTTCTGAATTCTTTAAATCTAGTATGTATGAGAGAGTAAAAGAAATTAGAAATAATTATTTTCATGAATGAAAGATTCACTACCATAATGAAATAAAAAAATTTTTAAAAAATAAACTTTAAAAATTCATGTCTTACATTTTTGAATAATTTATTTTTATTTTGTATGAAATGAGTGTCAAAACTAACGACGTGAAAAAATTAGGATTCACAAACGAGGAAATAATGGATATATTAGAGGAGGCGGGTTATGAGGTTAGTAAATATTATTTAAGAAATTGTCAAAAATTCGCGGAGTTTTTAAATGAGTTTGGTTATGATGGAAAAATGAATAAAGATGATGTTATAAATTTCTTATATCCCACATCTGAAGAAGAAAAACCTAAAGAACATGATGTTTTCCCTGAATATTATGAAGAACGGATTAAAGATGATGAATATGATGAAATTGAAAGACTGGAAAAAATAAGAGATGAAATAGATGAAAAAATTAAGGAATTAAGAGAAGTTGAAAAATATAATGAAAATGAAGTAGAGGGTTTAATGAATATCCCAGCTTCAGAATCAGCAGTTCAAAAATCTCATGAAGAAATATATAAAAATTATGTCTCAGAATCAACACAAAATTTATTAGATGGTGAAATAGACGAAACACTTTCAGAAGAAGGTACTAAATTTATTCATAAACATAAGTTACAATTTATTGACGATGGAGATTATCCATGTATATTACTTTCACCTCCTCTTGATTCTGAAAAATTCAAAAAAGCACTGAAAAATGTAACATATGCAACAAATACGATTAAGAAAGAAGACCATGATATTTACACAAATTATTATTTAAATAAATGTACAGGTGTTGATAAAGTTTTTGATTTGTTAGATAAAATATCAAAAGAAACAATTGGTACATATAAAATTTTGTGTGATTGTGGTTTCATTGTTGAAGATACCAATAATGTTTCATATGAAAGAACAGCACCGAAGGAAGATGAAGTTGAAAAGTCTATACCATTCGTTATTAAGAATATAAAAGATATGAAAACGTATAAGCATTATATTTATTCATTTATTTCAGAAAAAATGGAAGCAACCCATAAAACATCTTCTCATCATTTTATAGCTATTCATACATTCCTTTTCAAAGTTGTGAAATTAAATAAGACAGGAATTAGATTTAATGTATCAGGGTACGCATTCTTGAGTAAATTAAAATGTATTCGTCACGTCGCAGATGATAAAAATTTATGTGTTCTTAATTCATTTTATGGACTTTAAAAAATAAACTTTATTTTTATTTATTTTTTAATTTTTTATTCTTACATAAATGAACAAAAACGGAACCGCTAAAATGAATGATAATCAAATTAGAGCAGAAGGTAGAAGGTTATTTAAACGCTTCTATAACATTCCTGATGGTGTTAATCCTAAAACTCGTAGAAGTTATTTAAATGAAGCAATAGATTCATATGAAGGGTTTGACATTTCATCAGAAAGTGAGAGATTAGCGAGAATGTTAAATGTTAATATTGATTTCTATTATTGTGATCCTCAACCAGAAGACGTGGACATAAATAAGGTAGACTTTCCATTAGTGGATTCAATAATGATAGATCCAGAATTTGAAACAGTAAATATTTTATTAACACAGAGTCCATGTGGAAAACTTCACGCTGACAGAATAACAGACGTTGAAGCACTCACCGGCTATAGAGTTTGTCCATATTGTAAAGAAGAAGTTTATTCTATCCGTGATGATCCAGAAAGGAAAAACCAAAGAAGATTTTTAAAGCATTGTGAGAAATGTAAAGAAAATAATGGAAGATTAATTCAAGACGTTCAGTTGCAAAAGACACAGCAACCATATGCACCACATATTACGAAACAGAAGATATATCAGTGGTTATTAGCTCACAATTTGCAGGAATATTATCAACCGACAAGATATTATATTACTTTTGACTTCGAAACATTAGAGACTAAAGAAGAATTACAACTTTCTGAGTGTGCAACTTTGAACGCTTACTTAAAACCATTCATGGTATCATCAACGGTTAAATTAAATGATAAAACATATACGAGGAATTTTTGCTTAACTTCAAGTGATTCTTTTATTTCTGATTGGATTGAGTTTTTATTTTCAACCTGTTCATTAGTTGCTAAATCAAATATTGAACAATATGAAGAATTAATGAAGTCTCATACATTAAATGAAAAACAGAAGGAAGCATTTAAAGAACTTCTAGATGAGGAATTCAATAAAGTGAATATCATAGGTTTTAATTCGGGAAAGTTTGATTTAAATTTAATTCTTCGTGATTTAAACACTGCAAAATGGAAAATAAAATCAATGCTGGGTTCATCTTCACAATTTAAGCAAATTATTGTAAAGAAAACAAACGTTCCATATGAATTGAGATTTATTGACATCAGAAATTATATAGCGGGTGGGACATTAGACCAATTCACTCAAGATTTCGGAAACAATAAATCACGTGTTAAATCCTTTTTCCCTTATCAATTCATCACATGGGAGAATTACGAAGAAGAATTATATAAAGTGGAACCATTCACTCAAGATTCATTTTATTCAGCATTAACCCAAGAAACTATATCAGATAGTGATTATCAAATATATCTCAATGATGCTAAAAATTTTAAGAATAGATTAGAATATTTTATTCATTATTGCAATAAAGATGTTGAAATTATGATTGACCCAATTGATAAAATTATTGAAGAAACATTTGTTTATAAAATTGACATGCTTCATAATCTTTCTTTATCATCGAATGCTTCAATGATTCGTTACGCTTTAGCATATAAAGACTTTAATCCTAATGAAAAATATCCTGAGGAAGAGATAGAATCAAGTTTTGAATTAACGAAAAAGTATTGGAAATATAAAATTGAATCATATAAGAAACAAGATGAAAAAGCAGAAAGGGATACTAAAAATAATGTTTCAATGGATGATTTTCAATACTATCACGATTTAATCCTTTCATCTAAATGCAAAATGTGTGGTAAAGCGTTTACATATGCAAATAAACCAACATTGGATAGAATCGATAATGAAAAACCACATACCAAAGAAAATTGTCAGTTAATGTGTTGTTATTGCAATGTCGTAAAATCAAATAAAGATGAAGATGTTCAACGTTTAAGAATCAATTTAAGAAATTATGCATTAAAAAATAATTTACCAATGACTTTAGATTCAGTTGAAGCTTATCACATTCTCCGTAATGGAATTACTGGTGGTTTATCAAATGTTCAACATCGTGTTAATCTTAAAGGAATCACGCACATTAATAAACTTTCATATAATCCAGAAACTAAAACTGTATCAAATGAGGACACCACCAACATTATGACTCATTTCGTTGGAGTTGACTTTAATTCATTATATCCTTCATCATTTTCATCTAATCCTCATGATTTCATTCAATATACTGACCATAAAATGTATATGCCAGGAAGATTGAATGGTGTTATCATTTGTGATACAGCAACAAAGAAAGCAAAAGCACTGGGAATAATTAAGAAGAAAAATACTTTATTCGTGGCTGAAGTAAAGGGTCACATTGATGAAAAATACATTAATGATTACATAAACTTTTTACCGATAATAAGAAACTTAGATATTATCACAGATGAAAAAACAATTGGCAGTTTTATGTATAATTACATGAAATCAAACAATCTACCAGTTGACCAGAAACAGAGAAAATTAACTCAATTAGCATCAACACACAACCAATATCAACCATTTTCTTCTTATTATCTTTGGTATCTAATAGACAGATTTCATTTTATCATCGATGATATTCAATCAATTTTAACATTTACGAAAAACACTTGTTTTAATGAATTTGCGAACAAATTTATGAACGAAAGACAAAAGGCTGAATTAGAAGGAAATAAAGGAAAAAGTTTATTTTGCAAAATTTCACTTAATGGATCATATGGTTACGATGCAATGAATACACAAAATTATGCAAAGACTAAAA
This sequence comes from Trichomonas vaginalis G3, assembly GCF_026262505.1. NCBI lineage: Eukaryota > Parabasalia > Trichomonadida > Trichomonadidae > Trichomonas > Trichomonas vaginalis. The sequence continues at coordinate 24,691,826 of NC_067204.1, read as the reverse complement.
TAATGAATGCACAGAAGGCACGCGTTGCATGTATGTCAAATAAGTTTAAAAACATAAGAGAAATAGGAGAGGATACATATCAAGTGATGCTCAAAGATAGATTTTATAGATGTGATACATGTTTACAAGAGGCATTTTTTACTTTAGATAACGCAAAATACTGGTATTTAGTTTTCATTTATGATTTTATGTATAAATGCTTGGATGTTAATCGTTTTCATTTCATTGAAGGTGATACTGATTCATCTTATTGGGCAATCGCTGGCGATCCAAATCTTCCTAACACTCAAGCATTTCAAGCAATTGTTACCGATAAACAATTTTATGATAAAAACATTTTCAAATTCGCACCTTTTGATTTCTTCTGTTTTGATGAGAAATTTAAACCTAAATTAAAGAATAAAGCTGAAGAAAAAGCACATGAGAAGAAGTTATTGGGTTTAGCAATTGAGAAACAAGGTGATAACATGGTTGCTTTATGTCCTAAATGTTATACTTCATTCAACGGTTCAATTGATGGAAGTGATTTTAAAAAGATTGCACAAAAAATGAAAGGAGTTAGTTTACGACAAAATAAACAATTAACACCTAAAAATTATTTGGATATAATAAATGATAAAGTTATTTTCGATGGTCAAAATATTAATTTACAACTTAAAAACGGGTCAATGACTCGCTTAACAATCGGTAAGACTGCATTAACAGGAGCACACACTAAGGCTGTATGTTGTGAAAATGGATGTTGTATGCCATTTATTTAATGAAATGCCACAGAAGAGACAAAGAGGTGGGCACCCTTAAACATTTATTTTATTTTTATATAAATGGATAACGTAGATTTAATAATTTTAATTGATGATTTAATATTTAATCAAAATTTTCTTAGTTATTATGATTTTAAATCATATCTCCAAAAATATGATGAAAATATAACGGGTGATGATATGGATTATTATTATCCATATTATAAAAATGAAGTTTTGAAATATCATGATAGAATAATTTCTAAAATTAAAGACAAAATTAAAAATAATGATTATAAAAAGGGAAAAACTAAACCACAACTGAAACAGTTGAAAGATTTCAAAAATAAAGTATTAACAGAAGAAGATATTGATGAATTATATAATTTATATAATCCTGAGCCGCAAAAGCCAAAAGAGAAAGTAGCAAATGTTCAACAGCTAAAGGTGCAAAACACCCAGGTCCTTCAGACCATAAATGATGCACAAGCTTTAATTTATGATTCATTAGTTAAACCATATTCAGCCCGACTTTTAAATGAAGATCAACTTTTGGAATTCATCCTTCAACATAAACTCGAAGCGGGAAAGTATATCAAACCTTTATATACAGCATATTTAAAACAAATGAATAGAATACATCCAGAATTAATGAAAGGAAAATCAACAACTAAAACTTCATCATCCAAAATCAAAGCAGATAAAATTAAACCACTTGCAACACCAAAACCTCCAACGACAGTACCTCCTCCTCCTTCAGTTAATCCTTCATCATTCACTTTATTATATCCATTTCAAACATTAAAGAAGCAAAAAGATTTTAAAAAGGATTTCAAGATATTAAATAAACCAATTGACCCGAAAATTCAACCGTTAAAGGAAAAATTCAGTCGCCCTTCATTTGCTCCATATCCATATTCATACGAAATCGATCATCTGGAATATTCAAAAGGAAAAGTTACTTATTTATTTGCCATTAACATTAACACCAGATATTTATATTGCATTCCGGTGAAAGGGAAAACAGAACAGGAAACAAGAAGAGCTATTCAATACTTACTAGATCATGAAAGAGTAGATAATATCCGGGGTGATGGCGATAAAGGATTTCAGGCAACTATGACTCATTATTTCCCACAAATTAATTTTTACTTTTCATCCTCTCCATATACGTTTCATAATAAAATAATTGATGCGGTAATGAGAACTCTTAGAGATGCGTTAGGGGTTAACGGTCAGATATACTGGGATGGAAATCATGACTCCATCATACAGCAGTTAGTATATTATTACAATAATACATGGCATAGAACTATAAACATGAAACCAGTGGAAATGAAAAATGATATTTCAAAAGAATGGGAATATATTAGAAAGCAAATGGAAAGGTTAAATGATGTTAAACGTGAACAAATTAATTCGGGGCTCATGAATTTTAAACAAGGGGATAAAGTTTTGATTCATCTCGATTATGGAAAAACTAATAAATTAATGACAAAAAGAAGACGAAGATTTGACACAATAGCTGAATTTGTTAGATATATTAACGGCAATGCATTAGTTGAAGTTGGCGATAAATTAATAGAAATTCCGATTTATTTTATTACTCCATTATATTTAAATAATATTTAATTTTTTTTATTTCGTAAGAAATGAGTGACAACAAAGCAGCCAAGAGTCCTGATTCAATTAAGATTCAGAGTCCAGACGATGAATATAAAAAGAAACTAAACAGAATTAAATCAAAAATATGTTATTACAAAAAGAAGCCACAATGTGGTGGGGTTGAAAACGATAAAGAGAGGAAAGAAATAATCGAAAAATTAGAAACTTATCGTTCAATCCTTAAACTGAGTGAAGCAAAAATAAAAGAATTTAATAGAATAAATAAATTGATTGGAAGAGATGAATTTAATAAAGATGAATTTTTAAACTCTATCCAAATTTAATTTTTATTCCTCTTCGACAACATCTCTCTTTCCATCATTACTGCATAACCGCATTTTCTCAATTTTAGTGGTTTGTTATTTTTAACATGTTCTTGCATCATTTTTATCATTTCCTCCCTTGTTATGATTCGTGGTAAATTTTGAGCTTGTGGGGTATTCATTTATGATAAAAATAAAAATTTGTTATCACTTATTTTATCGTGAAGTGACTCAAAGAGTCCGGAGACAAAGTCTCATGTTTTTAGCTTATTCAATAATTAATTATTTTTGAATAACTGGGAAATAAATTTACGTCAAATATGCAATTTATAAAATCTTATGTCGACAGGCTACGTAGCACAGTGGTCTAAGGTGGTGTTATGGAGGGGTCAAGGTCTGTGGTTCGAACCGCGACAGCGCCGTATTTTCTTATTTTCTTTGTTTGTCTTGTTTGTCGTGAATAAAAAGTGTCATAAAAGTGCTCTATCTTCCACGGAAATAAATAAAAAATTTACTTTATTTCTTCTTTATTTCTTCTTTATTTCTTCTTTATTTCTTTGTTCCCGTGGAAGAAGGGTTTTGCTGTTTTTTCTCAGCCAAAATCAATGATTTTTTCATTTTTGGAATCCTTAGCGAATGAGGAATCTTTTCTCTCGTGGAAGCTTTGACCTAAAAAAGCCGCTAGCGCAAGGGCGAAGCCCATAATTTAGGTGAAGAGACCCAAAGGGTCAGAGCCGCAAAGCGGCTAGGTGAGATATCACCTGTTTTTTCACCTGTTTTTATGGTAGCACTGAAATAAAATTTTGTTATCAGTTATTTTATCATCATTTTATTAAGTTCATCTTTAGTTAATAATTTGAATGGATTCGCTAATGTTCCACCTTGAGTCACAACACTTGCCCCGGCTAATTGTGAAGAACCTGGGATAAGTACTCCATGAAATGATTTCATTGGTATCATTAATTTAGAAATAGTTGGCTTAATTAATTTGGTCATTTATGATAAAAATAAAATTGCATAATTTAAATTTTTTTTCTTTCTCATTTTCTCATTTTCTCATTTTTCATTCTGTTTTGGTTTCAGCAACTTTTCAAGTTGTTGTCTTGTCAGTAACTTTAATTTTAACTTTGGATCAAATATTGGGTTTCCATCTTTATCTCTTCCAATAACACCATATGGTAGAATCTTCATTTATACTAAAATAAAAATTTAAATTATGCTGTTTGCTCTTTTGGAGCTCAGGACTTTCATGATTTCTTCGTAAATTTCCTTCAGACTTCTTCGTAATGAGCGTAAATGACCCAAAAATAAGCCGCTAGCGGCAAGGGCAAAGCCCATGTTTAGGGTAGAAGGTTAGATCTAACCTCTTTTCTAACCTCTTTTCTAACCTCATGAATTTTCATGAATTTTCATGAATTTTCATGATTTCTTCGTAAATTTCCTTAAGATAGAATAAATAAAATTAGTTTTATTTTTATTTTTTTATTTTGTATGTAGAAGAGAAATGTCAACAATCAGCACAACAACAATCGGCACAACAACAATTCAAGCCACGAACGGTGGGACTCTGTCCACAACTACAGCACCAAACTCGTTAGTTATGAATCCTACGTCAATGTTAGTAGAGATGAAAAACTTCATTCCTTCTTCATATACTTTTGAAACAAAAATCCAGAAGATAAAGCAAGAACTGTTAACAAGTAATTTAGACTGTAGTGCGAAAGATGAAACAAATGAAGAATATCTTTATGAAATGCAGGACATTATTGACCATTTGCCTAAACTACCTGAAATCCAACAACAAAAACTAACTATTCCTGAATTCGACGAAATTGAAGTGAAACCAACTGACTCAGTAGAAATAAAGAAGTTCATACGAAAGGTAAATTATGAATTCCTTGGTTTTCATTGCAACCATAAAGTTATGAACAAAGATTGCGATATGGTATATAAGAACATCTCTGACATATATAAATCTGAAGAATTTAAGACATACGACAACCTTGTTTCATTAGCTGCAAAATGTGTATGGCAGATAAGAGATAAAGATAGAAGGGGTAAAATATGGAACGAACAAATAAAACCAACAGCTTTTGAGTTAAAGAAAACCATTGACGCCTTAGTTGTTTTAGCAGGTAAGGTTTCAGAATATAACGCAAAAATGAACCCACAATGTTCTAAATGTAAAGCAGCAATTAGGAAATATACTCCGTCAAAGAGATAGAACGTATGCGAAACGACTATGCTGACTTAAAGAAAGAAGTAGAGAAACCAGCAGAAAATAAAATGAACATGTTAGAATTTCTGAACAAAAACTATCCAACAGTTGACGATTTCCTTCTATCTGATGTCAAGAAGAAGTATAAAGAAACTTTCGGTATCGTTAAAACATTTGATATCCTCAGCGAAGAAATAGAAGCTACGAAACTGTTTAAAGTCTCACGAATTCATAACGTTTACCATGTAAAACGCTTATAAAATAACTGGGGTAGAAAAGAGGTTAGAAAAGAGGTTAGAAAAGAGGTTAGATCTAACCTTCTACCCTAAATTATATTTTTGCCTTCCTCCTTTCGTAAATGTCATGTTGTCATCATTTTTAAAAGAAGTTAATTTAACCTGGTGACGTAGTGACACTGAAAAAAATTAATTACAGACATAAAATATATTTAGTTCATTCATTGAACTCTATACCATGCGAATACAGTCATAAATGGTGGCATGTAATCTTTACTTTGTCCCGTTGTTTGTGTATATCCTGAAACGCGATGTGTATGGTTTCCTTCTCCCTGAGTGTCATCCAGTAACAATTTATAGCAAACTTAACGTTGTCTTTAACATCATATCCTTTACCTTTTGTCATTCCTGACCAATCCCAATATCTATGCTTATGCCAACCTGCTTGAGATGTACTTAAATCTATGTAGTGACTGTGTGCAGGTAAATTTTCACCTGAAATCGTTTTACTTCCCCCTGTTTCCTTTGAAGAGTTTGCACAATACAAAAACCTGTCAACTATTTGTTCCCATGCACCAACACCAAACATTACTTGAGGACCTCTTGCATCCATAGATGTATAAATAGAACCTACTGGGTTCATTAAATCAAACATATGAGATATTATAGGATTGTCTCTTTTGAACTTAAGATATAGTGTAACTATTTCAGGTTTCTTCTGGTTTGTGTCAGAATATTTTTTTAATATAATCTTATGTTTTCAGGGTAGGTAAAATCTTGACTATAATATTTATTTCTGTCATCTTCATAATAGTATACTATTCTCGTTTTTTTCTATTGCATTATATCTTTTATATCTATAATATTCTAAATATAATGTTTGCTTTTTTGGGTCTACACGTGCGTCAACACCATAGTCATAATAATATGGTGCTGGAGCTGGGTTAGGTAATGTCATATCTGCCATTTCATAAACTCTTAAATATTTCTTTTGTTCGTCTCCATATAAGTTTAAGTAGCAGTTGTTGTCTAATGGAACTTTAACTTGTGTACCATCGTTCTTTTTATAGCTTACATACATTTCATTGTTATTTTTCGGAATGAGTTTATACCGTATACCATTTTTAAGGAGTGTACAAACTCCCATCTAAAATATTTATTTTCTTCATTGACAGAAAAGTCACCAACAATAGTTTCAATATTTTTTGTTCCTATCAAACTTTGGTATATTTCGTTAACATATTCCTTATCTGCTTTCTTATTTAACTCATCGTTAACATATTCCTTATCTGCCTTTTTCATTAACTCATCGTTAACATATGTTTTATCCGCTTTCTTATTTAACTCATCGTTAACATATTCCTTATCTGCCTTTTTCATTAACTCATCGTTAACATATGTTTTATCCGCTTTAAGGTCTAAACATCCTGAAACCCATCCTGTATCGGCTTTTGTTTTTAAAATCTTTGATGTCCATTCATGATACCATTCAACCATTTCTTTAATTTCATTATCTTTTTCATCAACATAAACCAAATTTGCTTTCTTCATTAATTCACTATCAACCATTTCTTTAATTTCATTATCTTTTTCATCAACATAAACCAAATTTGCTTTCTTCATTAATTCACTATCAACCCTTTCTTTAATTTCATTATCTTTTTCATCAACATAAACCAAATTTGCTTTCTTCATTATGTCATTTAGGAAACCTTCTATGAATTCCTCATTTAAATTAAATCTTCCAATCTTCAAAACTTTAGGAAATGCATTTAATGCGTAATATCTCTGTTCTTCTGGTGGAATTGATGTTATATCATCCGTTATACCTTTAATTTTAGAATTCATAAATAAAATTTCTTTTATATTTGATATCACTGCACCACCTTTGCAAACGAATTCGAAATGGTCATTTTTCAATACTATCTCCAAATCTCCATATTTCAACCTTTGCGTTTGTTCTGCCGTCTTTGAATTATATGCATATATGGCGTATGTAATGGTCTGCGCCTTAAGTTGTTGTAGTTGCTGTTGTTTAATCATTTATTACGATTTAAAAATAAATATTTAATCTGTTATCTCATCAGCTATTTTTTCTATTTGAAATTGCCATAATATTTCATTCATAAATTCTAAATCACAATCAAATAGGTCAGTTATTCTAAATTTAATATTTGATAAATCTTTTGAATGAAGAATAAATGAATTCCCGGATAATTGAAACGGATATGATAAAGAAAATGTGTTTAAGTTGATGGATAAAATGTTTTGTATTGATGGGTAAGAGTTAGGGTCTAATGTTTGATGTGAAAATCTCATTGGGGTATTAACTTTATCACATTTGATTAAAATGAAATTGGAACCAGTGTCAGAATACAAAACATCCCCAACATCTTTTTCAAAATTTAATATCCCCAACAATGAACGAAGATGAGGAGTACAAAATTTAATTTTCAGCGGGAATTTAATAAGGTTATTTATTTCATCAAGTTCAAAAAGTTTATCAGGTTTTGATTTAAAATTTTCTTCATACCATACGATAAATGATTCATTTAAATAACTTAAAATCATGTTAATATCCCATTTCGCTATCACATTATTTATATACATATCATACGTTTTTAGGTCTACGACCCCGCTATGCGGCTCATGGTCTTCTTTAATAAATGATATATAATCTGAAGGGTCTAAAAGAATGGGATTAAATTTACCACTCACAGAAACGAGAGTAACATTATAAATTCCGCTAACTGTTAAATTTAATTCACAGTTATTATTCGAAATAATATTGATAATTGACATTTTTTATTACGATTAAAAATATGGTAAAGCGTTATTTTCCAGTGATAAATAAAACTAGAATAAGATTACCTCAAGAATTCATAAATTCAACGAATAAGAAATTCATTCATGTTATAAATTTTAGTGTTTTCAGAAAATATGAGTCGATGTCATATTCATCATCAGGTTATATTTCACTTCATTCAAATTTAGTTCAATCAAACCCATATAATGACCATTTCATAAGATTTTCAGATGGTATTAAAAATGTAATTGATAGATTAAAATATGAAACAGATTGACAATATCGAATTTTTGGAATTTTGGTTTAAAAATCCCGATGGAAAAAGATTGAAGTTAAAGATAAAGCAGATACTATAACAAAAACAATTACAATGACCGATCCAGATAGTGGGGAACAAAAAGAAATAAAACAAACGATAGAAACTGGTGAAAGGTCAATTATTATTGATTATGATTCAAAGGATTATTATTCGATAATGTTTAATGCTTGAATATTAAATAGCCTTAACAAAGAATTTTTCAAGTGATATTTTATTTCATCAACTATTTTATTATATAATATCATTATATGTTAAATGAAGTTCAGTTGTTGTTCCGTTCTTTGAATATCTTAATTGTGCTAATATCCTTTATAGGATTTATTTTTGCAACTGTTCCGCAGCATGAAACCTCATCATCTATGAAAATTGAATCTTCACGTCTGAATCTTGAACATCACAAAGAATGGCAATAATGTGAATTAATGATTCATAAGGTAAAATAATTAAACCGGATTGGTCAATTAAATTTATTATTGAATCATAATTATCAGTTATTATATCACGGTAAATTTTCATTAATTCAGAATTAATGTCTATTTTATATGGCGCATTGCGACTGTAATCGTAGATTCCTGGGTTCTCGATGTTTGATGAAAGAGGTGGGGGGTATGTTGGATAAGTGGGAATTTCAACAGGTTTTACCAGGTTCAGATAAAATGATTGGGTCTCCATTCTCACGGTTTTCTTCATTCTCCTCATTCTTCGGTAAGTCACGAGTTAATAAATTTGGTTGAGTTGCTGACCTTGTTAATTCAGGACTAACATTAACTTTAACATTTTGAATAATTCGTGATTTATCATCATTTACGTTATAACCAACCGTAATCTCTGCTTTTGCGTTAGTGTTCTTTTGACTAGTGAAACGTCTTCTCATTTATAATTGAATAAAAAAGAAAAATATATATTTAAAGTTTTATTTAGTTGTTACGGTAATATCCCAAGGTTCATCATTGTTTGCTTATACTTTCTTTGTAACTGCACCAATAATGTTATTGATATTGCTTTGAGTTTCTTCAGTCTTATTTCATCATTTACAATATCTTTAATCATTTCATTACATGCATTCTTAAAACATCTGATTTTTCTAATTTACGTCTATCACTTTCTTTAATTAAATCAAAGTTATAACCTTGTTGAGAATAAAGTGGTTTCTTTATCAATTCCTTGAACGCTTCTGCAAGTGAAGATGAAGAAATTCTTGCCACTTGAATTGGTTTAAATTCTGCTTTCATTGCTTCTTTCTGTTCATTGAACACTGGATCGAATAAAGCAACTTTAAAGAATTTCTTAGCTGGAATTTCAGATCTCAAATTTGCATATTGACCATCAAACTGATTAACATATCGTGGTAATCCATCCGGTCCCTCTTCAATAGCATTTAATTCTTCATTGAAATAAGAATATGGATTACGACGGTATGAATTAATTGGACCATTTTCACCTTCTCCAATGTATTGTTTAACAGCTTTTCCATTTTCATCAAATTGCATAGGATAACGTTCATTATATGCTTTGCGTTTAGGATAATCAGACATAGTTAATTTATAACCATTTATGACTTTAATATTTCCTTGACCATCAGTAACGAAAACTTCATTTATACCATCAGGTTTTCCATTTGGACCTGTAATGTCTGCTTCGTGTGCTTCCCAATTTGGACCATGACGTTTGGCATATGCTTGAGCTTCTGGTAATGTTAAAACGTTTCTCATTTGTTTAACATCTTTTTGAAGACCAGCAACAATATGAACTAATTCTTTCATTCCATCAGGAACTTTCATAGTTCTATTATATGCACCCTTTTTGTTTGTTCCTTGTTTTAATGGAACCTGTAGAAGATTTGCTATTTCTGTCATGTTTAATTATAAATAAAAAATAAAAATTAATTATAAAAAGTTATTCGAATTTAATGGAACCTTTATTTAAATCAACTATTATCTTTCCATGTTCACCTAATTGCTGATATTGTGTGTAAAGTTCATTAATGCTCATTGGTAAATTCACTTGATAAAGCATAACGTTCAACTGTTGACGACTAAACCCACTGAAAATGAAAAGGGTTGATAGATTTGATTTAATGTTTGTGCTTAATGCTTTAAAGTATTGAACAGCCATGAAGAATGAACACTGAATGTGTCGACATTGAGTTAATAATTGATTAAAATATGATTTCTCATTTGTTATTAGTTTTGATTTCACCGCATCATCTAGAAAAATGAGTGAATGCAAAAATTCTCTATCAAAATTTGAAATAGAAAGTGTTTCAAATAATTCATCCCGTTGTTTATCAATAATTTTATCCTCTAATCCTTGCTTCTTGATTGTATTATATAATTCTTTATACATTAAAAAGTTTTTTAAATAATCTTCTGCTTCTTCTTGTGATAAATAAATAATTGGAATTTTGATTAAATGCTTTAAAGATTCAAATGTATCATCTGAAAGTGAACCTGAACGGTTGATATAAATTAACACATGTGAATAGGGGGAAGTGTTAGCAATAATGATAATTTGTTTTAATATCGTTAATGTTTTACCTTTATTTTGTTTACCAATTGCTGCATTGATTGAATTTAAATAACATTCAGAATATGGAATTTTCATTAATTTTTCCTTAGATAGAGCATTTCTATTATCACTCAATGCTTCATTAATCATATCATCTACGTATGTATTATATACTCCTGCTAATTCTTCATAAGGGGTGGATGAATTTAAATCCATTTAATCAAAAATAAATTTATAATTTTAAACATTTCTATTCATCAATATTTCATCATATGAACTTCTATACTGTGGTGGTGTACCTGTTGGATGATATTTCAAACCTTCATCCGGTGTCCATGTCCAATATGTAGTCCTAGTAAACCAAACCTGAGGAGGATTTGTCACCTTTGAACAGTAAGTGTCATTTTCACCCTGAATTATTGGATAAGCTTTCACTTGTACTGTAACTTGTGAGTTGAAAGTTTCTAATCCATCAAAGAATATACCCGCTCCATCACGTTGAACTGGAATAGTGCATAAGAATGAAGTTTGGTCTTTCCATGTTCTAGTTAATGGCTTGCCATCATCATCATTCAATGGTCTAGTTAATGAGTCCTCGTATTCTTCCGTGCATTCATTCACTCCATCTAAATCAGAAGCTTGAAGCATACGTGTAAAGAATATGTCACCCACTGTGGTCATCGCTTGATCGGGGAAGTTTCTGGAATCTATAGTGACCTGAAGACCTCGAAGCATTGGATTTTCTAAAACTGTTCTTTGCATTGCATTCTTCGGAAATGCTAACACAATATCTGTAACATTATGAAGAGCGTATGAGAAATCTGAGCTGATACCTTCAGGAGTGATGCAACTCCATTTAGTGAACGAACGTCAATATGTTGAGCTGGAATCATGAATGGATCTTCCTTACTGAATAAACGTGGTATTGCTTTAATTGATTCTTCAATTAAACCATATCCTGGTGTAATGCATTTATCCTCTAAAACTTCCATCTTTGTGCATGAAATAATAACGTCTTCAACTGTTGCGTCAGCAGATGTAGTGGCTAAGCTTGTAATTAATTTGGCAGGAAGTCCGATTTGTTGGAATTTGCGATCATATTTATAAACATGATTCATAATCTTTTTTCATAATTTTCATCAGTTATCTTTTCATAAACATAATTTTGTAAATCAGCAACTCTTAATGGGTCAACCTGACAAAATACTAAAGTATCCCTGAAAACATAATATTTAAGAATGATATCACCAAATGATTTAGGATAATCATCGAACGCCTGAAATGCTAACAAATCATTTATCGGAATAATCATATCAAAAATGATATCAACTTCTTCATTTGCTTTCTTGAAAACTTCTGAAGGGTCAATATATTTACCACATACTGAGTTATCATATTTTTGAACATTATTATATAACGAATGAACAAACTTTTTAACTTTCCTTTCTGATTTTGGTTTATATGTTGCAAATGCGAAAGATTCATGGGCGCAATCCATCTGAAGATAACCGGCATCACCTCTTTCAGTTTCTGCTTCTAATTGTTTAAAGTTTTGATTTGATGATTTGTAACCAACGAATAAACGCATGCATTTAAAAGCGGCATCGCATGTGAAAGCTTTATTTGAAACTAGAGTTGCTTTAACTTTGCGTTTAATATATGTGTCACCTAATTGGTTCACATCATGAGCCGGATTTGTAATTCTTAAATGAGTTTGTTTATCATCAAAATATGGAGCATCAGAGTCATAGCATGAACTTTCAAGTTCTCTATAATATCTTCTACCGTCATTCTTTGCAAATATTTCATTTATCTTTTCGAATGAATGAAACACATTTCCATTAATCGGTTTAGTGTTTGGCACCAAATAGTTAGTCGTCATTTATTATTAAATAAAAAATCAAAATTAAAAGATGAAAATGAATTTTTAATTTTAATGAAATAATCAACTATGGCTGCAGGATTCTTTAAAAAGTTATGGGATAAAGTAAAAAGAGGAGCGCATAAAGTTTGGGAAACAATGAAGAAAGGAGCAAATTGGATATTTAAGAATAAAGAAGCAATTAGTGACGTTGCAGAACAAATAGCACCTAATGTTCCGGTAAGGGAAGTATTAAATAAAGGAGATAAAGTTTATCGTCGACTACAACCGATATTGAGATAAAAATAATATTTATTTTTCCACTACTTTCCTCCTATTTTATTAAGTATTCCTTCAGCAATTCCACCAACTGCGTTACCTGCTTGTGCTCCCATCGCTGGATTACCTGCTTTAGCACCTAATACTCCACCTATGATAGTTCCTGCCGTTTTCGCTACTGGTGCCAAAAAGTTTGCAATGGGTTTTATTACTTTCTGATGAACCCATCTTGCTGCTTTCTTAATTCCTTCCCATAATTTTTTAAAGAAATCCTGCCGCCATTTCTGATTTAATATTAATTAAAAAATATATTTCATCACTTATATTCTAATTTTTATTTAATCATAAATGAAACCGATTTTAAAAATAAATGAAACAGAAAAGGAAGAAAGTGAAAATGTTCAACAAAAAAAAAAACCCATCACTGAAATAAAAATTTTTTCATCTGTTGAAGAATTTAATGACTATTATGCTAACAATAAAAAATTATTTGAAGAATTGACAACGTGTAAATTGAATAAAATGTTTAAAGTTGAGGACAGAGTCCAAGACCCAGAGGGTCATGGATTCAAAATTTCAAAAATAAAAGGAGTGGTTAGTTTGAAATCTATTCCTCAATCAAGAATCACCTCATTAATGAAAATAGATGATTTAACAAAAAGAATAGAAATTATTGAAGAGCGAATAAATCAAATTATTGATTTCATAAATTCAAATAATCATTAGTTTTTTAAAGTTTATTTTTTAAAAATTTTTTTATTTCATTATGGTAGTGAATCTTTCATTCATGAAAATAATTATTTCTAATTTCTTTTACTCTCTCATACATACTAGATTTAAAGAATTCAGAACATTTCCCATAATCTCCTAAATGTTTTCTTATCTTATTGGTTTTCCATTCATTATATGAAACTGAATAAACTTTATCTTTATCTTTACACCTTTCATCACTTCCAATATATTTATATCTCAGTTTTGATTTAGCATTTTCATATTCATTAGCGTTTAATAATTCACAGTCTTCCTTTTTAAATTGATGTTTAAGATATTCAGGATTAACAATTCTATAATATTGCTTCCCTTTAAATCTTTGAATATAAACCGGAACACCATCCTCTAAAATTCGATAATCTATTTTATCTGGTTTTACTTGTTGGGTCATTTATGTAAGAATAAAAAATAAATTATTTTAAAATTAATATGTTAAAAAATGATACAAAATCGCTCGATATTGTATGAATTCTTACGTTTACAAAAAAAGTCACAAAACCCGTCATATCCTACTACTTCGGTCACAATTTTAAGTCGTTTATAAACTAATAGCACATATCATTTTGAATTATTTTATACTGTGGATTGATCCATTTAATTCTGCAAAAATTCAAAGATCAAATGATTCAAAAATAAATAACATTCAAATTTCGATTTCAAGCAGTTCATTTTATTTTCAATACTATGAGATATAATAAGCAATTATAAAAAGATAGGCATCAAAAGAACATTGAAGTATAATTCTGGTAAATATATTGATGAATTTACATCTAATATAATCAACATTCATAAACTATATCCGAAATCTGAGAGGGTTTTGATTTCCACATGTGAAGCTTCATTTTTTATCCTCTCTAAATTGTAATGTAAAATGTAAAATGTAAATTAATAGCTTTCAAATTTTTTTATGTTTAACCAAGATCTTCATCCAAATACATACAACAAACTTAGAAGTATCCATAAATACTACATCGATTTATATAATGCAATATATCAGTTAAAAGCAGAAAATGAAGAAGAATTAAACTCGATTTACAAAATGATCAAAAAAGAACTAATTGAATCAATGAAATATCTTCCTCAAAATATAATTAAAGATATTTTAAATATTATTCCGTTTAATAATCGCTATACAAAGTCATACTTAAAACTTGCGAAAATCATCATTGATGATTGTCATGTAACGAAAGTAAAAGGAATTTTATATAGTTCTAACATCCTATTCTATAAAGAATACGGAATTAATTTAAACAACTCTGATGATTGTAAAATAACAGATTTAGAAAATTTCGATATTCATTATTATTTCGAACAAAATAAATTAGAAAATCAGGATATTCATACAGATAATACAATTTACAGAGCAATTATGAATAATGACAAAGAAAGATTCATTGTATTCATTGAAAGCGAAGAATTTGATGAAGATCAAAAACTTGTCAGTTGTTTATATCCACAAACAAACAAAGGATTTTCATTACTTGAATTATGTTGTTATCACGGAGCAGTTGATTGTTTCAAATTATTAAGAACGATATTTGAATCAGAAATAACTAAAACATGTCTTAAGTTATCATTTTTAGGAGGAAATGCCGAAATCATCAATGAATGTTTGAAATATCAAAAACCAAATGAAAAATGCATGAAATATGCAATTATTTCACACAACATTGATTTTGTTACATTCTTAATGAATGAATACAATCTAGAGATCGATTTAGAAGCTTGCATCGAATGTCATAATCTTGAATCGTTATTAGTTTATTTTGATCAAGCAAATGATGTTAAAAGATGCTTTGTTTATAGTGCAAAATTAAATATTTCATCCCTTTCCGAATATTTCCTTTATAATGGTGCTGATATCAATAAAAAAGATTATAATGGAAAAACCGCCCTTCACTATGCAGCACGTAATAATAGTAAAGAAATGGCCAAACTTCTTATTTTGCATGGTGCTGATATCAATGAAAAAGATGAAAATAGAAAAACTGCTCTTCATTATGAAGCAGAAAATAATTGTAAAGAAACTGCAGAGCTTCTTATTTTACATGGCGCTAATATCGATGAAAAAGATGAAAATGGATATACTGCTCTTCATTATGCAGCACGTAATAATAGTAAAGAAACAACCGAACTTCTTATTTTATATGGCATAAATATCAATGAAAAAGATGAAAATGGATATACCGTTCTACATTTGGCTGCAGAATTTAATAGTAAAGAAACAGCCGAACTTCTTATTTCACACTGTACAAACATCAATGAAAAAGATAAATACGGAAAAACCACACTTCATCTTGCCGCAGAAAATGATAGTAAAGATGTCGTTGAAATTCTTATTTCACATGGGATAAATATCAATGAAAAAGAAAAATGATGGAAAAACAGCTCTTCATCATGCACTTTTATATAATGGTATAAAAACAGTCGAATTTCTTATTTTACATGGTGCTAATATCAATGATAAAGATGAAGACGGAAAAATAGCTCTTCATTATACAGCACGTAATATAAGTAAAGAAACTACCGAACTTCTTATTTTACATGGCGCAAATATCAATGAAAAAGATAATAACGGATGTACCGCTCTTCATTTTGCTGCAGAATATAATAGTAAAGAAACAGCCGAACTACTTCTTTCACATGACACTAGTTGATGAGAAAGAGCACCCACTCATCAGCCTTCCAGCTTGCTGGGGTGTCCACTTATCCATCCTTGAGGAAATCAAACAGGAATAAATTATATTCAACACCTGCAAGCAAGTTTAAATCACAAGTTCTAATGCAATTTAATATTCACGAGCTATTTGATTATAAGTCATTTCAAAATCTTTAAACTTAAATAAGTAATATTATTATATATCAAGATTGAAATCTATTTTGAAACGAAAAATTATATAAATATTATATTTCAGAGTCTTCTCCAGTATACAAAATTAAAATTCACTGTGCGTACAAATGATAATAAGCCTATTAAAATGTAGAAATTTATCTCAACAATTTTCGCATTTAATTTATTATTGCTTTGACTTAACAATTGTAATTCTATATTATATCTGTCATTTAAATCAATATTCATAATTCCTTTCCGAAATCTTTGCGGTCACTAGTCCGGAAATCTTCAAAGTCGTACTTTTTTTCCTCTCATTATGATTTTTAAAGACACTTATAGTAAAATACAAATAACATATATACCAATTTAATCAAACTTCATAAATTAAATCAGAAATCTAAGAGGTTGTTGTTTTCCACTTAGAATTTTATCGTAATGATTTTTAAAGTCATTTTTATGGTAAAATGCAAAAATAGCAGATTCAAATTTTTTAATGTCTGATAAAGATATTCATCTAAATAAATACAATGAATTGAGAAGTATCTACAAATACTATATCGATTCATATAAAGCATTGTATCAGTTAAAAACAGAAAACGAAGAAGAAATACACAATATTTACAAAATGATCAAAACTGAACTTATTGAATCAATGAAAGATCTTCCTCAAAATATAATTTATACTATTTTCAACTTCATTCCGTTTAATAATCGCTACATAAAGTCTTACTTGAAACTTGTGAAATTAATTTCGGATAATTATCATGTAACAATGGTAAAAGGAATTCCACATTTTGCACACAGACTATTTTATAAAGAATACGGAATTAATTTATGGCAGGATGATAGATTCGAAAAAATGGAATTCATAAATCCTAACGTACTATCAGAAGATACAATTTACAGAGCAATTATGAATAATGACAAAGAAAGATTCATATACTTCACCGAAAGAGATGGATTTAATGAAGATCAAAAACTTGTCAGTTGTTTATATCCACAAACAAACAAAGGATTTTCATTACTTGAATTATGTTGTTATCACGGAGCAGTTGATTGTTTCAAATTATTAAGAACGATATTTGAATCAGAAATAACTAAAACATGTCTTAAGTTATCATTTTTAGGAGGAAATGCCGAAATCATCAATGAATGTTTGAAATATCAAAAACCAAATGAAAAATGCATGAAATATGCAATTATTTCACACAACATTGATTTTGTTACATTCTTAATGAATGAATACAATCTAGAGATCGATTTAGAAGCTTGCATCGAATGTCATAATCTTGAATCGTTATTAGTTTATTTTGATCAAGCAAATGATGTTAAAAGATGCTTTGTTTATAGTGCAAAATTAAATATTTCATCCCTTTCGAAATATTTCTTTTCACTTGGTGCAAATATCAATGAAAAAATTGAAGAAGGATGGACAGCTCTTCATTTTGCAGCATTTCATAACAGTAAAGATACTGCCAATTTTCTTATTTTACATGGGACAAATATCAATGAAAAAAATATTAACGGAAACACAGCTCTTCATGTTGCAGCATTTCATAACAGTAAAGATACTGCCAAACTTCTTATTTCACATGGCGTAAATATCAATGAAAAAGATAAATTTGGAAACACTCCTCTTTATACTGCCGCATACTATAACAGTAAAGATACTGTCAATCTTCTTATTTCACATGGTGCAAATATCCATGAAAAAGATAAATTTGGAAGCACTCCTCTTTATCCTGCATGTATGTACAATAGTTTAGAAACAGTCAAACTTCTTATTTCACATGGTGCAAATATCAATGAAAAAAATAAGTATGGAGTAACATCTCTTCATGTTGCAGCACAAAATAATAGTAAATATGCAGCAGAACATCTTATTTTATATGGTGCAAATATCCATGAAAAGGATATATCTGGAGAGACCATTCTTCATTATGCAGCTATTAACAATAGCCAAGAAATCGCCGAACTTCTTCTTTCATATGGTGCAAATGTTAATGAGAAAGATATATATGGAATCAGCGCCCTTCATGCTGCAACTATTAATAATAGTCAAGAAACTGCCGAACTTCTTCTTTCTCATGGTGCAAATGTTAATGAAACAGATAATAGGGGTTCCACTGTTCCTCATTATGTATCTATTTATAATAGTAAAGAGACTGCTGAACTTCTTCTTTCACATGGTGCAAATATCAATAAAAAATTATTATGGAGAAATTGCTCTTCATTGTACAGCACGTAAAAATAATAAAAAGACTGCTGAACTTCTTCTTTCACATAGAGCCAACATCAATGAAAAGATAATAATGGAAAAACATCTCTTCATTATGCTGTTTTATATAATAGTATAGAAACCGCTGAATTTCTACTTTTGCATGGATCAAATATCAATGACAAAGAAAAAGATGGAAAAACCGCTCTTCATTTTGCAGCCATTTATAATAATAAAAAAATTACTGACCTTCTTCTTTCACATGGAGCAAACATCACTGATAAAAATGCAGATGGGAAAACAGCTCTTCATTATGCAGCTATTAATAATAGCAAAGAAACCGCCGAATTTCTGCTTTCAAAAAGATGACAGCAAAAAAACAGCTCTTCATTATGCAACCATTTGTAATAAAAAAGAAATAGTCACGCTTCTTATTTGGCATGGTGCAAATATCGATGAAAAAACAGAAGATGGGCGAACATCTCTTCATTATTCAACTATTAATAATAATAAAGAAATTCCCAAACTTCTTCTTTTATATGGTGCAAATATAAATGAAAAAGACAAAAATGGAAAATCTGCTTTTCAATATACCATAGACAAAAATAATAAAGAAATAGCTGTACTTCTTCTTTCACATAGTGCCAACATCAACGAAAAAACCGATGATGGAATAACTGCTCTGCATTTTGCAGCAAATAATAATAATAAAATTGTAGAATTTCTTCTTTCACTTGGTGCGAATATCAATGAAAAAGATAAAGATGGTAAAATCGCTCTTCATTATACAGCTATTAATAACAGCAAAGATACAACAGAACTTCTTATTTTAAATGGTTCAAATATCAATGAAAAAGATAACAATGGAAAAACATCTCTTCATTATGCAATAGATAAAAATAATAAAGAAATAGCCGAACTTCTTCTTTCACATGGAGCAAATATCAATGAAAAAGATAACAATGGAAAAACATATCTTCATTATGCAATAGATAAAAATAATAAAGAAATAGCCGAACTTCTTCTTTCATATGGAGCAAATATCAATGAAAAAGATAACAATGGAAAAACATCTCTGCATTATGCAACAGAAAATAATAGGAAAGAAATTCAACAATTTCTTATTTTGAAAGGTGCAAATATCAATGAAAACGACAATAATCCAAAGTCCGCTCTTCATTATAAAACAGATAAAGAGAGTAAAGGAACGTCAAAACATCATAATCCACGTGATTCAAATATCAATGAAAAAGAAAAAGACAGGAAAAACAGCTCTTCTTGCTGTTTAATTTTATAATTGTATTGAAACTATTTCTTATTTCATCATTCTACTTGTTAATAAATTGATTTTAATGAATAATAAATTGTATGTTGATGTTAGAGTTAAATTCATGATTTTTTTTAATATTTTTATGACACGTAAACTACATTGTCAAAATTTCATGATTTCCTATTTTTTTAAAAAAATGATTTGGCTACTTTCTATTGTTTCGCAAATAGCTTTCGGAACAATAATAAGTATGTTCATATCCCCAATAGACTCAGATGCATTTACTATTTTCGGAATAGGCATTCCCATTGGATTTTCAGTTTCGTTATTTTCATATTTAATAATGTCAATTATAATAGGCCATAATTTATTCAACATTCTCTTAAATACGATAATCCTTGGCGTTTCGTCGATAGTTTTAGTAGTTCTTTCCGATAAAAGAAGATATATCAATATAATTCGTCATACAAAAGTGATTCATTTTGTATTTTCAATACCGTACTTTGCATTACCATTTATAATTTTCAATCTTGCATATTTTCATCAACCAAATATGCTGCCATTTTCAATGAATCAATTCTTTCAAGAAGATCTCGCTATTACGGCATCATTTCATGTTGGATGCAACTCTGTATCATTTAATCCCTTTTCATTTAAAAATCCAAATTATTATGGAGAAAAGTTAACAGAAAGGTGGATAGCAGGATTCCATTCTGCAATACTTAGAACTGCACATGCGGACAATGAAATATCTCTCATAATTCCAATGAGTTTACTGACATATTCTTTTGCAATTTTAATGAGGTTTGTTGGCCTCAAATTCAGATTGCCAGAGTTAGCTCTAGCTACAGCACCCTTTTTGGTATTCTCTCTAGCTGGCTATTCGTTCTTTGACTTCGAAAAAAAGTCAAAAATAAATTGCCAAGAATTAGATTATGTTTATAACGCACCACATGGAAAGACAACATATTTACACCCTCATCTTGGTATTTTGTTTAGTTGCAGGTCAGTTCTTTATGCATCTACTGCATCATTATTAATTTTTGCATTTTTACTTAATAGAACAAGCGAAATTGGACAGCTAGTAATCTTTTGTTGTTCAGGGTTCCTTATTTCGTCATCTATCAAGCCTTGTTTCTTTTTATTACTTTTATTCTTTTTAATTTACTTTGTTTTCAAGCCAAAAGAGTTTCCATTGCGTGCATTCCTTGCATTTTTAGCTGGGTCTATTATTAATATCTCCAGATTATCATTTACTATTATTAATAAACCACAATGGAACGATTTAACGCTTAATGGCGTTTTCTTCCCATCCTGTGTATATTGGTACAATACCTTAGGCTTTTTTGTACCATTTGCTGTCCTCGGAGTTATATTTACTAAGCAAATTGAAGGAAGAATTACAAAATCTCTTTTAATTTTGTTTATTTTCGCTGCAAATACGTCATTTTATGACAACGTTACTATTAACATCTATACTTATTATGGATTATTCATGCCAATGGCTGTTTTATCATATCTTATTTTCTTCAACAGATTTGCAAACTTTTTTGACGAAGAAGAATCAAAAGGAATCATTGGTGCAGTTGCTACTCTCATTGCTGGTGCTGGATGCTTCTCATCAGTCATTGGAACATCTAAAATGATTAAAATTTCGGAAACTGTTTATTCTAAAAACCAAATTGACTTGTATTCGTATTTGTTGAATACAACAAATCATAATGATATAATATTTACAACAAATAGCAGTTTGGATGTTGCTTCAACGATGCTGGGAAGACAAGTTATTCGATGTTCTCAAGATTTCATGAAATTACTTGGAATTGAACTAAAATACCAAAAACAAATTTCGGATTTCTTTTTCCAACCTGATGGTTTCAACAATTATCTAAAATTTGTTGATTATTTCCTGATCCAAGCCTCAGATGTTGAGAAATTCCATTTCAATGTTACTCAAGGAAGCTCATTAAAGAATGTATATAATATATCAGATGTAATGATTTATAGACGAAATAAATAAACATGTTATTTATAATTCTTTTCATTTTAACATTTCATTTTTATATCAAATGTAATGATTTGTAAACGAAACAAATAAACATCTTCTTTTCATTTTAACATTTCATTTATATATCAGATGTAATGACTTAAAACGAAAAAAATTAACATACTACCCTACTTTTCCAACATTTAGAAAACATGCATGACCCCCTACCCAGGGTCCAAAAATTGGTATTTTCTGCGCTCAGGCAACATGAGTTTTTGGGCCGCCAAATGAATAGCTCAAATAGTTTCCTCATATAGAGACATGCTTATGCTTAGAGTTTGAAGGGAATCTAAAGTGATTTTTTTCTGCATTTCGAAATCTAATGCAATCTTAAAATCATGATTAAACTGCGAATCTGGGCGCAATTTTTTAATATGTTAATATATGAAGGTACTCCTACTACTGCGAATGCTTCAAATGAAAATTCAAGAAATCAGATTAATTTGATCACATTAGTATAGTAGTGGTCAATCCAAAAACTCATATGTTGATATATAACCTATAGAGATGATAATTATCGACTCTTCATTGAAATGCATAAGATTTAATAATCTCATAAATATTCTTTTTAATTTTCAGTATTTCGTGTGCATTTAGATTGCATATACCTGTATATGATATTTCTAGAATGTTTTGGTTAGATATTAAGTTTTTTAGATTAATATTTTAACATTTTGATAAAACAAGCAATTGTTCCATTTTGGAATCGCGATTGAACTCTAGTTTGACTAATATGATGTTGTATGATCAAATAAATTCTAACTTCATGAGATAAATTTTGAAATTAGAAAATGCGATATCTGACTCAAATATTTATATGAACACATTTAACATTCAATTATAAACTAAAGTAATATACAGCAGATTCGATTTGGCTTATATTTTAAATATTCAACAAATAATCTTATAAAATTGTGCTATTCACGTTTCTCAAAGATGAATTAAGCATTTACAACTTGTGCATTGATGGAATTAGATATGGATTCTAATGTTAATCGATATTTTGTAAATTGATATATATTTTATCATGGTTTGACATTTGATCGTGTTGAAACCGGAATTGCAATATGCATCATCTATATATATAATTGTCAAAATATGAGCTATAGATTTTTAAATTATGCTCCTGATTATGAGTGACTTATATGATTATATTGAATTGAGTAGTAAGAATCATAAATATTAGAATATTACGATAATGTATTATAACCTTATAGAAGCTTAAGGCTAAAAATGATGATGAAAATGTAGCTCAAATTTAAGTCTAAAATTTTGAAAAAATTAAGTGCTTATGATAGTATGACGATATTGGTGTTTGAATGTAAGAAATTAGAGATGTATTAGAAGCATTATGAGAAAATAATAAGATATAAAAACAATTTTATGAAATAATTTAAGTTATAAGAGGTGTTAACATTGGTAATGTGTGAATAAGATAGTAGAATTGTATTGGATCTTTGATTAGTATTTTATAACAATTTATTAATGTAGATGTGATTAGAATGTTGGATTTCAAAGGAGAAAGCGGATTGTTCACTCTTGTTGGTCTGCATGTGTCATTCCGGGAGACATTGCCTGTGCATGTCTCCCAGAATGGCATACTGTTCCGCATTCATAACTTGAATGCGGAACTTTGACCGACAAGAGTGCATTGTGCACTCTTGTTGGTCTGCATGTGTCATTCCGGGAGACATTGCCTGTGCATGTCTCCCAGAATGGCATATTTCCGCATTCATAACTTGAATGCGGAACTTTGACCGACAAGAGTGCATTGTGCACTCTTGTTGGTCTGCATGTGTCATTCCGGGAGACATTGCCTGTGCATGTCTCCCAGAATGGCATTTTTGCATTCAGAATACGATGCGGAACTTTGACCGACAAGAGTGCATTGTGCACTCTTGTTGGTCTGCATGTGTCATTCCGGGAGACATTGCCTGTGCATGTCTCCCAGAATGGCATACTGTTCCGCATTCATAACTTGAATGCGGAACTTTGACCGACAAGAGTGCATTGTGCACTCTTGTTGGTCTGCATGTGTCATTCCGGGAGACATTGCCTGTGCATGTCTCCCAGAATGGCAACTTTATTGCAATCAGAATACGATGAACTTTGACCGACAAGAGTGCATTGTGCACTCTTGTTGGTCTGCATGTGTCATTCCGGGAGACATTGCCTGTGCATGTCTCCCAGAATGGCATATTTGCATTCAACTTGAATGCAAAACTTTGACCGACAAGAGTGCATTGTGCACTCTTGTTGGTCTGCATGTGTCATTCCGGGAGACATTGCCTGTGCATGTCTCCCAGAATGGCATACTGTTCCGCATTCATAACTTGAATGCGGAACTTTGACCGACAAGAGTGCATTGTGCACTCTTGTTGGTCTGCATGTGTCATTCCGGGAGACATTGCCTGTGCATGTCTCCCAGAATGGATACTTTCCGCATTCATAATTGATGCAACTTTGACCGACAAGAGTGCATTGTGCACTCTTGTTGGTCTGCATGTGTCATTCCGGGAGACATTGCCTGTGCATGTCTCCCAGAATGGACAATTTATTGCAATCAGAATACGATGCAACTTTGACCGACAAGAGTGCATTGTGCACTCTTGTTGGTCTGCATGTGTCATTCCGGGAGACATTGCCTGTGCATGTCTCCCAGAATGGCATACTGTTCCGCATTCATAACTTGAATGCGGAACTTTGACCGACAAGAGTGCATTGTGCACTCTTGTTGGTCTGCATGTGTCATTCCGGGAGACATTGCCTGTGCATGTCTCCCAGAACGAGACAATTTATTGCAATCAGAATACGATTGCAAAACTTTGACCGACAAGAGTGCATTGTGCACTCTTGTTTGTCATCCACTATGATACTTAGAGAAAATACTTTACTTACATTATTTAAAATATTAATTTCCCTATTTAATATTTATTTATTATTTTTGTGCTTTATATTCCCTATGGCATGTACTGAACTATTTTATAGACTCTACCGAGCTATCTCCACATATAAACATTTGACAATAACACATATATACTCTCTTCATATTCTAGTCTCATGACATATTATTGCAAAAGCTATATTTATACAGCATACCTCATAAAGTCTCATTATATCCCTATCTAAGCGTTCAAAACCTATTTTCCCCACGTAATCTGATTCTTCAGGCTCCGCTGATTCGATTTCTGCTGTCAGATCGTGAAAATATGAATCACATAACAAGATAAACACAAGTTACCCAACTTGATATTTTCGTAAAAAAACTCTTTAAGTTCATGTTCAAACAACATCATTTTAGAAAAATTCAATTTTTTCCAAAAGTGTGTGAATTCAAAAAGTCACAATATATCTAGTTATTACCCAGTATTAATTTTTTAATTTAGTTTTTGAGATATTCATTTTATAATACGTATTATTCAGAAAATTAAATACATTTGTAAGGGAAAACGGAATTAATAACAAATATATGAATATCGTGGAAGAGTCAATTTGAAGAAAACATTATTATTTTGGATTTGTGTTTATCTTGTTATGTGATTCATATTTTCACGATCTGACAGCAGAAATCGAATCATCGGAGCCTGAAGAATCAGATTACGTGGGGAAAATAGGTTTTGAACGCTTAGATAGGGATATAATGAGACTTTATGAGGTATGCTGTATAAATATAGCTTTTGCAATAATATGTCATGAGACTAGAATATGAAGAGAGTATATATGTGTTATTGTCAAATGTTTATATGTGGAGATAGCTCGGTAGAGTCTATAAAATAGTTCAGTACATGCCATAGGGAATATAAAGCACAAAAAATAATAAATAAATATTAAATAGGGAAATTAATATTTTAAATAATGTAAGTAAAGTATTTTCTCTAAGTATCATAGTGGATGACAAACAAGAGTGCACAATGCACTCTTGTCGGTCAAAGTTTTGCAATCGTATTCTGATTGCAATAAATTGTCTCGTTCTGGGAGACATGCACAGGCAATGTCTCCCGGAATGACACATGCAGACCAACAAGAGTGCACAATGCACTCTTGTCGGTCAAAGTTCCGCATTCAAGTTATGAATGCGGAACAGTATGCCATTCTGGGAGACATGCACAGGCAATGTCTCCCGGAATGAGACACTGCGACCGTCAGGAGTGCATATTATCATCAAAAATTCAAAAAAAAAACATTTTTCTTTTTTCTTTGGCGAAAAATGTACTTATTTTTTTGAAATTTTCGAAATATGATTTTTTCGGGAGACTTTTTCAAAATTTTAATATGATAAATATGAGTTATTTTATGTTCTCTATTTGAGAGTCTGCTTATTTTTGAGTATTGAGCAAGATTGAAAAATGAGAATATTTAGGAACATAATAAATCGATTTATCTCGTCATGTAGTTCATATTTTCGCGTTCTGAGAGCGGAAAACGCATTTTTTGAATGCGTAGATTCCGAATCACACGGAAAAAATAGGTTTTAATAAGAAAAATAGACAATTTATGAAGTAACAAAGCACATAGTATTATAAAAAAGAAAAACATTTTTCTCATATGAAAGAAAATATAACGTATTTTTTACAGAGCGTAGGTATATATCGAGCCAATTCACACCATAAATTCTTTTCTCGTTCTCGGGCCTATAAACAACCTGAGGTGCACAACAATATTAACTTATACTGCTGTTATCTGGATTTGAATCCTCAATTGAGAGAATTCCAGATAACTTCAGTATAAACAAACCATATACATGTTTCCTCCTTGCTTCTAGGCCAAGCATAACAAGTACATTACCTTAGAGCAAATCTCATTCGGAGTTTCTCATTTAATGAGAGACTCCGAATGAAATTTGCCTATTTGATTAATATTGTGCTTTATGAGATGCAAATTCTGATGATAAATATTGATCTAGAGCTTATATAAGATGCGAAGAAACTTCAAAAAAAGCTAACCGGTAAAGACAGCAACTTGCAACACCAAGTTGCTCACGTAGTGATTACAAGCATATCTGCAAGGCAAAGTCCTCAGGATGCAGAACTTTGCCTGCAATCAGAAAAGAGATTGCAGCAGAGTAACCGGTAAAGACAGCAACTTGCAACACCAAGTTGCTCACGTAGTGATTACAAGCATATCTGCAAGGCAAAGTCCTCAGGATGCAGAACTCTGCCTGCAATCAGAAAAGAGATTGCAGCAGAGTAACCGGTAAAGACAGCAACTTGCAAAGTCAAGCAGTTTCTGAGATTTTGATTTATAAATCATAAACCTTCATGCTTGATGATTTTGTAGAATTGTTAACTCATGTCATCAGTTAATGCTCACCTAAGGGAGGTGTTTTGCGGGAGCTGGGGGTATCTTGGTGAGTACTCAGGAGGCCAAGAAGGGCACCCCAACCGACATTTTGCTGATGGATTGAGTTCGCAACCATTTTTATAACCGTAAAAACCGTCGGGACAAAACAACTTGAATAATTGAATTTTTTAATGATAATGATTGTGAAATAACATGTAACTATAATTTAAGAATGCCATATTTTTGTTAAAAAAAATTTCGAAAAGTGAGAGATTTTCCGTTCTAATAAATATATTTGATAACCGGGGCGTCCCCCGGAATCAAATAAATTATCATATCGAGAATCGGAGATCCTTGCAGTTTCGATTTTTTCGAAAAGTGAGAGATTTTCCGTTCTAATAAATATATTTGATAACCGGGGCGTCCCCGGAATCAAATAAATTATCATATCGAGAATCGGAGATCCTTGCAGTTTCGATTTTTTCGAAAAGTGAGAGATTTTCCGTTCTAATAAATATATTTGATAACCGGGGCGTCCCCCGGAATCAAATAAATTATCATATCGAGAATCGGAGATCCTTGCAGTTTCGATTTTTTCGAAAAGTGAGAGATTTTCCATTTTAATAAATATATTTGATAACCGGGGTGTCCCCCGGAATCAAATAAATTAGCATTACTAACATTCCTTTTTTATTTAAAATTTTCAATTCTTAAAACAAAGTTTTACTTCTATTTAATTATTTGCCATGAAAGTATAGAACATTAAAAATTTATCCTACTACCTCCACCCTTATAATACCTTCAAAAAAATTATATCTCAATTTATTTTCTATCTTTATATTGATGTGCTTATTCAAAAACACTAAATCATAAGTCTTCAGTTCTCAAAATACTCTCAAATTATCTCATTGCGCATATTTTGAAATTTGATAATTTTAAATTGTTAAAAAATTCATTAATCACAGTAAAATATCTATATACAACAATTAACTAACTGATTTCACATCTTGAACATTCGCATTTATTTAATATATTTGAATATCATTTACATCTTATTGAATTAGATCATAAATCACAGTTCCTTAATATACTATCTAGCTAATCATTATTGTTGCACAACTTACATTTGATTAAACACACGTGTATAATTCTGTACAACTCATATCTCTATCAATACTTTATTTATAATCAAAACAAAGGTTAAAATTGTATACCCTGTCACTGTAGAGTATTCTCCCAACTTTAAAGTGAAAATCAAAATTTGATATTTTAGTAATTTCATGTGAGATCGTTATTTTATAGGAAAACATACTGAAAATGTTTATAAGATGTTTCTCTATCATATGCCAAAATATCATGGCTTAAATGCTCTCCTAAGTGTCTATAACTGAATTTTAGGGCAATAACCTTATTCTAAATGTTGGGAAAGTAGGGTATTTATAATCCTTTTCATCTTAACATTTCATTTTTTATTTATTGAATCATGGTGAACTCGATATTTTTGTATCAATCAGGGAATTTCCAGGAAAAAAGTGCCAAAAAGTGGCATTTTGTCTGTAGGACATGAAACATGACATCATTGAAAAACCAGGCCCCTCTTGAATCATGTATAAGATAAATCAATGATCCATTAAGTAAATGTGTTTATTCATATGTTTTAGATAAAAATTCATTGTGATTTAAAGCACATCTGATCTCTCAAATTTTAAAGGAAATGAAAGGTTTACATGCGAAGAATATGATTTCAATTTTAAGGTTCTTTAAAATTGAGAGAATTGGGATATTTACTCTCTAAAATTATGAAAATAAGTTATAATAGTAATCAATAATAGATAAAATGCATAAATTTTTGTATATTCATATTACTATACACTTTATTAATGTTCTTTAAACATAAAGCACCTGATTGTATTCATAACGCATAATCATTGTGATTTTCCTTTGATTACTAACAATAAAGAATATATATGTTCATAAAAACCAAGGAAAGAATGACTATTGCAAGTACTGCTGCTATAGAAATTGCGATACTATTTGTAAAACAGTATACTCCGAATGCTGATAATGCTATAATCATAATAATTGAACAAAAGATGCCAAAAATATATATGACATTTTCAAGGACATCACTTCGATCTACATCGTTGTTATCTTGCTCTAATTGTGGGGATTGATCCTGCTCTAATTGTGGGGATGGATCCTGCTCTAATTGTGGGGATGGATCCTGCTCTAATTGTGGGATGGATCCTGTTCTAATTGTGGGGATGGATCCTGCTCTAATTGTGGGGATGGATCCTGCTCTAATTGTGGGGATGGATCCTGCTCTAATTGTGGGGATGGATCCTGCTCTAATTGTGGGGATGGATCCTGCTCTAATTGTGGGGATGGATCCTGTTCTAATTGTGGGGATGGATCCTGCTCTAATTGTGGGGATGGATCCTGCTCTAATTGTGGGGATGGATCCTGCTCTAATTGTGTGAGTAGATCCTGCTCTAATTGTGGGGATGGATCCTGTTCTAATTGTGGGGATGGATCCTGCTCTAATTGTGGGGATGGATCCTGCTCTAATTGTGGGGATGGATCCTGCTCTAATTGTGGGGATGGATCCTGCTCTAATTGTGGGGATGGATCCTGTTCTAATTGTGGGGATGGATCCTGCTCTAATTGTGGGGATGGATCCTGCTCTAATTGTGGGGATGGATCCTGCTCTAATTGTGGGGATTGATCCTGTTCTAATTGTGTGAGTAGATCCTGCTCTAATTGTGGGGATTGATCTTGCTCTAATTGTGGGGATGGATCCTGCTCTAATTGTGTGAGTAGATCCTGCTCTAATTGTGATTGACCATTTATTAACACTAGATCAGTTCGTGAATTTCTTGTAATTTTTGTATAAAGTATAGGAATTTGACGCTTTTTTGGAATTTCTGGTAACACTCGCTGAGTTTGTGGATCTTTTGGAAATTTTGTTGACTCTAGGCGAGCTTGTGAAATTTTTGGAACTTTCGGCTTTGGATGTTCAATATGAGGCGTAATTCCTAGAACCAAAATTGTGGCTGATTGCTTTTCATCAATTGTTAAGTCTTCAACTGTATCATAGTTTTGCAGGATACGTCCCATATGAATAAATTTGATTTTACCTAATGGAACATCAGATTTATTAATAATAATTAGAACTTTTTTAATTTCTTCAATTGTTGCACTACAATCAACATTTTTAAGATTCTGTGTTGTTGAATATCCAGAGAATTGAAAAGTTAAATTGACCCTCATATTTGGGAAAAAAAAAGGTTTTTTTATAATTTTGTCTCAATTTTGAGACAATATTCGATCTTTAGGTGATGTTTGACATCAATATCTTGCTATCTGAAGAGCCTAAGAGGTAATTCTGTATGGCAAAGACTGGTTCGTGAAGTAACTATATTTTCAATGAATGAAAGCAATTCTGTATCCTTGGTGTCTTAGAATTGCAAAATAATATTTTTTTAAATAGTTTTTACTTAGCCTAGAATACGTAGTTATGAATTCTTTATGTATGTCTTTAATAATTGAAAAAGAATAATTTGTATCAGAAATTGTTTTTTTAATTCAAGATATTGATTGATAAGTCAAATGTAATATTTTAATGAACACCAAATTTAAAAATAAAAAGGGAATAATAATATTTTTGATATATTCTATAAAACTTGCATATCAAATCTAAAACTTGGTGACTTTAATTTCTAGGTCAGTGTTTTGGCCTTTATTGTAGGAAACCATCAAATCACGAAATTCATTGAAATCAAGTGTAGCTGTAAGAAGTTCAAAAACATCAGCATGTGCTATATCTTCTTCTTTATGATTCTTGATAAGAGGAATGAGCTCGTCGAATGAAAAATCTGGGAATAATTTTGAAACCTTTGCTAAAAGAGTTTTTTCTATCAACTCAGCATACTGCTTATAAATTTTCATGCATTCTGGTGGTAAATCTCCATCTTCTGTGAAGAGCTTTGAGTGCTTTGCGATGAATTCATCTTGTTTCTCTACAAATTCGTCAGAAAGAAGAACATCTTCAAAAGCTGCAAGAATTTTATCTTCCCTGGTGATTTCTGTGCCTTCATCAAATGCATAGACGCAATCGGCTGTTTCTGAATTGTTAGACATTAAATGCACGTTTTGAAATTAATGTCACTTTTATTTAAGTGATCTTTTCGTTGTAATGACACTAGTTCTCGAATGTCCTCTACTCAAAAACCATGTGTTGAGAAATTCGTCCATAATTTTTGAAGACATTGAAATTTTGCAATTTTACCTTGACTAAATTAAATAATGGTATCATATGTAACAAAAAAAGCAAATAATAAAATGATTTTTACTCTGGAACGAACTGAACCTTAGATAATATAGTCTTATTGTCAACAATTGGTTTCTTATTAACTTTGCCGAGACCCAAACCGACAAGGAGTGAGCCTGGCTTTAAGCCGAAATGTTCTTCAACCTTTGCATGGCAGACACTGCCCATTGGTAATGATTCAAGCTTGAATTCTTGTGCTGCAACAATAAGGGACATAAGCATCATGCCAGCATCAACCTGAACCCACTTTTCGGCACGCTCGTTCTTAACTAAGAGAATGACACATGGAGCATCGCCAACAACTGTATTTGAAACGGCATATTTACCCTTGCGCATGTCAAAGTTAGCCTGAACTTCCTTTGGGAAGCAGCTGTAGCAGATATCGTTTAACTCTTTGATCTTTTTCTTGTTTGTGATGACAACAAGGTCGATACTCTGAAGATTCTTCGCAGATGGTGAGTTTAAGCCCATGTTAACGATTTCAGTAAGTTGTTCCTTTGGAATAACATAGTTTGGATCGAAATTTCTAATTGTTCTGCGATGTTTGAGAGCCGCAAGAGCCATATTAGTTTTAGCTTACGTTTATAATTTTCTATTTTTCTTATGTTTACATTCCTCGTCGATTCATCTCTTATTTCCTATCAAATATTATGAGTTCTAAACTATCCAACAGGTATTGAATAATCAGCCGATGGCTGGTTCAGCGTCAAAAAAGAAACCACATATAATGTTTGAATGAATTTCCATTGAGAGTATAAATTCCGGTAATATAATTTATTGAATATAATTGAAAAGTAAAAACACATTTATTTAGCAAACAAAATAATAAAAAATAATGTTATTCGATCAAGAAATTTGAAAAGATCCTTGATAAAGGACGAACAAGCTCCGAAGCTCCTGTCTTACTTTGCAATGCTTGAGCTTTGAAATCAATAATAGCGTTAGAGAACTCTGAAACACATTGCTCAAGTGTTTTATCTGTATCTGTAACAGCTTCAATTGACACTAAGACTTTATTTAATGCTGTAGAACAGTTCTTGCCACTGTTTGATACCCAGCATCCGCGAGCAATTTCAGCGCAATGCTTCTCAATGTATCCCATCATTTCACTAATTTTCTTAGCTTTGGATAGTGACTTCTCTAGCTTGTCAAAGCTCTTTTGGATAACTTCCTGGTGAAAGAAATCTGAGATAAAGTTAATAAAATGGATCATCTGAAAAACTGTAGTGCAATATTCTTTTTCGTTTTTGAATTCTTCCCTGCAACGAAGTAATTTGTACTCTGTTCTCTTCAAATGAAGCAACCGTGATGATACTGATTTGTAAACAGACATAACTTTTGAATTTAATAACAATGAAAGTGGTGGATTGACATAATATGAAAAAGCCCAACTCTGATCTCTAATAATGAAGTCAAATCCTTCTATTGGTTGTCTTGCAACTTCATATGCGATTCTATTAAGTTGGATATGTTTTGCATCATCATCAATTGCCATAAAGCTGTTTGCAAAGTCACCACGGCCAAGTAAAAGATAAGAATATATATGATGCAAGTTTTGATTTAATTTCTTTTCATGCATAATATCAATAATTATCTTTTCCGCTTTTTCTGAGCATTTGTCAATGTATTCGTTCAGTTTTAATGACTCATCGACGTTTAAATCAACAAGATGATACCATCTTCGTAAAAAGTTTAAAATTTTTCCGGTATCAAAAATTTGTTGAACTTGAGTACTGTTAAAGCATAGAGGAGCCTCTGCCGTTATCAATGAATATTGTCTTTCCCACCATTCACTGCAAACATGCACGTCTGGGTTCTTTTTAATGAAAAATTCTTCATATTGATCAATGATTTCGCCTCGAGATATCCATTCTCTGACCATTTCTTCAATCATCTTAAAAGAAAGATTCGTCATTTCTTGAGCAACTGTTTTTATCTCTAAATCGCCATGGTTACAAAGAGAATGCAATTTATTGTAATAGTATCCGCCTTTTAAGCCAAATGTTGTATTGCATATAATTGCTGCAGCCCTAAGTTTGTCAATAAGTGGATTTTTAAGGAACTTTAAAAACTCAATTGTTGATAATTTTTCAATTTTGCTATTTAATGATACAACGTTAGAGCAGTGCATAGTAATTAGTTCTTTAACATAATTGTACGCATTTTGAAAGATCAAACTACTCATTTTTTGTTCAAAAGTTCGTAAAAATCTTAAAATACAACCAATTTCACTAACTTTCTTAGTAATGTAAACAAAATTTTGTGGAACTTGTAGTGTGTATATAAATTTATCCGCTTTGTGATTCCATTTAAATGTATCGCTATCAAACCCCTGCAAAACAAATAGAAAATCTCTCGGAATTTCATTCGTTTCGGTTTTATATGTAGGTTCTAGTTCGGAATATATCAATTTTGGAACACCATCGGCTTTTTCTGTTATAATATTATCAAAAAATGCGAATAAAATTTCTGGATGTTTGCTCGATTTAGATATTTTTGAAATTGCTCTTTGAAGCTTTGTGATATCCTGAATCTTGCCTGTTTCGTTTAGCTTTTTGATCCATTTAGTTTGATACGCTGTTTTTTGGAAAATTGTTGGAATATTTGTATAATTTCTCATAATATCAATTGAATCTGCTAGTAATTTTTCATTGTTAGGGGAGAAATGGTTAACTAGCTTTCCAATTTGTTGTGAAGCGGCAAAATTATCATTCATGAAAGTGCACGTTTAAAATTCGCTTTTCACTCAATTATATCGGCCTGTACTTCGCGCCGATAAGAACGAGCATCAAATGAATATCAATTTTTTTAAATAATTTCTATATGATTTCGGTCGCAGAAAGCTAATTTTCAAAATTTGAGTTTTTTTTTAAATTCAAACTCTGTCAATATGAGAAATATTTTTTTAATATTTTGTCTATATATTAAGTACTTTATTAAATGTCAAATATTCATTCAGACTAGAAAAATCTTAAACAGATTAGTCAAAAAAAAGTAAAGAAAAGTTTGGAAAATAAAATTATGAGTTCTGACTATGCAAAGCCATATTCGGACTTTATAGAAGCATTTGAAAAGCTTTTCCTAATAAAATATAACGAGTCTGTTGAAGACATGTGCAATATAATCACAAACGTTTTGATTTCGAAGTATCAACTTACCAAAAACCAACTCTCTACGATCATTATCAAAGCACTTCATTATAATTATGCTTCAAACGAGAATTATATCAAAATACTTAAGAATATCAACATTGATTATATGAAACTTCCTGAGTTAGCATTTCCATTGGAGGGTTCAATCGAATTTACTGTTATGCACGATCAAATTGATAGATTTAAGGAATATATTTCTCAAAAAGACCTAAAAAATGATAATTTTTTGGAAATTCCTTGGAGTGAAAAGAATTCTTACCATATATCATTAATTGAAGCATGTGCATATTTTGGATCGGTAAATATTTTCTTTTTCTTAATTTCAAACCAAAAATATACAATATCAAAAAATTGTCTTCGATATTCATTAATTGGTAGAAATACAGACATTATCAACGAATGTTTAAAGGAAAATCAAATGGACATAGAATGTCTCAGAAATATTGTATGCTCACATAACAACGAAATGCTTGAATTTGTTTTAGACCAAAATTTCTTTACATATAAAGATTTCGATGGAGAGAATATATACTCAAGAGCAATTTACGAAGATATTATCAAATATCAAAACCTGAAAGCAGTATTTACACTTTTCGATAGAGAGAAAAACTTCATCGTTCCTTGGTGTGCTGCATTTCCTCAAACAATAGATATTCTCAGAAACGAAAAGCTTCCTGATAAAACTGATTTCCGAAAGAGAAATATTCTGCACTATGCATGCATGTCTCAAAACTCCGATATTTTCAAATTTTTATTTGAAACAAATGACAAAATTGATCTCAATTATTAAGATACGGATCAAATGACTGCTTTGTGTTTTGCATCAATGAATAATAATATAGATGCTGCAAGAATTCTTATCTTACATGGCGCTGATGTCAATACGAGACTTTTTCTTTTTAATTTCATATCAATCAGTATTATATAGAATTCTCTTTCATTTCATATAAATCATTATTATATGAAATTCTCTTTCGTTTAATATCAATCATTATTATATGAAATTCTCTTTCGTTTAATATCAATCATTATTATATGCAATTCTCTTTCATTTAATGTATATCATAATTATATGGAATTCTCTTTCATTTCAAATCAATCATTATTATATGCAATTCTCTTTCATTTAATGTATATCATAATTATATGGAATTCTCTTTCATTTCAAATCAATCATTATTATATGCAATTCTCTTTCATTTAATGTATATCATAATTATATGGAATTCTTTTTCATTTCATATTAATCATTATTATATATAATTCTCTTTCATTGAATATTAATCATTATTATATGAAATTATCTTTCATTTGATATCATGCATAATTATATAAAATTCTCTTTCATTTAATGTATATCATAATTATATGGAATTCACTTTCATTTGATATCATTCATAATTATATCGCATTCTTTTTCATTTGATATCACTCATTATCAGATGGAATTCTTTTTCATTTAATATCAATCAAGTTTTAATGAAATATATTTTGATATTACAAATGTCCACTTTCTATTGCAATAAAGCAAAATTCAATTGATGTTGTCAAATTCTTAGTTGAACATGGTGCTGATGTCAATACTATACTTACTCTCTTTCATTTCATATCAATCATAATTATATAGAATTCTCTTTCATTTAA
The DNA here is from genome assembly GCF_026262505.1 of Trichomonas vaginalis G3. Taxonomy (NCBI): domain Eukaryota; phylum Parabasalia; order Trichomonadida; family Trichomonadidae; genus Trichomonas; species Trichomonas vaginalis. The sequence goes on along the minus strand of NC_067204.1, from coordinate 24,655,383 downwards.
TATTAATCATTGTTACATAAAATCCTTTTTCATTTCATAAATATCATATTTATATAGAATTCTCTTTCATTTACCATATATCATTATTATATGGAATTCTATTTCATTTAATATCAATCAAGTTTTAATGAAATATATTTTGATATTACAAATGTCCACTTTCTATTGCAATAAAGCAAAATTCAATTGATGTTGTCAAATTCTTAGTTGAACATGGTGCTGATGTCAATATTAAACTTACTCTCTTTCATTTCATATCAATCATAATTATATAGAATTCTCTTTCATTTAATATTAATCATTATTATATGAAATTATCTTTCATTTGATGTCATTCATAATTATATGGAATTCTCTTTCATTTCATATCAATTATTATTATATTTAATTCTCTTTCATTTCATATCAATCATAATTATATCGAATTCTCTTTATTTAATATTAATCATTATTATATGAAGTTCTTTTTCATTTAATGTATATCATAATTATATTGCATTCTTTTTCATTTGATATCACTCATTATCAGATGGAATTCTTTTTCATTTAATATCAATCAAGTTTTAATGAAATATATTTTGATATTACAAATGTCCACTTTCTCTTGCTATTAAGCAAAATTCAATTGATGTTGTCAAATTCTTAGTTGAACATGGTGCTGATGTCAATACTATACTTACTCTCTTTCATTTCATATCAATCATAATTAGATGATATTCTCTTTCATTTAATATTAATCATTATTATATGAAATTATCTTTCATTTGATATCATTCATAATTATATGGAATTCTCTTTCATTTCATATCACTCATAATTATATAGAATTCTCTTTCATTTAATATTAATCATTGTTACATAAAATCCTTTTTCATTTCATAAATATCATATTTATATAGAATTCTCTTTCATTTACCATATATCATTATTATATGGAATTCTATTTCATTTAATATCAATCAAGTTTTAATGAAATATATTTTGATATTACAAATGTCCACTTTCTATTGCAATAAAGCAAAATTCAATTGATGTTGTCAAATTCTTAGTTGAACATGGTGCTGATGTCAATATTAAACTTACTCTCTTTCATTTCATATCAATCATAATTATATAGAATTCTCTTTCATTTAATATTAATCATTATTATATGAAATTATCTTTCATTTGATGTCATTCATAATTATATGGAATTCTCTTTCATTTCATATCAATTATTATTATATTTAATTCTCTTTCATTTCATATCAATCATAATTATATCGAATTCTCTTTTATTTAATATTAATCATTATTATATGAAGTTCTTTTTCATTTAATGTATATCATAATTATATTGCATTCTTTTTCATTTGATATCACTCATTATCAGATGGAATTCTTTTTCATTTAATATCAATCAAGTTTTAATGAAATATATTTTGATATTACAAATGTCCACTTTCTCTTGCTATTAAGCAAAATTCAATTGATGTTGTCAAATTCTTAGTTGAACATGGTGCTGATGTCAATACTATACTTACTCTCTTTCATTTCATATCAATCATAATTAGATGATATTCTCTTTCATTTAATATTAATCATTATTATATGAAATTATCTTTCATTGATATCATTCATAATTATATGGAATTCTCTTTCATTTCATATCACTCATAATTATATATAGAATTCTCTTTCATTTAATATTAATCATTGTTACATAAAATCCTTTTTCATTTCATAAATATCATATTTATATAGAATTCTCTTTCATTTACCATATATCATTATTATATGGAATTCTATTTCATTTAATATCAATCAAGTTTTAATGAAATATATTTTGATATTACAAATGTCCACTTTCTCTTGCTATTAAGCAAAATTCAATTGATGTTGTCAAATTCTTAGTTGAACATGGTGCTGATGTCAATATTAAACTTACTCTCTTTCATTTCATATCAATCATAATTATATAGAATTCTCTTTCATTTAATATTAATCATTATTATATGAAATTATCTTTCATTTGATGTCATTCATAATTATATGGAATTCTCTTTCATTTCATATCATTCATAATTATATGAAGTTCCCTTTCATTTCATATCTATCATTATTTTATAAAGTATATTTTGAAATATTGAATGTCCGCTTTCTATTGCAATTCAGAAAAGTTCAATTGACATTGTCAAATTCTTAGTTGATAATGGTGCTGATGTCAATATTAAACTTACTCTCTTTCATTTCATATCAATCATAATTATATAGAATTCTCTTTCATTTAATATTAATCATTATTATATGAAATTATCTTTCATTTGATGTCATTCATAATTATATGGAATTCTCTTTCATTTCATATCAATTATTATTATATTTAATTCTCTTTCATTTCATATCACTCATAATTATATCACATTCCCTTTCATTTCATATCATTCATAATTATATGAAGTTCCCTTTCATTTCATATCTATCATTATTTTATAAAGTATATTTTGAAATATTGAATGTCCGCTTTCTATTGCAATTCAGAAAAGTTCAATTGACATTGTCAAATTCTTAGTTGATAATGGTGCTGATGTCAATATTAAACTTACTCTCTTTCATTTCATATCAATCATAATTATATAGAATTCTCTTTCATTTAATATTAATCAGTATTATATGAAATTATCTTTCATTTGATATCATTCATAATTATATGGAATTCTCTTTCATTTCAAATCAATCATCATTATATAACATTCTTTTTCATTTAACATATATCATTATTATATGGAATTCTATTTCATTGAATATCAATCAAGTTTTAATGAAATATATTTTGATATTACAAATGTCCACTTTCTCTTGCTATTAAGCAAAATTCAAATGATGTTGTCAAATTCTTAGTTGAACATGGTGCTGAAAAATGTTTATTCATTCCATAAAATAGATACTAATTTGATGTCTAATGGCTTTATTGAGAAACCATAGTAAAATGATGTAAAAGCGAATAATTCTTAAAACTAATATTTTTTGATACCAAGTATATATATATATTCGGTTTGTTTTTACTCTTTTTTATCTGTTTTGTAGAAAAAAATCGCAATTGCACTATTTCAAATATATAGATAGTTTCGGCAATATTGATCGTATACATGTTTCGGCAATATTGATTATATATATGTTTTGGGCAATAATAAGCTTTGAATCATAATTAATTTTATAAATTAAATTGCTGAAATTTATGATTCAACAAAGAAAGGATATTTATAGGATATTATTAAACTCTAATTGAGATTACAAAAATAAGTTAAAATCAATAAATTTATTTTTCACTTATAATTAGAAATAAATTTAATGTGAATTTAATTTGTTGATCATCATTGTAAACTAAATTATCTGGAGCAATGATATTTAATGATTGTATGTATGCAATTTCGAAATCACTCTCAAACATATTTGGTTTCCTAACATATAAGTTGTTAAATAGCCAAACAATAACTTTCTTCCATTCTATTGGTTCATTTTCTGGAAATTGGTAATAGACAGATGTTTTGTTAATGTGAAGTTGATTTTTTTTTCGATCTTATTCAAAATTTTATCATAATTAAATTCAGATGAGCGTAAGTGCAGTCTTAAGCATCTTAATTAAGATAACGTGAAATAAGAGGCTTGAACTACATTTCTATCCAAAGTACTTTAGAGTATTCTCATCACTCCTTATTACTGTATAATGTAATGGTGTCTTCTCTTCACTATCACTTATTTCTAAATCTAAATGGCTATTGTAAATACACTACATTTTTCGGGTTATTTTAGAGTGGAAAAAAGTTAAAAAGACGATCAAAATTCTCTCAATTTTCCACCTTTTTTCCTAAAATAATTCTTTTTTAATATTAAAAATTATATCACCAAATATCAATATAAAAGTGCTTTAATATTACCATCCTTATTGATAAAAGTTAGTTTATTGGCTTTAAAAAGATAGGCTTTTCATTCTGGGGCTCCTGCGCTTCGCTTGGAGCACCAGAATGAAAAGCCTGCAATAGAAAAACACATGCCGAATCATTGCAAAAAAAATAAAAAAATAAGGGTTTTACATGGGGTGCAAAAAATGCGCAAAAACGATTATTTAAAATTGAATCTGTGCATATTTTGCGCATTTGAAAAAGTTTGGAGTTGACTATTATAAATAATCAAAACCATTAATAAAGTATAGCCACAATTGCATATGTATAATATATTAAAGAAAAAATGCTTACATCTTTTGACTACTTTACTCGGATAGATTTTTAAACACACAAATAATGCGCAGTTTGAATGTAAAATAATCGTTTTTGCGCATTTTTTGCACTTGTAGGAAAACCCAAAAATAAAATAAAATAAAATAAAAAAGTGGAAAATTGAGAGAATTTTGATCGTCTTTTTTACTTTTTTCCAATCTAGAATGATCCAATTTTTCATATTACCATTAATCGCTGCATAATGAAGAGCAGTCTTTCTCTCATTGTCTTGTTCGTTGATGATAGAACATTCATTAATAAACAATAAATCAATATTAATATCATGATGGGAATATTTTGCATCATAATGAAGAATAGTATTCGGAATAATCTTTGAAACCGAAATCATCTTTGGGCGAATAGTAATGGTTAAAAAATGCAATTTATTTAGCACTGTAAAGAAGTTCTTTGGTATTTTTTATCGATTTCATGCAATGCAGAAAAAATTGTTTCTCAAACAAAATGGTGATAACATGTTTTAATAATAAATCCTTTGATATCATTTGTTTGATCATAATGAATATATTGGAATACCAATCGCTTCAAATTGTTTTAAGCATTATAATTTCTTTGAAAATTGAATTGATGAGTAAAATCGTATCCTATGCAATAGTCGACTTCGATCGGAATTTCATGCTCCTTCATGAGATATGTTACAAAATCTATGTTATGAAACATAATTACATATTTTATGCATTTGTTATCTGATTTGTGATATTTCAAGCATTCGCTCATAATGTCAGAATTTCCTCCTAAAAATGAAAGTTGAAGACATAATTTTGTGATTTTTGAAGAGAATTTTGATCTCAAAAACATGAAACAATTAACTGTGCCGTGATATCAACATGTTTCAAGTAGAGTTAAATGACCTTTAACACATGAAAAGTCGTAAAATTTGGTTCTATCCTAACGAGAAAATTCTTGATTTTCTGTAAGAGGAGCAACTAAATGAGTGATTTCAATTAGTTGCTGATTTTTGGTTGATTTGATTCATTTAATGTAGTTCCAAAATATTTCTGTAGAATTAATTCCTGATGTTGCTTGCATTTAGGAGTAGATATCTTTATTTAGACGACTAAGGTGACGTCAGATTTTTTATCTCCTTATATCTTTTCCCATAATTCTAGTCATTCAATCATGAAAAATTTAATTGAAAGCTTTTTTTTCTCCTTCAATTTTTTGAATGGACCACCTTAGGAGACGAAATTGGTGGAATAAAATTGATGGAACCAACGGAGTCATTGCAATTGTTTCATGCGTACTATGGGGTGTATTGTTTATTTTGAAACCAACACCACTCGTTGTCCCTGAAAATGATTCCGGATCGAGTTTTCCAAGGGATGAAAAGAATGCATTACCAACTGCTCTAATGGGAGCTGTTTTAGCAGCAGTATTCTTTATAGTATTTATATCAGCTTTACTTTCAAAAAGATATTTTCCGAAATATATCACAAATTTCAATGGATGGACTTTCATTTGGGCGTTCATAGCTGCAGAAGGTATTAGCGGATTATGTGTTTCTCTCTTCAAGAACTATGTCGGACGTTCTAGGCCAGATCTATTTGCAATCTGCGGAAAAAATGTCGACATCAATAATCCGGATTCATGTCCCAATCTTACTAAGCGAGAATTTTATGATCAATTCAGATCATGGCCGTCAGGGCATTCTCAAACTGCAATGTCAGGATTTGTTATCATTGCACTATTTGTTCAGAAAGTTATTAATGCAAACAATCTTATTAGTTCCTTTTGCGGATCTTTGTTTATTATTTTAGCCATTTGGTGTGGTGCTACAAGAATTCGCGATTATAAGCATCGTCCTGATGATGTTTTAGCCGGTTTCTTTATTGGTTATATCTTCGCACAGTTCATCTGGCTACAAATGGTTAATCGCATTTTCCCTGGAGAAGAACCAGACATTATTGAGGACAAATCTGTAATTGATGTTGATCTACAGCAATATGAAGCATAGATCAAAATTGTGTATATTATTTTTAATCAAACTTCATATTTTTTTATATTATAAACATGCAAGTTTAAATCTTTACTGTTTGAACTAATAATTACCTTTGATTTCCAGTATATGTAATCATATCACATTATATGATTATAAGAAATCGAAATTGGAATACATAATTTATACTCATCAAGAAATTAATCTAATTATGAATTTTTGATATCACAGTAATCTATTTAAAAAATTAATGTTGCTATTTTTATCATAAGAACAAAGTTTCGCAATCTAGAAGTGATCCCACTCACAAAAAATGTGATCTTAGCTTTCTCTTTATGATTTTTAGAATTAGTATCTGATATAGATATTAGATCCATAGTTAGTTTGCATTTCATCATTAACGTGCTTCATTCAATTTACTCTTAAAACGTAAATTTTCTCACTTTTTCATATTTAAAATCTGATGTTCAATAATATTTTCCAGGAAAAAAGCAAAAATAATTCTGTGGAGCACGCTATATTTGGTCGCATCACATTTATATTTTGGTATCGAAATCGCAGATTGTATTGATACTGATGCAGATTTTAAACCCATAATATACAGTATGCATGACACTGATTGAAAATAAACATGATAATTTCCACAAAATCGTAGTAGATTTTGATCAAAATTCTCAAATCTCGAATTTAAAATCTGTACAAAGGAATGATTTTGTTTTATAATTAGAATGATTTTCATGAATGTATTTTATTATTAAGATTACAAGACTTAAAATGACTAGGATTCCATAAATATGAATTTGATTTAATTGATCTCGAATCCAATCAGATTATATTGAATCAGACATGCATTACCGCTACATAAATGTTACGTTCTTAATTATGAAAGCGAATATTATATATGATTTTCAAAAATCTAATTTAGAATTTGAATTCGATAAAAGAGATGCGAACAATATTTATAGATATATGCATAACTAGGCCTGGGCGTTTTCCAGAATGAGCAGATAAGCTAAGCTGCTAATATTGGGAGTGGGAGCACTTCTCGCAATCTTTTGATTCGAAAAAGTTCCTCTAGAACATTTTCACAAAGCTAATGATATACATCTTATAATTCCTAAAACAAAGAATATAAACATCTGAAATTACATGTAAAAAAACAGTTGTCATATTTTTTTTGTCATAATTTGATTTTTTAAGATGATTCGTATTCCTTGCCCTCATCAATCTGTGAGAGATATTCTGACAGATGTTACTATACAAACAGAATTCGGGCAATATCGAGCACACAAAATTTTTTTAGCAAAATATTCTAAAAAATTTCGAGAAGATTTTAAGCAGAATAATAGCAATATATACGAAATACTAGAGATTAGTAGAAACACATTCCAAGTAATAATGGATGCAATTTATTTAAATAAATTTAAAATTTCGCGAAATAATGTGCACAGTCTTCTATACATTACAAGTTATTATAAATTTGAACAATTTAAAGAACTTACACTACAATTTATTCAAGATATTCTCGATTATTTGTTTGATTGGTCAGATTTAAGTGAATTTTTGGAGCGTTTTACAGAACCATGTTATCTAGATGATATAGTTAGAATTTTTGCACCGAAAATTGCTCATTTTTATTCAACGTATCAAAAAATTGACGATTTGATTTCAATTTCTCAGTTTCCCAAGATTTTTTCCTCTACTTTAATACAACTTAAGGCTAAAAACGACTTGACTACGCCAAAAATACTGAAATACCTTGATAAAGCAACATATGAATTTAAACATTCAAAAGAAATCAGAAAAGACGATAAAGATCATACATATCAGAAAGGTTCTAAAATAGAAGAACTTATTTTATTAAATTTGACGGAGAAAAACAAAGCAATTCATAAAATTGAAGATCTTTACAACAAAGAACTCATTGATTTACAAAACAAAGAGGTAAGATACTATATAACAGAGTACCAATGCGATTATATACCTGTTAATGAAATGAGGCCGATTTTGAAAGATTATTTTCAAATAATTCGAAATAATTCGAAGAAATTTGAGGAATGTCCCAATAAAACCAATACAAAACCTATCTCAAGATGGCCAGTATTCGCATGGCTATCAAGTATTAAGAGTCCTGAGTTAAATTCAGTTCCTAAAATAGAATTATTTAAATTCCTTCAAACACTCGGTGGATTATCAGAAGAATACATTGACTATTCATCCTTTGGGTTCTTCAATGCAAAAAGAATGCCAGAAATCAAGTTAGACTGCTTTAATGAAGCAAATGCTTTTGTTGATGATGAAAAGCCTTTTATCGCTATACCAGAACAATCTAAAGAGTCAAGTGGGTTAGTTATTGACCTAGGAGCTTCGACAATGTTCATTCCTGAAAAAATTTTCATTGATATGAACGTAAAATCGCGAATTTGTCCAACAACTAATACGAACAACAGATTACAACCAGTTCCTAAGCATATTTTTGTAAAAATTGATGATAAAAAAGAAATTAAACTCGAAATCAAAGAAAATGCTGTTTTTGCTGATATAAAAGCAGTAAATTCAGAACTCAAGCAACACAATGATCTTGGTGATGATAAGAAATGTAGTTATGATCAAATGGAAAAAGATTTTGGCAAAAATTTCGGATTTCATAAGTTAGTTATTTCTCCATCTCCAGGTACAACGGTTTTCAGGATTAGGTATATCGAAATTGAAGGATCTTTTGCTACTACGTTTTAAATTTTTTTTTTAATAAACTGTATTTGTTTAAACTATTAAAAATAACGATTTATTCTTTCAAAGATAGTGTAATTTCAATCTGTGATTATTATCAACAGATTGACAAAAATTGATCTTTTGAAGAATATGTTTAGTATTCTGAAATCACTTCATCTTAAATCAGTTTGAGGAAATCTACAATAGCATTATGTGCTCAGATGAACACTTGGATATAAAAAGATTGTTAATACTGATTGAGAGTAAATGTATCTTGGTGGGAAAATGGAAGTTTAGACTCCATAAATCATTCTCAAGATAGGTGAATTGCAGAAATTTATCCAATTCTCAAAAATATATAGAATGATTGGGAATATCTTGACAATAGACATGGTGGATTGTTGTAAGTATGAAAGAATCATCAAAGATTCACAAAACTAAAAATTCATAGAAATGAATAGAATCATTGGGGAAAAACTTAATTATTTTTTTATTTCTATTGAACTCCATCTTCGAAAACACCAGAAAAATATATCTTATACAAGAATATTATTATTTCGCACCATGAGACATAAGAAATACGGCAGTTTCTTTACTATAGTTCCATGCTGCAGTATGAAGAGAGGTTTCTCCATCTTCATTTTTTTCGAAATATTACTATAGTATCAACATTACGTATTTACCAATGATAACTAAGGTACAATTTTGGCATAAATTTAAAACGATATTGAAACAACAGATTGATTAATCATTCTGGTATAGTATTATTCATACTATCAGATGATATTGCCTCAAATATCTTAGCTTAACTTCCGTTTGATTAAGAGATACAGATCTAATATTGCTTTTTCTGTAGCAATAGTCACTGAATGATAACATGATTATGATAATAGGTCTAAATGTATGGGTTTAATACACATTTGATATATATTTATTGAGGAAATGCAAATCACAATATTAATCTTGAACTCATCTGTGAATAAAATCATGATATTATTGATTGTATTCTAGATATTTACAATAGTTTCTAAACATGTGAAACAAATCCTGAATTTGAACCAGAAATAATTTTAAGTCATAAAAAGTATAAATATAGGGTGCTAATTTATTTTAGATTCATTATGTAAAAAGTGTGTGTGTTGTTCTTAATATTGTCCGCTTGTAAATGAAAAAAATTAATATGAATAAGAACAAGTGGTCTAAACTCGTTCGTAAGTGTTTAATATAGTTTATTCCTGGTTGATTCCCTCAAGGATGGATGGGCGGACACCCTCACGAGCTGGAAGGCTGATAAGTGGGTGCTCGTTCTCACCGATGACGAAAACGTTCATGATACGTGTAGCGAAGACAGCGCCAGATGTATCCTTAAGGTGGACGATATCGAAGGAAGCCATCTGCTTCTCGATCTTCTGGATTGTTCCGACACGGCCGACGTTACCACCAGCTGTAACCATGGCAACATCACCAACCTTGAACTTGATGACGGATTCGACTTCGCCTGTCTTGATGTTGAACTTGAGAGCATCATGGACACGAACGGATGGGTCGACATAGGAGATTGTACGGCCATCGTGTGTGACAACGTGTGGGATACCCTTGGCACCAATCTTGAACTGGTTGACACGGAGAAGCTTGAAGGAGGCTTCCTTAGCTTCGATGTGGTGGACGCAGAAACGGCCCTTGCAGTCGTAGATGATACGGAAGAGTTCGTTGGACTTGCCGAGCTCGATGACGTCCATCAAACCTGTTGGATAACGATAGTTTGTGCGGACCTTGCCATCGACCTTAACAAGACGGCGCTTGACGATAGCAACGGCTTCCTTAGCTGTAAGAGCGTATTTAAGGCGGTCACGAAGGAAGATGTTGATTGGAAGGCATTCACGAAGTTTGTGTGGACCTGTGGATGGGTGGGAAGCAAACTTACCAGCAGACTTAGCAAGAAGCCAGTGGTGTGGAGCTGTGAGGCGCTTAAGATGGAAGCGTTGGCAACGTGGCATTAGAAAGAAGGAAGAGACACCAACGATTATTTTCAATTCAATTTTCGAGACAACCTTCTTTTCACCTAGGGTTACTGATCACTTCCTTTCTGCTCATTGTGCCATAAATAAAAGAAAAGATTGGTGTAGCCTAATCTATTACTCCAATTGGCAACTATCCTGAATAATATACTTAGTTGTATTCTCAGTTATTCTCCAGAATTATGCAATTAAAATTCAACTTCGTTAATTTTAATTATATTGCAACAGTAACCATACATGGAGACAACATCAAGATTGCGTTTGCCAAAACCCCATATTAAAAATCGATTTTTTGCATCTTGAAAATGCAACGGCAGAATTCCTCGTAATTTTGAGTTTTGACGTACCTTATGATACATATTCAAATAACTTGAGTATAAAAAAAGTTACTAAAATTTGAGGAAATTATTGCAATAAGAAAATTTCCATTTGTTCTAAAAAAATAGTACTAAGCATTGACAAAGCATGATCTATATTAGTAAAATACTTGAATGAAAAGAGTAAAAATAAAGTTTTTATTCATTTTTATATTAGATTTAGACAAAAAAACTGCTTCATATTAATAACCCAGTCGATAGATGAGATTTTGCTCGTATTTGTTAGCATTTAATAGACATTCTAATCTTGAATATTATAAATGTGATGTTTTGTTTCGATTTATGATACATGCATCTTGAGCAAGATCGTTTCTTGAGGAACTACATGATTTTCAAGAGACCTCTTGGGATATTTGAAAAGTAGTAGATGAGTGCGGGTTGTGTGACTTTTTTTGTTACATCTATATATAGACGATGCATTAAAATATATTTATTTATAAATCATTAAAAAATTAACATTAATTTTAAAATAATTTATTATTTTATCTTTTATAAAAGAAGCTATATATAGATGATGTCAGATATTCCGCGATTAATTAAACATTGTTTAAATCCTGAATGGGTTAAACTTCAATTTAAAAATGAAGATTGTGAATTATTAAATGAATATGAAAGCCAAAATAAGCTAATGAGGTATAAATATAATGATAAAGAATATTTAATTTCATGGAATCAATGGAGTCATAATCAAAGACCTCATAAACGAGAAGAAGAAATGGAAAATAATGAAATGGAAATCATTGATGACATTAAAGAGGATGGAATTCCTAAATTTTGTAGAAAAACCTTTAGAACTAAGTTAGGAGCATATAAACGTAGAGTATTAAATCCTGAATATCTTAAACATCAATTTAAAAAGGAAGACTGTGAATTATTAAACGTTAATGATTATGAAAATGCTAAATCAAAACTGAGATATAAATATATTGGAAGTGATGAAAGATGTAAAGATAAAGATAAAGTTTATTCAGTTTCATATAATAACTGGCACACGTTAGGGATAAGAAAACATTTAGGAGATTATGGTAAAAGTTCTGAATTCTTTAAATCTAGTATGTATGAGAGAGTAAAAGAAATTAGATATAATTATTTTCATGAATGAAAAATAAACTACCATAATGAAATAAAAAAATAAACTTTAAAAAACTAATGATTATTTGAATTTATGAAATCAATAATTTGATTCATTCGCTCTTCAATAATTTCTATTCTTTTTGTTAAATCATCTATTTTCATTAATGAGGTGATTCTTGATTGAGGAATAGATTTCAAACTAACCACTCCTTTTATTTTTGAAATTTTGAATCCATGACCCTCTGGGTCTTGGACTCTGTCCTCAACTTTAAACATTTTATTCAATTTACACGTTGTCAATTCTTCAAATAATTTTTTATTGTTAGCATAATAGTCATTAAATTCTTCAACAGATGAAAAAATTTTTATTTCAGTGATGGGTTTAACAACGTTTATTTTTTGTTGAACATTTTCACTTTCTTCCTCCTCTGTTTCATTTATTTTTAAAATTGGTTTCATTTATGATTAAATAAAAATTAGAATATAAGTGATGAAATATATTTTTTAATTAATATTAAATCAAAAATATGCTATTACAAAAAGAAGCCGCAATGTGGTGGGGTTGAAAACGATAAAGAAATAATCGAAAAATTAGAAACTTACCGTTCAATCCTTAAACTGAGTGAAGCAAAAATAAAAGAATTTAATAGAATAAATAAATTGATTGGAAGAGATGAATTTAATAAAGATGAATTTTTAAACTCTATCCAAATTTAATTTTTATTCCTCTTCGACAACATCTCTCTTTCCATCATTACCGCATAACCACATTTTCTCAATTTTAGTGGTTTGTTATTTTTAACATGTTCTTGCATCATTTTTATCATTTCCTCCCTTGTTATGATTCGTGGTAAATTTTGAGCTTTTGGGGTATTCATTTATGATAAAAATAAAAATTTGTTATCACTTATTTTATCGTGAAGTGACTCAAAGAGTCCGGAGACAAAGTCTCATGGTTTTTAGTTATTCAATAATTAATTATTTTAAAGAACCGAAGGTGCTACCATGCTACCATGTGCTACCAGGTCATTTAACTTCTCTGAAAAAGTGTGACAACATGACATTTTGACAACAACACAGGAGGAAGGTAGTTATGAATTATTTTTGAAGAACCGAAGGTGCTACCATGCTACCATGTGCTACCAGGTCATTTAACTTCTCTGAAAAAGTGTGACAACATGACATTTGACAACAACACAGGAGGAAGTAGTTATGAATTATTTTTAAAGAACCGAAGGTGCTACCATGCTACCATGTGCTACCAGGTCATTTAACTTCTCTGAAAAAGTGTGACAACATGACATTTTGACAACAACACAGGAGGAAGGTAGTTATGAATTATTTTTAAAGAACCGAAGGTGCTACCATGCTACCATGTGCTACCAGGTCATTTAACTTCTCTGAAAAAGTGTGACAACATGACATTTTGACAACAACACAGGAGGAAGGTAGTTATGAATTATTTTTAAAGAACCGAAGGTGCTACCATGCTACCATGTGCTACCAGGTCATTTAACTTCTCTGAAAAAGTGTGACAACATGACATTTTGACAACAACACAGGAGGAAGGTAGTTATGAATTATTTTTGAAGAACCGAAGGTGCTACCATGCTACCATGTGCTACCAGGTCATTTAACTTCTCTGAAAAAGTGTGACAACATGACATTTTGACAACAACACAGGAGGAAGGTAGTTATGAATTATTTTTAAAGAACCGAAGGTGCTACCATGCTACCATGTGCTACCAGGTCATTTAACTTCTCTGAAAAAGTGTGACAACATGACATTTTGACAACAACACAGGAGGAAGGTAGTTATGAATTATTTTTAAAGAACCGAAGGTGCTACCATGCTACCATGTGCTACCAGGTCATTTAACTTCTCTGAAAAAGTGTGACAACATGACATTTTGACAACAACACAGGAGGAAGGTAGTTATGAATTATTTTTAAAGAACCGAAGGTGCTACCATGCTACCATGTGCTACCAGGTCATTTAACTTCTCTGAAAAAGTGTGACAACATGACATTTTGACAACAACACAGGAAGGTAGTTATGAATTATTTTTGAAGAACCGAAGGTGCTACCATGCTACCATGTGCTACCAGGTCATTTAACTTCTCTGAAAAAGTGTGACAACATGACATTTTGACAACAACACAGGAGGAAGGTAGTTATGAATTATTTTTAAAGAACCGAAGGTGCTACCATGCTACCATGTGCTACCAGGTCATTTAACTTCTCTGAAAAAGTGTGACAACATGACATTTTGACAACAACACAGGAGGAAGGTAGTTATGAATTATTTTTATTTTTTATTCCTATATAAATGACAGCAACAAACAACAACAACAACTATATCGTTTCTGATGAAAAAGTTATTGATTCATTAGCTGAGGAATTAGTTGTGGCAGAAACTAAAACCCTCAACGAAAGAATTGGTGAAAACAGGATTGATTTACATAACTACCTCAAACATGATGGAGGAAGAGGAAGGAAAACTGGTATGGCTTTATTAGTAAATAAAATATCAAATTTAACGATTATAGATGTTGATATCAATAAATCGTACAATGATGAACTTAAAGAAACAGTTAGAAAAGACATTTTATCAAAACTTTCGGATAAAGATGTTATCGTTAAAACCGCTTCAGGAGGTCTTCACATTTATTGCAACACTAATTTCTTCTATGCAGTTTCGAACAGAATGATTAAATGTTATTCCTGCAATGATTATGATATTGATATCATGACTTCTATGGATGATTCAAAGCGTTCTTTAGTGGTTATGGCTGATTCAAGAGTTCGCAAGAATGCAACAGAACCAATCAATACATACTCATTCATTCGTGGAAGTTATGATTCAACATTAACTAGAACAGTGAATGATATATTAAATGATTTGAATATTAAGGTAAGAGTTGAACAGAAGAATGAAGAAATAAAGACTATCATGAATGAAAACAAAGATGTAAACATTGACGATAAACTAGCTCAGAGCATAGTTGATGGCATCTGTGATTTTGAAGTACATAATGACGGTGGAAACATGAATTTAGAAAAAGAAATAACATTATTCACACTGTTTCAAGCTATTAATTCGTTACCGGATCATTTAATTAATGAAGCATACGATAACGTTTATAACTTCTGCAGTTTAACAGAAAATGCAAAAAGTAATTTTGAAAAAGCACGTAGTAGATATGCACATTTAATGACTTCTCCATTTGTTTTAGTGAAGATTCTAAAACTATATCAAAAGGAATATTATGATGAATATGTTTTACCTTTATTACGTAAGCCAAAATAACATTTGATATCAAACTTGATGACTCGTTTTTGATAACAGATATTAGACGCAAGGCTGAAAATCATCAGTATAAAAACAGTTCTGAAGTAATTGAGGATTTATCACGTGTAATCCGTTTTGTAGATTGTGGAAATAAATATTTCATTCAAAAGGACTATAATATCCACGACAAAATGAATCAAATATCATTTGTTCTTCAGTCAAACATGAAAGAGTCACTCAAAATGATTAAATTATTTAAAGAAGAAGGTAAAACCATAACAGCATGGGATGTACTACTAAATCAATTGTCTTCATTAACCGTTAAGGGTGTTTGCTTTAAATCTGATTCCCCAGATGTTTTCTCAACGTTTCAAGGTTATAAATACAACGTTCTCGAAAAACCAGATTACTCAAAAATTGAGATGTTTATGAATTTCATTAAAGAAGCCATTTGTGATAATAACGATGAAGTGTATAAATACCTTCTCGGCTGGATTGCATCAATGATTCAACATCCCGGAATCAAGAATGAAACAGCAATTATTTTGAAAGGACTTCAGGGAACAGGTAAAAACAGATTTACAGACATTATTTCTGAACTTCTCGCTGGTTATTCATGTAAAAACATTACCGAAATAAGTGAGCTAACGGGTAATTTCAATTCAGTAGTTGAAAATAAAATGTTTCTTGTACTTAATGAACTCAAGAATGTGGGTGAAGACAGACTCGCAAACTTCAACGCTTTGAAATCAATTATTACGGATAATGAGATAAGAATTAATGAAAAGAATCAACCCAGAAGAACAGCTCAGAACGTTGCAAACTTCATTTTCGTAACTAACAACGTCTACCCTGTCAAAATTGAAGTTGGAGACAGAAGATACGTAGTTTTAAGAGTTAATGGTAAATTCAAGGGTCAATTTGATTACTTCAAGAATTTAATGGATTCATGCACAAAGGAATTTTATGATAATTTACTGACGTATTTTATGCAATATGACCTTTCATCATTTAATGTACGAATCATACCGATGACTGAAGCCAAACAAGATTTAATTGAATTATCATCAAATCCTTTAGATGTATGGATAAATACACATTATGATGAATTGTGTGCAGGTATGACGTGTGAAAATGCTCTATTCTGCAAACCATCAGACATGAAAGACAAAAACTTTCAAATGAGTATTAAGGATAAATGTGATAGGAAACATAGAAGAATAGACGGTAAACAAACATGGTATTATGTTTTGAAAGAAGAAATGAAAGGATTATATAAACAGGTTGAACCAAACGATAATGAGGAATCATTTACTGATGATGAAATACCTGTAAATGAGCCGCTAAGCGGCGAGACCTGAAGGTCTAGCTTTATAAAGTATGATTGGAATTTATTTTTGCATTAATCCTCCTGTGTTGTTGTCAAAATGTCATGTTGTCACACTTTTTCAGAGAAGTTAAATGACCTGGTAGCACATGGTAGCATGGTAGCACCTTCGGTTCTTTAAAAATAATTAATTATCGAATAACCCACTGTGTTGTCAAAATGTCATGTTGTCACACTTTTTCAGAGAAGTTAAATGACCTGGTAGCACATGGTAGCATGGTAGCACCTTCGGTTCTTTAAAAATAATTAATTATCGAATAACCCACTGTGTTGTCAAAATGTCATGTTGTCACACTTTTTCAGAGAAGTTAAATGACCTGGTAGCACATGGTAGCACATGGTAGCATGGTAGCACCTTCGGTTCTTTAAAAATAATTAATTATCGAATAACCCACTGTGTTGTCAAAATGTCATGTTGTCACACTTTTTCAGAGAAGTTAAATGACCTGGTAGCACATGGTAGCATGGTAGCACCTTCGGTTCTTTAAAAATAATTAATTATCGAATAACCCACTGTGTTGTCAAAATGTCATGTTGTCACACTTTTTCAGAGAAGTTAAATGACCTGGTAGCACATGGTAGCATGGTAGCACCTTCGGTTCTTTAAAAATAATTAATTATCGAATAACCCACTGTGTTGTCAAAATGTCATGTTGTCACACTTTTTCAGAGAAGTTAAATGACCTGGTAGCACATGGTAGCATGGTAGCACCTTCGGTTCTTTAAAAATAATTAATTATCGAATAACCCACTGTGTTGTCAAAATGTCATGTTGTCACACTTTTTCAGAGAAGTTAAATGACCTGGTAGCACATGGTAGCATGGTAGCACCTTCGGTTCTTTAAAAATAATTAATTATCGAATAACCCACTGTGTTGTCAAAATGTCATGTTGTCACACTTTTTCAGAGAAGTTAAATGACCTGGTAGCACATGGTAGCATGGTAGCACCTTCGGTTCTTTAAAAATAATTAATTATCGAATAACCCGAAACCATTAACGTAACCATTAACGTAACCATTAACGTAACCATTAACGTAACCATTAACGTAACCATTAACGTAAACATTAACGTAACCATTAACGTAAACATTTATTTCTGGTCGTTTATGATAAAAATAAATGGTTCATTTACTCACAATATTTTTGTACAAAACGACCCCAAACTTTTAACTTCTTTTCTGCAGCTTCAAATGCTATCTTAGCGATTTCATATTCTCTAAATTCTCTCTTTAAATCTTCTTGTTCCCATTGGTCTAGTTCGAATGGAGAATCTCTATAACCATAACATATCTCACGTTCATGTTCTAATTGTTTTTCACACATTTTTCCAACTTCTTCTTCAAACAAATGTTTAGCATTCTCTACTGTATCTTCGAGTTCTTCTTCATCTAATTTCTCATGAACTTTCTTGTCTATGGAGTCCATAATTTTTCCAACTGCTATGCAATATTTTGGAGAAGCCCACATTGCTATATAGTTTATAAGTCTTGGGTCTACATACGTTCCTCTAACCTGTTTGATTTCATCAGGAATTCCCGCATGAATTTTATATAAAAACCAACCGTCGGAATTCCGGCGGTTGCTATATTCTTCACAAAATGCCTTATAATACTCTTCCCAGGACTTATTTTCCAACAGCTTTCTAAAGTCTTTCCTAAACTGCTGACACATCTTTGTTGCATTAATGTAACTATCCTTGTCTCTACGTAAGACTTCAATACCGTTATAAGTGCCTTTTGTGAATGTTTCGCCATTTGATTTGTTCGTGAATGTTTTTGCTTCGACTGACATTTCTGTTCTTACATACAAAATAAAAAAATAAATAAAAATAATTTTAAAACTAATGAAATTAATTATTTTTGGACTGAATTCATTCATAACACCATTAATAAGCTCATAAAATGCTCGTTTTGAGGTTGAGCCACTTTTGGCTCGACCGTATTCTTTCATCCAAAACTCAATAAACAATTATTGAATAACCCAAAACCATTACCTAATTAATTACAGACATAAAATATATTTAGTTCATCGGTAAGCCCAGACCTTTGGGTTAAGTGTGTTCATTGAACTCTATACCATGCGTAAACTGTCATGTAAGGTGGCATGTATTCTTTACTTTGTCCCGTTGTTTGTGTATATCCTGAAACGAAATGTGTATGGTTTCCTTCTCCCTGAGTGTCATCCCAGTAACAATTTATAGCAAACTTAACGTCGTCTTTAACATCATATCCTTTACCTTTTGTCATTCCTGACCAATCCCAATATCTATGCTTATGCCAACCCGCTTGAGATGTACTTAAATCTATGTAGTGACTGTGTGCAGGTAAATTTTCACCTGAAATCGTTTTACTTCCACCTGTTTCCTTTGAAGAGTTTGCACAATACAAAAACCTGTCGACTATTTGTTCCCATGCACCAACACCAAACATTACTTGAGGACCTCTTGCATCCATAGATGTATAAATAGAACCTACTGGTTCATTAAATCAAACATATGAGATATTATAGGATTGTCTCTTTTGAACTTAAGATATAGTGTAACTATTTCAGGTTTCTTCTGGTTTGTGTCAGAATATTTTTTATAATATAATCTTATGTTTTCAGGGTAGGTAAAATCTTGACTATAATATTTATTTCTGTCATCTTCATAATAATATACTATTCTCGTTTTTTCTATTGCATTATATCTTTTATATCTATAATAATCTAAATATAATGTTAGCTTTTTTGGGTCTACACGTGCGTCAACACCATAGTCATAATAGTATGGTGCTGGAGCTGGGTTAGGCGATGTCATATCTGTCATTTCATAAACTCTTAAATATTTCTTTTGTTCGTCTCCATATAAGTTTAAGTAGCAGTTGTTGTCTAATGGAACTTTAACTTGTGTACCATCATTCTTTTTATAGCTTACATACATTTCATTGTTATTTTTCGGAATGAGTTTATACCGTATACCATTTCTTAAGGATTGTACCAATTGCCATCTAAAATATTTATTTTCTTCATAGACGGAAAAGTCACCAACAATAGTTTCAATATTTTTTGTTCCTATCAAACTTTGGTATATTTCGTTAACATATGTTTTATCCGCCTTTTTCATTAACTCATCGTTAACATATTCCTTATCTGCTTTCTTATTTAACTCATCGTTAACATATGTTTTATCCGCTTTAAGGTCTAAACATCCTGAAACCCATCCTGTATCGGCTTTAGTTTTAAGAATCTTCGATGTCCGTTCATGATACCATTCAAC
The DNA here is from genome assembly GCF_026262505.1 of Trichomonas vaginalis G3. Lineage (NCBI taxonomy): Eukaryota > Parabasalia > Trichomonadida > Trichomonadidae > Trichomonas > Trichomonas vaginalis. The sequence goes on along the minus strand of NC_067204.1, from coordinate 24,635,054 downwards.
CATTTCTTTAATTTCATTATCTTTTTCATCAACATAAACCAAATTTGCTTTCTTCATTAACTCACTAGCCACAAGTCCCTTATCTGCTTTCTTCTCTAACTCACTAACCACATATTCCTTATCTGCCTTCTTCATTATGTCATTTAGGAAACCTTCTATGAATTCCTCATTTAAATTAAATCTTCCAATCTTCAAAACTTTAGGAAATGCATTTAATGCGTAATATCTCTGTTCTTCTGGTGGAATTGATGTTATATCATCCGTTATTCCTTTAATTTTTGAATTCATAAATAAAATTTCTTTTATATTTGATATCACTGCACCACCTTTGCAAACGAATTCGAAATGGTCATTTTTCAATACTATCTCCAAATCTCCATATTTCAACCTTTGTGTTTGTTCTGCCGTCTTTGAATTATATGCATATATGGCGTATGTAATGGTCTGCGCCTTAAGTTGTTGTAGTTGCTGTTGTTGAATCATTTATTATGATTTAAAAATAAATATTTAATCCGTTATCTCATCAGCTATTTTTTCTATTTGAAATTGCCATAATATTTCATTCATGAATTCTAAATCACAATCAAATAGGTCAGTTATTCTAAATTTAATATTTGATAAATCTTTTGAATGAAGAATAAATGAATTCCCAGATAATTGAAACGGATATGATAAAGAAAATGTGTTTAAGTTGATGGATAAAATGTTTTGTATTGATGGGTAAGAGTTAGGGTCTAATGTTTGATGTGAAAATCTCATTGGGGTATTAACTTTATCACATTTGATTAAAATGAAATTGGAACCAGTGTCGGAATACAAAACATCCCCAACATCTTTTTCAAAATTTAATATCCCCAACAATGAACGAAGATGAGGAGTACAAAATTTAATTTTCAGCGGGAATTTAATAAGGTTATTTATTTCATCAAGTTCAAAAAGTTTATCAGGTTTTGATTTAAAATTTTCTTCATACCATACGATAAATGATTCATTTAAATAACTTAAATCATGTTAATATCCCATTTCGCTATCACATTATTTATATACATATCATACGTTTTTAGGTCTACGACCCGCCGCTATGCGGCTCATGGTCATCTTTAATAAATGATATATAATCTGAAGGGTCTAAAAGAATGGGATTAAATTTACCACTCACAGAAACGAGAGTAACATTATAAATTCCGCTAACTGTTAAATTTAATTCACAGTTATTATTCGAAATAATATTGATAATTGACATTTTTATTACGATTAAAAATATGGTAAAGCGTTATTTTCCAGTGATAAATAAAACTAGAATAAGATTACCTCAAGAATTCATAAATTCAACGAATAAGAAATTCATTCATGTTATAAATTTTAGTGTTTTCAGAAATACGAGTCGATGTCATATTCATCATCAGGTTATATTTCACTTCATTCAAATTAGTTCAATCAAACCCATATAATGACCATTTCATAAGATTTTCAGATGGTATTAAAAATGTAATTGATAGATTAAAATATGAACAGATTGACAATATCGAATTTTTGGAATTTTGGTTTAAATATCCCGATGGAAAAAAGATTGAAGTTAAAGATAAAGCAGATACTATAACAAAAACAATTACAATGACCGATCCAGATAGTGGGGAACAAAAAGAAATAAAACAAACGATAGAAACTGGTGAAAGGTCAATTATTATTGATTATGATTCAAAGGATTATTATTCAATAATGTTAATGCTTGAATATTAAATAGCCTTAACAAAGAATTTTTCAAGTGATATTTTATATTCATCAACTATTTTATTATAAATATCATTATATGTTAAATGAAGTTCAGTTGTTGTTCCATTCTTTGATATCTTAATTGTGCTAATATCCTTTATAGGATTTATTTTTTGCAACTGTTCCGCAGCATGAAACCTCATCATCTATGAAAAATTGAATCTTAACGTCTGAATCTTGAACATCACAAAGAATGGCGATAATGTGAATTAATGATTCATAAGGTAAAATAATTAAACCAGATTGGTCAATTAAATTTATTATTGAATCATAATTATCAGTTATTATATCACGGTAAATTTTCATTAATTCAGAATTAATGTCTATTTTATATGGCGCATTGCGACTGGAATCGTAGATTCCTGGGTTCTCGATGTTTGATGAAAGAGGTGGGGGGTATGTTGGATAAGTGGGAATTTCAACAGGTTCTTTACCGGGTTCAGATAAAATGATTGGGTCTCCATTCTCATGGTTTTCTTCATTCTCCTCATTCTTCGGTAAGTCACGAGTTAATAAATTTGGTTGAGTTGCCGACCTTGTTAATTCAGGGCTAACATTAACTTTAACATTTTGAATAATTCGTGATTTATCATCATTTACGTTATAACCAACCGTAATCTCTGCTTTTGCGTTAGTGTTCTTTTGATTAGTGAAACGTCTTCTCATTTATAATCGAATAAAAAAATATATTTAAACTTTTATTTTGTCGGAACTTTTGAATCTATTATTCCCTGTATTTGTTCTTGAATATGATTTATTGCTTCATTATCGTAATTAAAAGACCTAATATATTCATTAATTGCATTCTTATAATCATCTGATTTCTCAAATTTTCTTTTATCTGATTCCTTAACTAAATCATAAGTTAAACCTCGTTGCTGATAAAATGGTTTCTTAATTAAATCTTTGAATGCTTGAGATAAAGCACCTGATGCAATTCTTGCTACTATAATTGGTTGGAATTGCTGTTTAAGTTCATCTTTAACATTTGCGAAAACTGGATCGAATAAAGAAACTTTAAAGAATTTCTTAGCTGAAATTTCAGGTCTAATATTTGCATATTGACCATCAAACTGGTTAGAATATCGTGGTAATCCATCCGGTCCCTCTTCAATAGCATTTAATTCTGCATTGAAATAAGAATATGGATTATGACGGTATGAATTAATTGGACCATGTTCACCTTCTCCAATGTATTGTTTAACAGCTTTTCCATTTTCATCAAATTGCATAGGATAATGAACATTATATGCTTTACGTTTAGGATAATCAGACATAGTTAATTTATAACCATTTATGACTTTAATATTTCCTTGACCATCAGTAACGAAAACTTCATTTATACCATCAGGTTTTCCATTTGGACCCGTAATGTCTGCTTCATGTGCTTCCCAATTTGGACCATGACGTTTGGCATATGCTTGAGCTTCTGGTAATGTTAAAACGTTTCTCATTTGTTTAACATCTTTTTGAAGACCAGCAACAATATGAACTAATTCTTTCATTCCATCAGGAACTTTCATGGTCTATTATATGCACCCTTTTTGTTTGTCCCTTGTTTAATGGAACCTGTAGAAGATTTGCTATTTCTGTCATGTTTAATTAATAAATAAAAAATAAAAATTAATTATAAAAAGTTAATCAAATTTAACACCTCCTTTATTTAAATCAACTATTATTTTTCCATGTTCACCTAATTGCTGATATTGTGTAAAGTTCATTAATGCTCATTGGTAAATTCACTTGATAAAGCATAACGTTCAACTGTTGACGACTAAAACCACTGAAAATGAAAAGGGTTGATAGATTTGATTTAATGCTTGTGCTTAATGCTTTGAAGTATTGAACAGCCATGAAGAATGAACACTGAATGTGTCGACATTGAGTTAATAATTGATTAAAATATGATTTCTCATTTGTTATTAGTTTTGATTTCACCGCATCATCTATAAAAATGAGTGAATGCAAAAATTCTCTATCAAAATTTGAAATATAAAGTGTTTCAAATAATTCATCCCGTTGTTTATCAATAATTTTATCCTCTAATCCTTGCTTCTTGATTGTATTATATAATTCTTTATACATTAAAAGTTTTTTAAATAATCTTCTGCTTCTTCTTGTGATAAATAAATAATTGGAATTTTGATTAAATGCTTTAAAGATTCAAATGTATCATCTGAAGGTGAACCTGAACGGCTGATATAAATTAACACATGTGAATGGGGGGAAGTGTTAGCAATAATGATAATTTGTTTTAATATCGTTAATGTTTTGCCTTTATTTTGTTTACCAATTGCTGCAGTGATTGAATTTAAGTAACCTCAGAATATGGATTTCATTAATTTTTCCTTAGATAGAGCATTTCTATTATCACTCAATGCTTCATTAATCATATCATCTACGTATGTATTATATACTCCTGCTAATTCTTCATAAGGGGGGATGAATTTAAATCCATTTAATCAAAAATAAATTTATAATTTAACATTTCTATTCATCAATATTTCATCATATGAACTTCTATACTGTGGTGGTGTACCTGTTGGAATATTTCAAACCTTCATCCGGTGTCCATTCCAATATGTAGTCCTAGTAAACCAAACCTGAGGAGGATTTGTCACCTTTGAACAGTAAGTGTCATTTACACCTGAATGATTGGATAAGCTTTCACTGTACTGTGTAACTGTGAGTTGAAAGTTTTAATCCATCAAAGAATATACCCGCTCCATCACGTTGAACTGGAATAGTGCATAAGAAATGAAGTTTGGTCTTTCCATGTTCTAGCTAATGGCGCGCCATCATCATCATTCAGTGGTCTAGTTAATGAGTCCTCGTATTCTTCCGTGCATTCATTCACTCCATCTAAATCAGAAGCTTGAAGCATACGTGTAAAGAATATATCACCCACTGTGGTCATCGCTTGATCGGGAAGTTTCTGGAATCTATAGTGACCTGAAGACCTCGAAGCATTGGATTTCTAAAACTGTTCTTTGCATTGCATTCTTTGGAAATGTTAACACAACATCTGTAACATTATGAAGAGCGTATGAGAAATCTGAGCTAATACCTTCAGGAGTGATGCAACCTCCATTTAGTGAACGAACGTCAATATGTTGAGCTGGAATCATGAATGGATCTTCCTTACTGAATAAACGTGGTATTGCTTTAACTGATTCTTCAATTAAACCGTATCCTGGTGTAATGCATTTATCCTCTAAAACTTCCATCTTTGTGCATGAAATAATAACGTCTTCAACTGTTGCGTCAGCAGTTGTAGCGGCTAAGTTTGTAATTAATTTAGCAGGAAGTCCGATTTGTTGGAATTTGCGATCATATTTATAAACATGATTCATAATCTTTTCATAATTTTCATCAGTTATCTTTTCATAAACGTAATTTTGTAAATCAGCAACTCTTAACGGGTCAACCTGACAAAATACTAATATCCCTGAAAACATAATATTTAAGAATGATATCACCAAATGATTTAGGATAATCATCAAACGCCTGAAATGCTAACAATCATTTACCGGAATAATCATATCAAAAGTGACATCAACTTCTTCATTTGCTTTCTTGAAAACTTTGAAGGGTCAATATATTTACCACATACTGAGTTTATCATATTTTTGAACATTATTATATAACGAATGAACAAACTTTTTAAACTTTCCTTTCTGATTTTGGTTTATATGTTGCAAATGCGAAAGATTCACGGCGCAATCCATTTGAAGATAACCGGCATCACCTCTTTCGGTTTCTACTTCTAATTGTTTAAAGCTTTGATTTGATGATTTGTAACCAACGAATAAACGCATGCATTTAAAAGCGGCATCACATGTGAAAGCTTTATTTGAAACTAGAGTTGCTTTAACTTTGCGTTTAATATATGTGTCACCTAATTGGTTCACATCATGAGCCGGATTTGTAATTCTTAAATGAGTTTGTTTATCATCAAAATATGGAGCATCAGAGTCATAGCATGAACTTTCAAGTTCTATAATATCTTCTACCGTCATTCTTTGCGAATATTTCATTTATCTTTTCGAATGAATGAATACATTTCCATTAATCGGTTTAGTGTTTGGCACCAAATAGTTAGTCGTCATTTATTAATAAATAAAAAATCAAAATTAAAAGATGAAATGAATTTTTAATTTTAATGAAATAATCAACTATGGCTGCAGGATTCTTTAAAAAGTTATGGGATAAAGTAAAAAGAGGAGCGCATAAAGTTTGGGAAACAATGAAGAAGGGAGCAAATTGGATATTTAAGAATAAAGAAGCAATTAGTGACGTTGCAGAACAAATAGCACCTAATGTTCGGTAAGGGAAGTATTAAATAAAGGAGATAAAGTTTATCGTCGACTACAACCGATATTGAGATAAATAATAATATTTTTTTTCCACTACTTTCCTCCTATTTTATTAGTATTCCTTCAGCAATTCCACCAACTGCGTTACCTGCTTGTGCTCCCATTGCTGGATTACCTGCTTTAGCACCTAATACTCCACCTATGATAGTTCCTGCCGTTTTCGCTACTGGTGCCAAAAAGTTTGCAATGGGTTTTATTACTTTCTGATGAACCCATCTTGCTGCTTTCTTAATTCCTTCCCATAATTTTTTAAAGAATCCTGCCGCCATTTCTGATTTAATATTAATTAAAAAATATATTTCATCACTTATATTCTAATTTTTATTTAATCATAAATGAAACCAATTTTAAAAATAAATGAAACAGAGGAGGAAGAAAGTGAAAATGTTCAACAAAAAATAAAGGTTGTTAAACCCATCACTGAAATAAAAATTTTTTCATCTGTTGAAGAATTTAATGACTATTATGCTAACAATAAAAAATTATTTGAAGAATTGACAACGTGTAAATTGAATAAAATGTTTAAAGTTGAGGACAGAGTCCAAGACCCAGAGGGTCATGGATTCAAAATTTCAAAAATAAAAGGAGTGGTTAGTTTGAAATCTATTCCTCAATCAAGAATCACCTCATTAATGAAAATAGATGATTTAACAAAAAGAATAGAAATTATTGAAGAGCGAATGAATCAAATTATTGATTTCATAAATTCAAATAATCATTAGTTTTTTAAAGTTTATTTTTTTATTTCATTATGGTAGTTTATTTTCATTCATGAAAATAATTATATCTAATTTCTTTTACTCTCTCATACATACTAGATTTAAAGAATTCAGAACTTTTACCATAATCTCCTAAATGTTTCTTATCCCTAACGTGTGCCAGTTATTATATGAAACTGAATAAACTTTATCTTTATCTTTACATCTTTCATCACTTCCAATATATTTATATCTCAGTTTTGATTTAGCATTTTCATAATCATTAACGTTTAATAATTCACAGTCTTCCTTTTTAAATTGATGTTTAAGATATTCAGGATTTAATACTCTACGTTTATATGCTCCTAACTTAGTTCTAAAGGTTTTTCTACAAAATTTAGGAATTCCATCCTCTTTAATGTCATCAATGATTTCCATTTCATTATTTCCATTTCTTCTTCTCGTTTATGAGGTCTTTGATTATGACTCCATTGATTCCATGAAATTAAATATTCTTTATCATTATATTTATACCTCATTAGCTTATTTTGGCTTTCATATTCATTTAATAATTCACAATCTTCATTTTTAAATTGAAGTTTAACCCATTCAGGATTTAAACAATGTTTAATTAATCGCGGAATATCTGACATCATCTATATATAGCTTCTTTTATAAAAGATAAAATAATAAATTATTTTAAAATTAATGTTAATTTTTTAATGATTTATAAATAAATATATTTTAATGCATCGTCTATATATAGATGTAACAAAAAAAGTCACACAACCCGCACTCATCTACTACTTTGAAAAACGATAAGAACTCTTATTTACGCAAAATGATTTATTATCTCTTAATGAATATCAAAGATATTTTATATGTTAATATACAAATTTGCTCATTTTAAAAATTATTAATGTCTGATCAAGACGTTCACCAAAGTGAATATGTCGAACTGCGAAGTAAGTTCAAATACTACATCGATTCATACAATGCATTATATCAGCTGAAAACTGACAAAGAAGAAGAATTAAACAAGATATACAAAATTATCAAAACAGAATTGATTGATTCAAGGAAATATCTACCTAACAAAATTATAAAAGACATTTTAAATATCATTCCATATAATAATCGCTATACAAAGTCATATTTATCTCTTGCAAAACTCATATTTGATGACTATAATGTCAAAGAGGTCGATAATGTTCATCATATTTCAAGCTTCTTGTTTTATAAAGAATATGGAATTAATTTAGACAAATTCGATGAATTCGAAAAAATTAACTCAGATTATTTGGATATTCATAAAGAAAATACAATTTACAGAGCAATTATGCATAATGACATAGAAAGATTCATCTTATTCACAGAAAGAGAAGGATTTAATAAAAATCAAAGGCTTGAAAGCAGATTATATCCGAATAATCTCTGGGGATATTCATTACTTGAATTATGCTGTTACTACGGAGCAGTTGATTGTTTCAAGTTCTTAAGAACTAAATTTAGCTCAGAAATAACTCAAAAATGTCTAGAATTTTCATTTTTAGGAGGAAATCCAGAGATCATGAGTGAATGTTTGAAATATCAAAAACCAAATAAAGATTGCATGGAATATGCAATTATTTCACACAACATTGATTTTGTTACATTCTTGATGAATGAATACAATATAGAGATCAATGTAAAATATTGCATAGATTATAATAATCTTGAATCATTTTTAGTTTATTTCGATCAAACTAATGATTTTAACGAATGTTTTCTTTATTCATCGATGTTTGATATTGCATCCCTTTGCGAATATTTCCTTTTACATGGTGTTGATATTAATGCAAAAAATAACAATGGGCAAACAGCTCTTCATTATTCAGCCTCTAATGATAGTATAGAAGCAACTAAATTTCTTATTTCACATGGTATAAATATCAATGAAAAAAATAATGGTGGTCAAACAGCTCTTCATTTTGCAGCAATGCACAATAGTAAAGAAACAGCTGAACTTCTTATTTCACATGGTATAAATATCAATGAAAAAAATAATGGTGGTCAAACAGCTCTTCATAATGCAGCACTTTATAATAGTAAAGAAACAGCCAAACTTCTTATTTCACATGGCGCAAATATCAATGAAAAAGATAATGATGGTCAAACCGCTCTATGTATTGCAGCACTTTATAATAGTAAAGAAATCGCAGAACATCTTATTTCACATGGTGCAAATATCAATGAAAAAGATAATTATGGAAAAACAGCTCTTCATTATGCGTCAAAAAATAATTATAAAGAAATCGCAGAACGTCTTATTTCACATGGTGCAAATATCAATGAAAAAGATAATTATGGAAAAACTGCTCTTCATTATGCGTCAAAAAATAATTATAAAGAAATCGCAGAACATCTTATTTCACATGGCGCAAATATCAATGAAAAAGATAATTATGGAAAACCGCTCTTCATTATGCGTCAAAAAATAATTATAAAGAAATCGCAGAACGTCTTATTTCACATGGTGCAAATATCAATGAAAAAGATAATTATGGAAAAACAGCTCTTCATTATGCGTCAAAAAATAATTATAAAGAAATCGCAGAACGTCTTATTTCACATGGCGCAAATATCAATGAAAAAGATAATTATGGAAAAACTGCTCTTCATGAAGCATCCAATAATAATATTAAAGAAATAGTCAAACTTCTTATTTCACATTGTGCAAATATCAATGAAAAAGATAAATATGAAAGAACTGCACTTCATTATGCAGCATATGGTAATAGTAAACGAACAGTCGAACTTCTTATTTCATATGGTATAAATATCAATGAAAAAGATAAATTTGGAAAAACCGCTCTTCATATTGCTGCAGATAAAGATAGTAAACGAACAGCTGAACTTCTTATTTTACATGGTATAAATATCAATGAAAAAGATAATTATGGGCAAACAGCTCTTCATATTGCTGCAGATAAAGATAGTAAACGAACAGCCAAACTTCTTATTTTACATGGTATAAATATCAATGAAAAAGATAATTATGGGCAAACAGCTCTTCATATTGCTGCAGATAAAGATAGTAAACGAACAGCCAAACTTCTTATTTTACATGGTATAAATATCAATGAAAAAGATAATTATGGGCAAACAGCTCTTCATATTGCTGCAGATAAAGATAGTAAACGAACAGCCAAACTTCTTATTTTACATGGTATAAATATCAATGAAAAAGATAATTATGGGCAAACAGCTCTTCATATTGCTGCAGATAAAGATAGTAAACGAACAGCCAAATTTCTTATTTTACATGGTATAAATATCAATGAAAAAGATAATTATGGGCAAACAGCTCTTCATATTGCTGCAGATAAAGATAGTAAACGAACAGCCAAACTTCTTATTTTACATGGTATAAATATCAATGAAAAAGATAATTATGGGCAAACAGCTCTTCATATTGCTGCAGATAAAGATAGTAAACGAACAGCCAAACTTCTTATTTTACATGGTATAAATATCAATGAAAAAGATAAATATGAAAGAACCGCTCTTCATAATGCTGTCTATGCTAATAGAATAGAAACAGCTAAATTTCTTATTTCACAAGGAGCAAATATCAATGAAAAAGATAAATTTGGAAAAAACGCTCTTCATTATGCATCAAAAAATAATTACAATGAAATCGCAGAACTTCTTATTTCACATGGCGCAGATGTCAATGAAAAAGATAATGATGGAAAAACTGCTCTTGATTATGCAGCAGATAACAACAATAAAGTAACATGTGAATATGATATAGAATTCTCCTGCTATTTTGATTTTTGATTATATCCATCTTTGGGAATGCAGTTTAAATTAATTAAAAACAAGTTATTTCGTGATTTTTATTTAAAAATTATTCACAATTTATACATAAAAAGTTCTGGAAATTTGAATACATACACACAACTTAAATTCTTACAATTCTGCTATTTATTTTTACAAAAACACCAAATTAAATACATATTGTTAAGCATTTCCCAATTTCTAAAATAGCTCTCCTGGAAAACAGTTCGCCATTCTGAAGAATTATATTTCAAAAGAGTTTAGAGTCAATATGTATTTAAGAGAATAGAGTTATTGAGCATGAAATACAAAATGTTGATATATTTGTTCCTACCTATCCTGATTTTGGTAAAAAAGTAAGTAATCAGAATATTGGTTGGAAAGTTGATAGTTATTGAATATGAATATTTGGAGAGTATAAAAAGCATGAAAAATATGTTGTATTTATGGAAAACGGTTTTTCACCCTTATGATCAGTTTCAGACACTTTGGGAGTCTCCCAAACTTTGATATTTTGTATTATGATAGAGAAACGTGTCTAGTTTAACGCACAGTTGTTTTAAAGGCAAATGATGATATCACATGAAATTATCAAATTATCAAATTTTGAAGTACCAGTCCAAAGGGTTAATTAGATCCTACACAGATGTGCAATAGTGAAACATATGTGTTCTTGATTTGAGAAGTCCTACTGATAGAGGTATGAATCTCACAGCTTTGTGTGAGTGTGTCTGACACTTGTATAGAGTGGAATATGCGCCGACATATATTATATAATAACATGTAGTTGATAATTATGAAAAAATAGAATTCGATGCGAATGATATTGAAAGTTGTTTTGTAATTTGATATTTTTCTTATATGTGTTAATTAGTAAATGGCTTGTTTGTTGTGATAGTACTGTGAAAAATGAAAGGTATTTTAAATTAAAAAATTGAGATTTTGAGATATCTCTAGAATTAAGAATTTATTATGTATTTGACTTTTATATAACTATGTGTAAAGGATCTCGATGTCTATATGCTTTAAATAAAATTAAATAAAATGAGATAAAAAATTAAAATGGACAAGAAGATATATGGAAATGTAATTTGTATTGTGTTGGTTGTTGGCAAAATGATTTTAATACAGATTTAAGGATTTGAAATGGATTTGAAATTAAATGATTTTAATTCAAGGAGTAATAAGATTTTGAACTGGTTTTTATTTTGTGAATGTAAACTTCTTCCATAGGATATGTATTAGAAAGATCAATGTCAAACTTTTTGAAAGAATTGTTTTTTTGTTGAGCGATTTTCTCATATTTAATAATATATTTAAGTTGGCGTATCTTACGCCCTTCCAAAAATATGTATTAGAAAGATAAATTTTAAACTTTTTGAAAGAATTGTTTTTTTGTTGAGTGATTTTCTCATATTTAATAATATATTTAAGTTGGCGTCTCTTACGCCCTTCCAAAAATATGTATTAGAAAGATAACTTATAATTTCATAAATTATTTTGTCCCGACGGTTTGAGCGGTTATCAGAATGGTTGCTTACACAATGCGTCAGCAAAATGTCGGTTGGGGTGCCCTTCTTGGCCTCCTGAGTACTCACCAAGATACCCCCCAGCTCCCGCAAAACACCTCCCTTAGGTGCGCATTACCTGACGGCATTATTTTGTAATTATTTCAAATTTTTTAGATGTCTTTTGTTAAAGTTTGTTAACTAAAGACTTGAAAACAGCTTACCGCTTCAAGCTGCTCTCTTCCGGTTCCTCTGCCGCAATCTTCTGTTTGATTGTGCGCAAAGCTCTCCTCCTTGTGAACTTTGCCTGACAGATACACCTGGGAGACAGCATTCGGACATCTTACCGCTTCAAGCTGCTCTCTTCCCGGTTCCTCTGCCGCAATCTTATGTCTGATTGTGCGCAAAGCTCTCCTCCTTGTGAACCATGGCTGATAGAAAGAACTGAAAGACAGGATAGGAGGAACATGCCGGTTCAAGTTAACTTGCAATATGCTTCTGATTAGTGATTTTAGATGAAAGATTAGCGAAATCGCATTTAATTTGGATAGAAGGATTCAATTTTATGAAGCAGGCTCGTAGAAAATATGCAGGAATAGCACAATCTTTTGTAATCACAACGCGATTGCAAAACTTCGACCGACAAGAGTGCACAATACACTCTTGTCGGTCTGCATGTCTCATTCCGGGAGACATTGTCACTGCATGTCTCCCAGAATGAGACAATCTTCTGCAATCAGAATGTGGTTGCAAAACTTTGACCGACAAGAGTGCACAATACACGTTTGTCGGTCAAACTTCCGCATTCAAGTTATGAATGCGGAAGATTGTCTCATTCTGGGAGACATGCAGTGACAATGTCTCCCGGAATGAGACATGCAGACCGACAAGAGTGCACAATACACCTTGTCGGTCAAACTTCCTAATACAAAATTTGATTCCCTTATTATTTCTTAACAAAACTTAAGATTTCAATAATACATCATGAAACATTCATTTACTACATTCACACTGTTATTCCTTTCTATCAATTAACTCATTTAATAGAATCTTGTTTTTATATCTTATTATTTTCTCATATTACTTCTAATTCCTCTATTTCCTCTTCCACATAAAATTTGATTTTGTAATACTATCATATACACTTAATGTTTTCAAATTTTCAGATTTAAATTTAATCTTTATTTTCATCATCATTTATAATCTTGTTCCTATATAAAGTTATAATAAATTATCGTCAGATTCTAATATTTATGATTCTTACTACTCAATTCAATATAATTATGTTAGTCACTCATATTCAGGAGAATAATTTAAAAATCTATAGCTCATATTTTGATAGTTATATATTTAGATGATATATATTGCAATTCCGGTTTCAACACGATCAAATGCCAAACCAAGACAAAATATATATGAATTTTCAAAATATCGATTTACATTAGAATCTATATCTAATTTTATCAATAACAAGTAGGAAATGTTCAATACATCTTTGAGCAACGTGAATAGCACAATTTTTAGGATTATTTGTTGATTATATAAAATATAAGCCAAATCGAATCTGCTGTATAGTACTTTAGTTTATCATTGAATGTTAAATGTGTTCATATAAATATTTGAGTCAGATATCGCATTTTCTAATTTCAAAATTTATCTCATGAAGTTAGAATTTATTTGATCATACAACATCATGTTAGTCAAACCAGAGTTCAATGGCGATTCTAAAATGGAACAAATGCTTGTTTTATCAAAATGTTAAAATATTAATCTAAAAAACTTAATATCTAACCAAACCATTCTAGAATTATTATATACAGGTATGGGCAATCTAAATGCACACGGAATTCGGAAAATTAAAAAGAATATTTATGAGATTATTAAATCTTATGTAATTCAATGAAAAGTAGATAATATGAATATCCATAGGCTATATATCAACATATGAGTTTTTGGTTTGACCAATACTATACTAATGTGATCAAATTAATCTGATTTCTTAGATTTTCATTTGAAGCATTTGCAGTAGTAGGGGTACCTTTATATATTAACATATTAAAAATTGCGCTCCGATTCGCAGTTTCTTCATGATTTTGAGATTGCGTTAGATTTCGCGATGCAGAAAAAAATCACTTTAGATTCCCGTCAAACTCTAAGTATAAGCATGTCTCTATATGTAGAAACTGTCTGCGCTATTTATTTCCCGGCTCAAAAAACCACGGTGTCTGTGTGAGGAAAATACCCATTTTAGGACCCTGGGTCATGAAAATTTTCCAAGAGTTGGAAATATAGGGTATATAAAAATATTAATATTTTAATTGGAATTTCCAAACAAGAAAAAAGTAATATTTTTGGATATTAGAGATGTTTAGCATATAACACGAGTTGTAATAAGGTGAAATTAAATTATTGAATAACATTCTTTATTTTTGACTGAAATTCTTTAAGATCATTAATAATTTCTGAAATATTTTCTTGATTATTAGGCACGCATCTTGAAGCAACACGTTCACAAGTGAATGTCCCGTTTAATTCATCAATTTTACCAGTATAGAGCCCTGCACTCATTAAATCAGTAATCAAATCTTCGGCTGAAATTGTGTTATCAATACCTAGATCTTCTTTTAACTGGTTAAATGAATATTCTATTTTATCTTGCATTATTGAGAGGATTGTAAGAGATTTTAGCTTATTTAATGCAATACTATCTGATTCGAATTGATATTCTTTAGGGAGATCTTTACGGATTGTTTCGTAATCATTTAAAGTTCCATAAGCAAAAATTTCCATCAATTTTCTCTCTGGAGAATTTTCGGGGAAGTCCTTGATATAGATATCCGTAAACCATATATCTTTATTGTTAAGAATAAGAGATGCGGAAGTATTTGACATAAATATGACACTTTTTCTGACTTGTAAATTACCAGTTTTTTTTTTTAAATAGCATTTTGAAGAATTGTTTATATAGATAAAGGAAAATAATCTTGTGATAAACCAAAAAAATAATGAGTTCCTCGATTTATCTTCTCCCCGAATTTCTTGGTGGAGGCGGAAATACACTTTTCCAAGATGCAGTTCAAGTTAGTGGTGATCCAATCCAAGTAAGTGGATATAAACTCTTTACTTTTCTTCGGAGATTAGATAATTCTGGATTTTCTACTTATTGTGTTGCCTTAGCCTGTCCAGGAAAAGAATGTATAATGTATCCAATCCAATTTACTCATGGTATTCCTGATTTTGATTCACTTGGATTTTTAATTACTCCATCACAACACGGAAATATTATACATATATCTCAGGCAACATTCGATGTCATGGATAAAGTCGATAAGGCAGTTGTTATTAAGTCAGGAGACTGGCTAAATGATAAAATTCGATTTCATCAAATTGCAGCAATGCACTATTTAGGCGTGGTTCCAAATTTATCACCAGCAAGCTTCTATCAAAACGATATGATGAAGTCATGGGAAAACAAATTGCACCAAATATACGGAACTTACGGAGATCTTAACAATGCTTTGATAGCTATATTTAAGAGAGTATCCTATTCACTAAACTTTTTCTGCATCTCTCTCGGAATACAAGTACTAGGAAATATCGTTCTAGACCATCAATTTTGTTTTGGAGCTTTATACGAACCATTACTTAAATCTCATGAGATTATATTCATTCGAAATACAGTTCCAGGCACTATTGAAGCCGAATCACCATTTACTGTACTCTACAACGCTCTGCGTATCACAAGAGAATGTTTTAATAATTTAAATTTCTCTGTTGCCTCATTAGACGACCAAAATGGCTATAACAATGCTGTACAAAGATTCCAAGAGTCTGTTAAGATACAAGTAGGCTGCTGCGACATAAAAACTCTCAGAAAATTAATGATTACTTCAAATATGCAAAAACTTGAACAATTACCTATTTTTAAGATGGCCGGTATCAACATAAACATCATCCATGAACCAGATTTCCCAATCATACAGCCAATAAGTAGACAAGAACAGGATCCTCTCGCTGAACAAGTTCGAAATGAAATAAATAGCGCAATTAACGGTCTTCCAGACCCAGCCACGAAGATTGAGTGGCTCAACTCAAGGATAGAAGGTATGTGCAACGAATGCAATGATAGATGCTTGGATATGAGTGCTAGAGTTGATTTAATTGAAAATCGTATCGCAGATATGTCAAGACAATTAAAAGATATAGTCGAAGAGTCAAAGATAGCAGCAAAGAGGGTAGAAACAGCTGCTACAACACTGGATAACGTTTACAATGCTCATAATAAGATTCAGAGCAAATTCGACATTTTAAGAGAGAAATTGTTTACAGAACAAAGAAATACACGCGTTACTCTTATTATTGGTGTTATTTTGACTCTTCTCGGCGCATTAATTCTTAGAATTTAATTTTTTTATAATTTTAATTTAATATTGTTTCATATATTCATCTTGTTTTATTAAACTAAATAATTTTGTTTGATTCTTATTTATCAAATTATCGAATTTAGTAAATTTTAATTGTATATCAGCTTCAATGTACAAATACCTTAGTTTTTTAATGTAGCTTACATATATGCTATTTATTTCAAAAACAACCAAAAATTTTTAAATGCAAATAATAACGAACTTAATTTCAACAGAACAGTCTGAAATTTATAGGAATAGTAGTACAAATAGTATACTTTATATGTGTTGGATATCAGACACATACTACTCATATTGGTAGATTTTTTCCTGATAAACATTAATCAAGGAATAAAAAAAATTTCACATGAACCTACAAACATCCGAAATACTATTGATTTAGTTTGATTAAATATGTGTAGAAATATGGTATTTAATGGTATATAGTTGAGTTTTATTGAACAGAAACGTATTTGTTCCAATATTCTGCGGAAGCACGGTATTTGGCCTCATCGATTGGTACAGAAGATCCACCATATTGTCTTCCAAGTGCATTTCTCATTGCAGTGATAGGCTGCATTGGAATTTCTCCTGGTTTATCCTGGCCTTTAATAGAGATAAGTCCCCAGTCCCAGTCTCCAGGCTGTAATTGGAGATTCATATCTTTGGCCTCTGCAACAAGCTGTTCATGATTATAAAAAATTAAATCAAGAACATTGGCCTTTGGAATGCCACCAGGAATATCCTGAGCGCATACCCAACGACATAATACTGGTAATTCATCATCACGACGTGCACAATAACCACTTTTAATAAGGGGTTCGATTTCTGGAGTAATTTTAACAGCATCAACGCAAGCATCAGTTGGATTTGGAATAAATATGTGTCTGCAGAATGGTGCATATCCTTCGACAGAGCATTTGTCAAATCCACCGTTCTCAGCGATATATTTACGAACATGTTCAATAAATTCATCCTTTGTCATGGTTGTAATACGAGCACCGTGATACTTTGGATTATCCCAGTGTCTATAACAAAATTCGTCTAATACAATCGACATTTGTCACTTTTCCATCAACATTTCGCGAATTTCTTAAATTTCCCTATTTTCATAAAAAATAGCTTTTAATTAAGGAGGAAATCCTAAATATAATTAAAAATCGATACCATATTTTTTTTTTCTAAAAAACAAAAAAGTGTCAGGCTCTGAATGATGAACAGTCAACACAAATTGATTGCCGATGAAATTATTAATGAGCTTTACAAGCATCCAATAACAACTTCGTTGCGAAAGATACCAGCTGGAAATGGCTCAGCAATTGATTTGGATACTATTAAACAGAAATTGAAACAAGATAAGTACCAAAATCTTGCATCTGTTTTCAACGATTTAGAAACTGTTTGGGCAGAATTAGTTAAACGTAATGGTGATGATGTTTCCTCAAAAATCGCATCAGAATGTAGAAAAATTCTTGGAAAGCTCAGGAACAAATATGACATTTCCGAACTTCCACAATGGTGTAATGTAGTTTATAAAGTCCGTGGTCTTCTAACAAATGTAATGACTCAACCCCCAGAAACTATCACACAAAATATTCCATCAATAGGCAAAGCAAGACCAATCAAGCCAAGCAAATCTGGCATGAGTGAACGTGAAATGTATAATTTCTTACAGGCTAGTGATATGATAAAGAAAGACGAAGATCATCGTGAAATGATTAGAATTGTAAACGAACTTCAGCCAGATATTGACTGTAGCACACAGGATGTTAATGTTAATATAAACGAGCTCAACGCTGAAACAGCCGAGGCTCTTAAGAACTATATGCGAACAGCTTTAGAAAAGCAAGGCTTGCGCTATCCCGAGTAGAGTATATTCTTATGTCTGCTTTATGTATTTGTGATAAATTTTATCTCCTTGATTTATTATTTAACGTTTTTTTGTTTATCTTATTTTTACATTCCTGGAAATCCATATGTTATACACATCTTGTTTCTTGAAAACAAGAAACCTTTAATCACCATATATTTTGGGAAAGAATTAAAATTCTAATACATTTTAATGATTGTTGAGATATATTTCTAATAAATTAGATTACATAAAAGTACCTACTCATAAATAACTTGGTCTTTATAGTTTTGACATCAAAAACTTTTTTTTATCATGACAAAGTTTTGGCTGGTTTTATTCAACATTCAATAAGCTTCAGATCATGTGGATTTTGAACTAGAATATATACGAGTACAATTATTTAATTATCACTCATTTGATCGTTAATAATAAGTATAAATGAACTTATATGCATTTTTTTATATAACATGTTTCCATAGTTTTATTAAAAAAGTGACAATAATGAAACCTGCAGAGATTTTTCATTCAGAAGAAAAAATAGATGAGCTGCGAGATCACTATAACAATACAGGTTTTGATATAAATGTTAAAACTCACCACGATGACGAAGCAGAAGCAAATAAAAAAACCGAATTTTTGAATATTTTCGAAAATTATATGAACACTCCAGTAGAAAATCTGCAAGAAATTACTGATTTGATATCGATGCTTACTAAATATATAGATTCTGACGCTGAATCATTACTAGAAGACGAAATAACACTATTTAATGAACAATTCTTTGAAAAAGCATTTATTTGCTTGAGTTTTCCAGATGAAGGAATTGCTGGTAAAACTCTCAAACTTCTTTATAATATGACAGTTTATTTAAGTAGTTTTAAAGAAATATTTCGTTATGTTGATCAGCAATTCATAGATCTTGCATTTGATATTCCCAATAGGTTTCCTAGGCTTATTATACCATCGCTCACGTTCATATATAATTTATTTTTTGTTTCATATGAAATTTTCGCACTTTCTCTAAATAGAATGGTTGATTTGATTGAAATGACAAAGAATGTTAATGACAAAGCGACATACAACAGTTCTGTTGAATACATGTACATTCTTATTAAGGATTTTCATAATGCAGTTGAATTTCCAGAAAATTTCTTATACGATTATTTATTATGGGCAACATTAAATGGAGTCAACATGATGAGAGTATATTCAACAGTTCAAATCGTTTTGGAAATTTATCATGATGGAATTGAAGTTTTTGTTCATGATTCTGCATTGATTGGCCAAATATTAGTCACATTAGCTGATGCTTCTCAACAATCTGCGTTTATACCTGCAATAACTATATTAATTTGGCTAATAGAAAAAACAGATTACATGACTACATCAATAATCATTGATGTAGTAAATCATTTAGATGAATTATTGCATGATTCGGGAGAAGCAACCGTAAAAGCTTGGGAATTAATGGAAATAATATCACAAAGATCACAATTTTTATCAAATGAACTTCTTGAGACAAATTTCGTTCAGAATGTTCTTGATGTGTTTATGTTCGAATCTAGCGTTCGCGCTGATGCTAAAATTAAAGCAGTTCGTGCTTTAATTAATTTCATTTTAGTTTTATCAGATGAACAACTTAATTTCTTGCCAATGGATTCCATACTTGAATTATTTGAAGAAGTAGAGACAGATTCCATTATTCCTGATGATTTACTCAATCAAGTTAAAATTAAGTTAACTCGCCAAAATTAATGATATAGTATTATTCACATTTACATGTAATGATAAATCCGCTTCTTTATTTGTGAATATTCCAATGTTTTATTTATTTTTGTTATTTGTTTTCTGAATTATAGATGTTTGCTCATAAATATTATATTTCTTAACTATGAACTGAAGTTTCTTATATATCTCATACAACAATTTTGTATGTTTTTTGTATTTATTGCATATCAAGTATTAATAAACTGTATAAATTTTCAATTCAGTAGTCAAGATCATTCCAAGCTAGTATACAGTCATATGATATGCAGTATTGGACTGAAAATGCATTGAATCTTTAATTCGACTATTTGTTCATTTTATTTTTAATATTAACGGCCAATTATGTGATAATTTTTTAAATTATATAAAATACATTGTATATCAAATATGAGCGAAGAAAATTGAAGCATTTATTTTTATTTATGTCTGAGGAATCTGAACACACTCTTCAAGAAAACGATGTTGTCTTGGTTTATTCAGATGAGCTCAAACAAGAAGTCGATGCAGTTGTTCTTGGCTTTAGGAAGTCAAACAAAGAAGCTTACATTCATTATATTAAACAAGACAAACGCTTAGACCACTGGATTGATGTATCAAAACTAAAATATAATCCAGATGGGCAAGGAAAACTTGAAGAACATATACTTTCGAGATTTCAACGGAATCAAATTGAGGATTCTGATTCAGAAGATGAATTACAAACAAAAGAATACATATTATTTGAAAAATTACATGGAGAAGTTACCAAAATACGCAATATTGATACAATTACTTTAGGTAAATATACCATAAAAACTTGGTATTTTTCGCCATACCCTCATCCTTTCTATAACATGGATCATTTTTACATTTGCGAACATTGCTTTAGCTATTTTGCAACAAAAGAACAACTAGACAAGCATATTCAGGAAACAAATGAAAAAACTCCACCAGGTAAAGAAATATATCGCGAAGGTAACATATCCATTTACGAATTAAAAGGTTGGCGTCAAAAAATTCCATGTCAATGCCTTTGTTTACTCTCAAAATTATTTTTGGACCATAAAACTCTTACATATGACGTTGATGGCTTCGTTTTCTACGTTCTTTGCGAATGTGATGACGATGGAGCTCATGTTGCTGCATACTATTCTCGCGAAACAGCTTCACAAAACAATATTCTTGCTTGTATCACAACATTACCGCCATATCAGAAGAAAGGATACGGCAGAATATTAATATCTTTATCATATGAAATTGCTAAGCGCCAATTTAAGGTTGGTGGACCAGAGAGACCACTATCAGATCTTGGTCGAAAGGCTTATCGTGCATACTGGCATGATACAATACTAGAAACATTAAGAGATCATAGAGATGAAATCAAAAGCGTAGAAAACTTATCAACTTTAACATCAATTCAAAACGATGATGTAATCATTGCTTTGAAGCAAATTGGACTTGCTGTTAAGGTCAAGGGTGAATATGAACTAAATATAACTCGAAATGCTTTGAATAATGCTCTGAAAAATTTTGATGCTTCAAAATGCAGAAATAAAATTAATCCTCAATTCTTAATCTGGCTCCCTGGTGATGATGATCAACATTAGGCTTTCATATTTTTTATAAAGTGTTAATTTATATTATTAATCAAAATATAATCTTCATTTTTTTATAATCACATGAATTTCTAGTTAATTTAGATGACCCCATCGACGTGTTAAAGAACATCACAAAAATGCCTAACGCATAGGTTTGGTTAAAATAATAATAATTAATAATTAATAATTAGTTGTATTTATTGATAAAAAAGAAAAGATGATAAAAGAGGATAGAATCCATGGATTAGCAATTAGGTTTTAATGGGTGCTCTTCTTATACATGGATCAAGGAATGAAACACAAAGACATTAAATTTGAAAGCTTTACAATTTTTCTAAATATTGTTGCATTTACACTTGTATGCTAAATCATCAAGTTTGAAGTCAAAAATCTAACCGTTTCAAAATTTGGTAAATTCATGGATGAATACAAAGATCCAATTGAAGATAATCCAGAAAAATCATCAAAAATAGCCTCTCCACAAGAAGGTGATATACAATCTGAAGAAGCTTTTTATAAAGCATTAGAAACTTTAAAAAACATTGACAATTTTGAAGATAAATCGTGTTTAGAGTTTTTCGAGAATTTAAAATGTATGATTCTAGATAAAGATTTTCATATTGATCCATCAATTTACGTTGATTCTGACTTTCTCTCGATAATGTTACAAATTTTGCTTGATGGAGTTTTTGGCATTCATTCTAACGTAATAGCAATTATTTGCGAGTTGTCAAAATATGACGAAGTATTAGAATTTCTCAATAACCCAGAATTTTTAAATTATTTTTATGGTTTTGCAACAAATGATGAAAATCCGTTAATTGATGTCAGAGAAATGATTCTAATTCTAGAGAGAATAATTCCTTTAGTTACTGAAGAAGCTGAAATTATAGGTCTCCCAATTGTTCAATTTTGTAAACTTAAATATCCAAATGATGTAATCCCATATTTTATGCAATTGATTGTATCACATCCAGACACAGAGGCTTTTCCGCTGATAATTGATTTTATTAACACGTATTGCACTTTAGATTCGGAAGCAGTTCATCTATTAACAACTATTTTAAAGAATGTTTTAACAAGCAACCCAACACAAGTCTTTTACGTTGTTGAGGAAGGAGATGAAGATAATTTTTTATTAAATCTCATAAATGCAACTTCTCGTGATGACTATGAGAGCTTAAATAACATATTGTCAATGTTTCACGAGCTATTGACCCGTAATTTCTATGAAGTCGAAGGATTATTTTCAGCTATTCTAGATTCTGACATTTTACAGACTGCATTTGGAATATTTCTAGAAGATGAATGCGATGAAGAATATAAATATGTTGCCGCAAGCTTTATTGAACATTGTATGTATAATGATCGATTAAGAGAGTATGTAATCGAAAATATTGATGAAGATACTTTTAACATTCTTCTAAATGGTGTTCATCAATGTCCTCATCAAATGACTAGATCTTTTATCGCTTTAATTTCATTTTATATCCAATATCACCAGTTTCCAGCAGCTCAGTCAGCAGTAGAAAGTGGAATACTCGAACTTATTGATGACTATATCGAAGTGAATGTACAAATAGCTATTCCTTGCCTTAATTCAATTTTTAAAACTTATATTCGGCAGGGACTTGCTAAAGAGATCGTTGACATCATTGAAAATACGGAAATTATGCAGGATTTGAATGATTATACAAGTGAAAATGAAAAGAATGAAGAAGTAGTTGCAAATTTTTTGGATGATTATGATAAACTCTGCAACGTTCTTGAGCAGAATTGATATTAGTAAAAATATTATTGTTTGTATTAAATTTTTTGGAAATGCACTTTTTACAGGCTCAAGATTTTATAAAAAATGTCTGCTGATCCAAGGCTTGCAAACGAAGAAGAGGAGGAAGATTTCAGTGAAGTCAATTGTACATTCGGTTTCTTCGATCCAGTACCAGCAGATGCTATGACAATTAGTGTATTTATGCCAAGATACGTCCCAATTAACAGACTTGAAGTTGCAAGAGCAATTGCATGTCAAAATCGTGTTGGCACTACAATTAAGGAGCAACTTGAAAATGGTATGCCAGGAGATAATTTCTTTGGCTTTAATTCAGTTCTTAATCTCGGTGTTTACAAAGATGTTTTACCAAGCTTTGATGCATTAATTAAATGACTTATTGGTCTTGGTAATCCAGTATTAACACAAGTTCTTACTCAAAACTTGAAAACTACTGGATGGATAATTAATGAACGCGCACGTGGTGTCCCAGATGGTTTAGCACCACATCTTATGTGTGGTCTTTTCAAAGAAATCATGTGGGCTACAGAAGATCTTGATACAGAGGAAGATCGCGCTTCATTCCGTTTCACACACTACATAATGATCAAGAAAGTTCCAATGACAGAAGATGGCTTGGTGTTTCAGAACATAGAAGACGAATTCTTCCACAAAGAATCCCCTGTTAAAGTTGAATTCCAAACTGGAGGCGAAGATGGTGATCTAGATGGCGTTGAATATCATCACATGGTCTTACTCTTTGATCCAGAGGTTGCAAAGAAAGTTCGCGCTCAGCTTAATGAAACGTTTATGATCGATGAGTCTATTTACGAAAATGAAGACACTAAATAAAGTTATTGTTTATTATTATGTGCATCATAGAGAATGTAAACATGAACAGATCGGAATTATAATTCCAAAGATTGTTTTTTCAATTTAAGTAGTATATGTGGACGGGTTTTGTGACTTTTTTTGTAAACGTAAGAATTCATACAATATTGAACGATTTTGTAAGTAATTTTCATACAATCGATAAAATAAATGTATGATTCTTACGCTTTTTATTCTTACGTTTTGAAATAAATCATGATTTAAAAATTTTCAGAATCGTAAGAAATTTTCACAAACCCTTTACATAATGAAGTAAAAAATAAAAAATTTAAAAAATAAATTTTAAAAATTCATGTCTTACATTTTTTGAATAATTTATTTTTTTATTTTGTATGAAATGAGTGTCACAACTAACAATGTTAAAAAAATAGGATTCACAAATGAGGAAATAAAGGATATATTAGAGGAGGCGGGTTATGAAGTTGATAAATATTATTTAAGAAATTGTAAAAAATTCGCAGAGTTTTTAAATGAGTTTGATTATGATGGAAAAATGAATAAAGATGATGTTATAAATTTCTTATATCCCACATCTGAAGAAGAAAAACCTAAAGAACCTGATGTTTTCCCTGAATATTATGAAGAACGGATTAAAGATGATGAATATGATGAAATTGAAAGACTGGAAAAAATAAGAGATGAAATAGATGAAAAAATTAAGGAATTAAGAGAAGTTGAAAAATATAATGAGAATGAAGTAGAGGGTTTAATGAATATCCCAGCTTCAGAATCAGAAGTTCAGAAATCTCATGAAGAAAGATATAAAAATTACTTTTTGGAATCTACTAAAAATTTATTAGATGGTGATATTGACGAAACACTTTCAGAAGAAGGTACTAAATTTATTCGTAAACATAAGCTTCAGTTTATTGACGATGAAGAATACCCCTGTATATTACTTTCACCTCCTCTTGATTCTGAAAAATTCAAAAAAGCATTGAAAAATGTAACATATGCAACAAATACGATTAAGAAAGAAGATCATGATATTTACACAAATTATTATTTAAATAAATGCACAGGTGTTGATAAAGTTTTTGATTTGTTAGATAAAATATCAAAAGAAACAATTGGTACATATAAAATTTTATGTGATTGTGGTTTCATTATTGAAGATACCAATAATGTTTCATATGAAAGAACAGCACCGAAGGAAGACGAAGTGGAAAGGTCTATACCATTCGTTATTAAGAATATAAAAGATATGAAAACTTATAAACATTATATTTATTCATTTATTTCAGAAAAAATGGAAGCAACCCATAAAACATCATCTCATCATTTTATAGCTATTCATACATTCCTTTTCAAAGTTGTGAAATTAAATAAGACAGGAATTAGATTTAATGTATCAGGGTATGCATTCTTGAGTAAATTAAAATGTATTCGTCACGTCGCAGATGATAAAAATTTATGTGTTCTTAATTCATTTTATGGACTTTAGCCCTGGACTTTAAAAAAAATAAACTTTATTTTTATTTATTTTTTAATTTTTATTCTTACATAAATGAACAAAAATGGAACAGCTAAAATGAATGATAATCAAATAAGAGCCGAAGGTAGAAGGTTATTTAAACGCTTCTATAACATTCCTGATGGTGTTAATCCTAAAACTCGTAGAAGTTATTTAAATGAAGCCATAGATGCATATGAAGGATTTGACATTTCATCAGAAAGTGAGAGGTTAGCAAGAATGTTAAACGTTAATATTGATTTTTATTATTGTGACCCTCAACCAGAAGACGTAGACATTAACAAGGTAGACTTTCCATTAGTGGAATCAATAATGATAGATCCAGAATTTGAAACAGTAAATATTTTATTAACACAGAGTCCATGTGGAAAACTTCACGCTGACAGAATAACAGACGTTGAAGCACTCACAGGATATAAAGTTTGCCCCTTTTGCAAAGAAGAAGTATATTCTATCCGTGATGATCCAGAAAGGAAAAACCAAAGAAGATTTTTAAAACATTGTGAGAAATGTAAAGAAAATAATGGAAGATTAATTCAAGACGTTCAATTGCAAAACACACAACAACCATATGCACCACATATCACGAAACAGAAGATATATCAATGGCTATTAGCACATAATTTGCAGGAATATTATAAACCAACAAGATATTATATTACTTTTGACTTCGAAACATTAGAGACTAAAGAAGAACTTCAACTTTCTGAATGTGCAACTTTGAATGCTTACTTAAAACCATTCATGGTATCATCAACTGTCAAAATAAAGCCGCAAAGCGGCGAGGTCGTAGACTGTGATAAAACATATACGAGGAATTTTTGCTTAACTTCAAGTGATTCTTTTATTTCTGATTGGATTGAGTTTTTATTTTCAACCTGTTCATTAGTTGCTAAATCAAATATTGAACAATATGAAGAATTAATGAAGTCACAAACATTAAATGAAAAACAGAAGGAAGTATTTAA
Source organism: Trichomonas vaginalis G3 (assembly GCF_026262505.1). Taxonomy (NCBI): domain Eukaryota; phylum Parabasalia; order Trichomonadida; family Trichomonadidae; genus Trichomonas; species Trichomonas vaginalis. The sequence continues at coordinate 24,608,177 of NC_067204.1, read as the reverse complement.
AGAACTTCTAGATGAGGAATTCAATAAAGTGAATATCATAGGTTTTAATTCGGGAAAGTTTGATTTAAATTTAATTCTTCGTGATTTAAACACTGCAAAATGGAAAATAAAATCAATGCTGGGTTCATCTTCTCAATTTAAGCAAATCATTGTAAAGAAAACAAACGTTCCATATGAATTGAGATTTATTGACATCAGAAATTATATAGCGGGTGGGACATTAGACCAATTCACTCAAGATTTCGGAAACAATAAATCACGTGTTAAATCCTTTTTCCCTTATCAATTCATCACGTGGGAAAATTACGAAGAAGAATTATATAAAGAGGAACCATTCACGAAAGATTCATTTTATTCAGCATTAACTCAAGAAACTATATCAGATAGTGATTATCAAATATATCTCAATGATGCTAAAAATTTTAAGAATAGATTAGAATATTTTATTCATTATTGCAATAAAGATGTTGAAATTATGATTGACCCAATTGATAAAATTATTGAAGAAACATTTGTTTATAAAATTGACATGCTTCATAATCTTTCTTTATCATCGAATGCATCAATGATTCGTTACGCTTTAGCATATAAAGACTTTAATCCTAACGAAAAATATCCAGAAGAAGAAAATGTGGAATCAAGTTTTGAATTAACGAAAAAGTATTGGAAATATAAAATTGAATCATATAAGAAACAAGATGAAAAAGCAGAAAGGGATACTAAAAATAATGTTTCAATGGATGATTTTCAATACTATCACGATTTAATCCTTTCATCTAAATGCAAAATGTGTGGTAAAGCGTTTACATATGCAAATAAACCAACATTAGATAGAATCGATAATGAAAAACCACATACCAAAGAAAATTGTCAGTTAATGTGTTGTTATTGCAATGTCGTAAAATCAAATAAAGATGAGGATGTTCAACGTTTAAGAATCAATTTAAGAAATTATGCATTAAAAAATAATTTACCAATGACTTTAGATTCAGTTGAAGCTTATCACATTCTCCGTAATGGAATTACTGGTGGTCTATCAAATGTTCAACATCGTGTTAATCTTAAAGGAATCACACACATTAATAAACTTTCATATAGTCCAGAAACTAAAACTGTATCAAATGAGGACACCACCAACATCATGACTCATTTTGTTGGAGTTGACTTTAATTCATTATATCCTTCATCATTTTCATCTAATCCTCATGATTTCATTCAATATACTGACCATAAAATGTATATGCCGGGAAGATTGAATGGTGTTATCATTTGTGATACAGCAACAAAGAAAGCAAAAGCACTGGGAATAATTAGAAAGAAAAATACTTTATTCGTGGGTGAAGTAAAGGGTCACATTGATGAAAAATACATTAATGATTACATAAACTTTTTACCGATAATAAGAAACTTAGATATTATCACAGATGAAAAAACAATTGGCGTTTTATGTATAATTACATGAAATCAAACAATCTACCAGTTGACCAGAACAAGAAAATGAACTCAGTTAGCATCAACACACACCAATATCAACCATTTTCTTCTTATTATCTTTGGTATCTAATAGACAGATTTCATTTTATCATTGATGACATTCAATCAATTTTAACATTTACTAAAAACACTTGTTTTAATGATTTGCGAACGAATTTATGAACGAAAGACAAAAGGCGGAATTAGAAGGAAATAAAGGAAAAAGTTTATTTTGCAAGATTTCACTTAATGGATCATATGGTTACGATGCAATGAATACACAAAATTACGCAAAGACTAAAATAATGAATGCACAGAAGGCACGCGTTGCATGTATGTCAAATAAGTTTAAAAACATAAGAGAAATAGGTGAAGATACGTATCAAGTGATGCTTAAAGATAGATTTTATAGATGTGATACATGTTTACAAGAGGCATTCTTCACTTTAGATAATGCTAAATACTGGTATTTGGTTTTCATTTATGATTTTTGTATAAATGCATGGATGTTAATCGTTTTCATTTCATTGAAGGTGATACTGATTCATCTTTTGGGCAATCGCTGGTGATCCAAGTCTTCCTAACACTCAGCATTTCAAGCAATTGTAACCAATAAACAATTTTATGATAAAAACATTTACAAATTCGCACCTTTTGATTTCTTCTGTTTTGATGAGAAATTTAAACCTAAATTAAAGAATAAAGCTGAAGAAAAAGCACATGAGAAGAAGTTATTGGGTTTAGCAATTGAGAAACAAGGTGATAACATGGTTGCTTTATGCCCTAAGTGTTATACTTCATTCAACGGTTCAATTGATGGAAGTGATTTTAAAAAGATTGCACAAAAAATGAAAGGTGTTAGTTTACGACAAAATAAACAATTAACACTAAAAATTATTTGGATATAATAAATGATAAAGTGATATTTGATGGTCAGAATATTAATTTACAACTTAAAAACGGGTCAATGACTCGCTTAACAATTGGTAAGACTGCATTAACAGGAGCACACACTAAGGCTGTATGTTGTGAAAATGGATGTTGTATGCCATTTATTTAATGAAATGCCACAGAAGAGACAAAAGGAACCGTTAATAATGGTTTTGTACTATGATTCAAAGAGGTGGGCACCCTTAAAACATTTATTTTATTTTTATATAAATGGATAGCACAGATTTAAAAATTTTAATTGATGATTTAGTATTTAATCAAAATTTTCTTGATTATTATGATTTAAAAGCATATCTCCAAAAATATAATAAATATAACGGGTGATGATATGGATTATTATTATTCGTATTATAAAAATGAAATTTTGAAATATCATGATAAAATAATTTCTAAAATTAAAGACAAAATTAAAAATAATGAATATACAAAGGGAAAAACTAAATCACAACTTAAACAGTTGAAAGATTTCAAAAATAAAGTATTAACAGAAGAAGATATTGATGAATTATATAAATTATATAATCCGAGCCACAAAACACCCATGTCCTTCAGACCATAAATGATGCACAAGCTTTAATTTATGATTCATTAGTTAAACCATATTCAGCCCGACTTTTAAATGAAGATCAACTTTTGGAATTCATCCTTCAACATAAACTCGAAGCGGGAAAGTATATCAAACCTTTATATACAGCATATTTAAAACAAATGAATAGAATACATCCAGAATTAATGAAAGGAGGAATGAAATCCAAAATCAAAGCAGATAAAATTAAACCACTTACAACACCAAAACCTCCAACGACAGTAGTACCTCCTCCTTCAGTTAATCCTTCATCATTCACTTTATTATATCCATTTCAAACATTAAAGAAGCAAAAAGATTTTAAAAAGGATTTCAAGATATAGGGTGTCCAAAGGTGTGTTTAGCACAAACCTGAATACTGCGAATAGAAATAAACAAGTTACATATATATAAAGTTTATTTAAATATAATCACCATTGGATTCAATCACGCGTTCGCAGCGATCGATCCAGGCTTGAAAGACACGCTTTAAATCATCATGAGAAAATTGCTCAAATTGCTCTCTTACAAAATTTTCAAGATCATCTGGACTCGCGAATTCGCGTCCTTCAGCTCTCTTTTTTAGCGTGCCGAATAAATAAAAGTCAGAGGGTGCAATATCAGGTGAATAAATTGGGTTTGGAACAACTTTGACATTGTTTTCCACCAAGTAATTCATTACCTTATGACTTTTGTGAACTCTTGAATTATCAAAATGAATTGCAAACTTTTGTTTTTGTTGTTTGGATTTCTCAAACTCATCAGAATTGATAATTTGAGTAAGAACATTGTCAATTAGATACTGAGCATTCATCGTATTAGATTTTTGAAGAATATCAATTGCGATGATGCCATTCACGCCCAAAAAAACCGACAACATAATCATTGGTGTGTCAATTTTTTTCTTCGGGAATGTTTGCGGATTTTCATCCTTCGGGATCCACATGATTTTGGCTTCTGTTGCATATTGAAACCAAGACTCGTCCCCTGTTACTAAAAAGCGAAACTTCTTGGATTGATACGCACCCAATATAGAGAGGAGCTCTTTCGAAGATTGGACTCTAGATTTTTTTTGAACTGAATTAAGGTTGTGCGGAACCCAACGTGTATACGCTAGTTTGTAGTTCAAATAATTGTGCAGATAATAACTGACTGTTGTACGTGGTATCTTTGTCATCTCCTCTATCCTTCTGAGTGATGCTCTTGGGTCTTCATCTAGCGCTTGAAGAATTGCTTTGATTTTTCTTTGATCCGGCAATTTTTTGTCAATTTTTATGATGGGCGCCTTTTTGTTCATGAAGTGATACATCCTAACATGATACGTTACAGTGGAATAGCTAGGAGCATCCATACCGAAGCATTTTACCAATGTCTCGTAGATTTTTTTACAGTCTTTGCATTTTTTGCAAGAGCGAGGATGTTTTCTTTATGATTCATTAAAAAATGAAAAAAATCCCGCCAAAATTTTCCGCGAAACCGCCTCTTGTCTCAAAATTCATTTTATATCCCGGCATGGCGCCAAAATACAACTTACTCATCATATACATATATTCATATTTTTTATTATATATTTATAATCAGCATATATCTCCTTTAATAGTCTCATATAAAGCGCTGTGCTAAACGCACCTTTGGACACCCTATATTAAATAAACCAATTGACCCAAAAATTCAACCGTTAAAGGAAAAATTTAGTCGCCCTTCATTTGCACTATATCCATATTCATACGAAATCGATCATCTGGAATATTCAAAAGGAAACGTTACTTATTTATTTGCCATTAACATTAACACCAGATATTTATATTGCATTCCGGTGAAAGGGAAAACAGAACAGGAAACAAGAAGAGCTATTCAATACTTACTAGATCATGAAAGAGTAGATAATATAAGGGGTGATGGTGATAAAGGATTTCAGGCAGCTATGGCTCATTATTTCCCACAAATTAATTTTTACTTTTCATCCTCTCCATATACGTTTCATAATAAAATAGTTGATGTGGTAATGAGAACTCTTAGAGATGCGTTAGGGGTTAATGGTCAGATATACTGGGATGGAAATCATGACTCCATCATACAACAGTTAGTATATTATTACAATAATACATGGCATAGAACTATAAACATGAAACCAGTGGAAATGAAAAATGATATTTCAAAAGAATGGGAATATATTAGAAAGCAAATGGAAAGGTTAAATGATGTTAAACGTGAACAAATTAATTCGGGGCTCATGAATTTTAAACAGGGAATAAAGTTTTTAATTCATCTCGATTATGGAAAAACTGATAAATCAATGACAAAAAGAAGACGAAGATTTGACACAATAGCTGAATTTGTTAGATATATTAACGGCAATGCATTAGTTGAAGTTGACAATAAATTAATAGAAATTCCGATTTATTTTATTACTCCATTATATTTAAATAATATTTAATTTTTTTATTTCGTAAGAAAATGAGTGACAACAAAGCAGTCAAGAGTCCAGACAATGAATATAAAAAGAAACTAAACAGAATTAAATCAAAAATATGCTATTACAAAAAGAAGTCGCAATGTGGTGGGGTTGAAAACGATAAAGAAATAATCGAAAAATTAGAAACTTACCGTTCAATCATTAAACTGAGTGAAGCAAAAATAAAAGAATTTAATAGAATAAATAAATTGATTGGAAGAGATGAATTTAATAAAGATGAATTTTTAAACTCAATCCAAATTTAATTTTTATTCCTCTTTGACAACATCTCTCTTTCCATCATTACTACATAACCACATTTTCTCAATTTTAGTGGTTTGTTATTTTTAACATGTTCTTGCATCATTTTTATCATTTCCTCCCTTGTTATGATTCGTGGTAAATTTTGAGCTTGTGGGGTATTCATTTATGATAAAAATAAAAATTTGTTATCACTTATTTTATCGTTAATGTTTTTAGGTTATTCAATAATTAATTATTTTTGAATAACTGGGAAATAAATTTACGTCAAATATGTAATTTATAAAATCTTATGTCGACAGGCTACGTAGCACAGTGGTCTAAGGTGGTGTTATGGAGGGGTCGGGGTCTGTGGTTCGAACCGCGACAGCGCCGTATTTTCTTATTTTCTTTGTTTGTCTTGTTTGTCGTGAATAAAAAGTGTCATAAAAGTGCTCTATCTTCCACGGGAATAAATAAAAAATTTACTTTATTTCTTCTTTATTTCTTCTTTATTTCTTTATTCCCGTGGAAGAAGGGTTTTGCTGTTTTTTCTCAGCCAAAATCAATGATTTTTTCATTTTTGGATCATTTACGCTCATTACGAAGAAGTCTTGACAAAATATTTACGAAGAATTCATGAAAATTCATGAGGTGAAAAAAGAGGGTGAAAAAACAGGTGAGATCTCACCTCTTCACCTAAACATTATTTTTGGATCATTTACGCTCATGTTTGACAAAACATATACATTCATTACGATGAAGAAGTCATGACAAAACATATACGATGAAGAAATCATGACAAATCATTTACGTAAACATTTATTTCCTGTGATGTTGTCTAAATGTCATGTTGTCTCATTTTTTCAGAAAAGTTAAATAACCGAGTGACACTGAGTGACATAGTGACACCTTCAGTTCTTCAAAAATAATTAATTATTGAATGACCTGAAAACATTAACGTAACCATTAACGTAACCATTAACGTAACCATTAACGTAAACATTTATTTCTGCAGTTCATCCATTACTTCATTACCTAATTAATTACAGACATAAAATATATTTAGTTCATTCAATAAATGCGGTACCATGCAAATACAGTCATAAATGGTGGCATATAATCTTTACCCAAGCCTGTTGGATTTGTTGTGAAAGTATGGACATGATTTCCTCCTGGTTCAGTTGGTCGAAAAGTCTTTTTTGCTGAATGGTTATAATCTGGAGATAAAACATCATAGCCAGCATAATATTCTGAGTTGTATAATGGGTGGTCTCTTAATGAGTGACTATGGTCGCCAGAAAAGTTTGTAGTTCCCGTATGAGTGTGCGGGGGTAAGTTTGCTTCTTTAATTTTCTTCGAACCTCCTGTTTCCTTTGAACTGTTAGCACAGTATAAGAATTTATCTACAATCTGCTTCCACGTACCGAAACCCAGAACTGTTGCTGGATTTGTTGAGTTCATTGATGTATATATTGAACCAATGGGATAAATCATCTCAAGAATTGTATTTAATCCATTATGAATATTGAATTTATTATATAATATTGAATTTGGGTGAGTATTTAAAACTGGTCTTGTTATCAATATTAACGTATTATTTTTGAAAATTGCTTTTCTAACATCTTGAAATTTTGTGATTTCAGACCAGTTTCTTCCATCACTACTGATATTTACTAAATCACCACATCCTAAAGCAATGAAATACCCATCAATATAAAATAAATTAGTAAATCTATAATTTCGAGTAAGTTTTGGAGTGAATGAATAAACCAATTCCCAATTTGATAAATCCTGTGATAAATAAATATGTCTGTTATAACTTACAGGATATGAATAGACCATTTCACCTGAAACGAGAACATAAACATTTGATCCATAACATAAAGCTTCAATGTCTCCATCAGCTTGAAAAATTTGTTCAAATTGACCTTGTGGTATTGAAGATGATCTATAAATTTTATCATTTTGTAGGATAAAATACATGTTGTTAATGTAATACCACTTACTTGTATAATCAATTTCCAAATCTGATGACATCATACTAAACATATAATAATTTATCCCATCCTCACTAATGAAAATTTGATTGACTTCATAAATTAGTACCCATTTATTATTAACGCATCTAATAGGATTATTTGGATATTTAAATTTAGCATCTTGATTTAAATTACATTTGAACCATTGGATACAATCGAATGAATAACAAGGGTAAAAATCATCTTCAACCCTTATCATTCCCATAAATTTACCGTTATTATATTCAACATATAAAATTCTTGGATTAATGATTGGCTTTCGTGTATCAGGATTCAAAACAGATGGAGTAAATGATTCATAGTTTTTAAAATCATTTGTTTTAAAATAATAAAGCACTCCAGCTGTATAAAATAAATACATGGTCACTCCATCGAAACATATCCATTCAAAAGAATCTATATCAAAGGTTTTATCTGATGATTTCATAAAATTTAAAAATGGTGGAGTAAAATAGACCTCTGATTGTTTTATTTCTTCATTAACAAATGATATATTAGCTTTCTTATTTAACTCACTTACCACATATTCCTTATCTGCCTTCTTCTCTAACTCATTGTTAACATAAGTTTTATCTGCTTTAAGGTCTAAACATTCTGAAACCCATCCTGTATCAGCTTTAGTTTTAAGAATCTTCGATGTCCGTTCATGATACCATTCAACCCTTTCTATAATTTCATTATCTTTTTCATTAACATATTCCTTATCTGCCTTCTTCATTAATTCACTAGCCACAAGTCCCTTATCTGCTTTCTCCTCTAACTCACTGTTGACATATTCCTTATCTGCTTCTTCATTATGTCATTTAGGAAACCTTTTATGAATTCCTCATTTAAATTAAATCTTCCAATCTTCAAAACTTTAGGAAATGCATTTAATGCGTAATATCTTTGTTCTTCTGGTGGAATTGATGTTATATCATCCGTTATTCCTTTAATTTTTGAATTCATAAATAAAATTTCTTTTATATTTGATATCACTGCACCACCTTTGCAAACGAATTCGAAATGGTCATTTTTCAATACTATCTCCAAATCTCCATATTTCAACATTTGCGTTTGTTCTGCCGTCTTTGAATTATATGCATATATGGCGTATGTAATGGTCTGTGCCTTAAGTTGTTGTGGTTGCTGTTGTTTAATCATTTATTATGATTTAAAAATAAATATTTAATCCGTTATCTCATCACCTATTTTTTATTTGAAATTGCCATAATATTTCATTCATGAATTCTAAATCACAATCAAATAGGTCAGTTATTCTAAATTTAATATTTGATAAATCTTTTGAATGAAGAATAAATGAATTCCCGGATAATTGAAACGGATATGATAAAGAAAATGTGTTTAAGTTGATGGATAAAATGTTTTGTATTGATGGGTAAGAGTTAGGGTCTAATGTTTGATGTGAAAATCTCATTGGGGTATTAACTTTATCACATTTGATTAAAATGAAATTGGAACCAGTGTCAGAATACAAAACATCCCCAACATCTTTTTCAAAATTTAATATCCCCAACAATGAACGAAGATGAGGAGTACAAAATTTAATTTTCAGCGGAAATTTAATAAGGTTATTTATTTCATCAAGTTCAAAAAGTTTATCAGGTTTTGATTTAAAATTTTCTTCATACCATATGATAAATGATTCATTTAAATAACTTAAAATCATGTTAATATCCCATTTCGTTATCACATTATTTATATACATATCATATGTTTTTTCAAGGTCATCTTTAATAAATGATATATAATCTGAAGGGTCTAAAAGAATGGGATTAAATTTACCACTCACAGAAACGAGAGTAACATTATAAATTCCGCTAACTGTTAAATTTAATTCACAGCTATTATTCGAAATAATATTGATAATTGACATTTTTTATTACGATTAAAAATATGGTAAAGCGTTATTTTCCAGTGATAAATAAAACTAGAATAAGATTACCTCAAGAATTCATAAATTCAACGAATAAGAAATTCATTCATGTTATAAATTTTAGTGTTTTCAGAAAATATGAGTCAATGTCATATTCATCATCGGGTTATATTTCACTTCATTCAAATTTAGTTCAATCAAACCCATATAATGACCATTTCATAAGATTTTCAGATGGTATTAAAAATGTAATTGATAGATTAAAATATGAACAGATTGACAATATCGAATTTTTGGAATTTTGGTTTAAATATCCTGATGGAAAAAAGATTGAAGTTAAAGATAAAGCTGATACTATAACAAAAACAATTACAATGACCGATCCAGATAGTGGGGAACAAAAAGAAATAAAACAAACGATAGAAACTGGTGAAAGGTCAATTATTATTAATTATGATTCAAAGGATTATTATTCAATAATGTTAATGCTTGAATATTAAATGGCCTTAACAAAGAATTTTTCAAGTGATATTTTATATTCATCAACTATTTTATTATAAATATCATTATATGTTAAATGAAGTTCGGTTGTTGTTCCGTTCTTTGATATCTTAATTGTGCTAATATCCTTTATAGGATTTATTTTTGCAACTGTTCCGCAGCATGAAACCTCATCATCTATGAAAAATTGAATCTTAACGTCTGAATCTTGAACATCACAAAGAATGGCGATAATGTGAATTAATGATTCATAAGGTAAAATAATTAAACCGGATTGATCAATTAAATTTATTATTGAATCATAATTATCAGTTATTATATCACGGTAAATTTTCATTAATTCAGAATTAATGTCTATTTTATATGGCGTATTGCGACTGTAATCGTAGATTCCTGAGTTCTCGATGTTTGATGAAAGAGGTGGGGGGTATGTTGGATATGTGGGAATTTCAACAGGTTCTTTACCGGGTTCAGATAAAATGATTGGGTCTTCATCTTCTTTATTTTCCTCCTCATTCTTTGGTAAGTCACGAGTTAATAAATTTGGTTGAGTTGCTGACTTTGTTAATTCAGGGCTAACATTAACTTTAACATTTTGAATAATTCGTGATTTATCATCATTTACGTTATAACCAACCGTAATCTCTGCTTTTGCGTTTGTGTTCTTTTGACTTGTGAAACGTCTTCTCATTTATAATTGAATAAAAAAAGAAAAATATATTTAAAGTTTTATTTAGTTGTTACGGTAATATCCCAAGGTTCATCATTGTTTGCTTATACTTTCTTTGTAACTGCACCAATTATGTTATTGATATTGCTTTGAGTTTCTTCCAGTCTTATTTTATCATTTACAATATCTTTAATCATTTCATTACATGCATTCTTAAAACCATCTGATTTTTCTAATTTACGTCTATCACTTTCTTTAATTAAATCAAAGTTATAACCTTGTTGAGAATAAAGTGGTTTCTTTATCAATTCCTTGAACGCTTCTGAAAGTGAAGATGAAGAAATTCTTGCCACTTGAATTGGTTTAAATTCTGCTTTCATTGCTTCTTTCTGTTCATTGAACACTGGATCGAATAAAGCAACTTTAAAGAATTTCTTAGCTGGAATTTCAGGTCTCAAATTTGCATATTGACCATCAAACTGATTAACATATCGTGGTAATCCATCCGGTCCCTCTTCAACAGCGTTTAATTCTTCATTGAAATAAGAATATGGAATAAGATGGTATGAATACATTGGACCATGTTCACCTTCTCCAATGTATTGTTTAACAGCTTTTCCATTTTCATCAAATTGCATAGGATAACATTCATTATATGCTTTACGTTTAGGATAATCAGATACAGTTAATTTATACCCATTTATGACTTTAATATTACCTTGACCATCAGTAACGAAAACTTCATTTATACCATCAGGTTTTCCATTTGGACCCGTAATGTCTGCTTCGTGTGCTTCCCAATTTGGACCGTGACGTTTGGCATATGCTTGAGCTTCTGGTAATGTTAAAACGTTTCTCATTTGTTTAACATCTTTTTGAAGACCGGCAACAATATGAACTAATTCTTTCATTCCGTCTGGAACTTTCATAGTTCTATTATATGCACCCTTTTTGTTTGTCCCTTGTTTTAATGGAACCTGTAGAAGATTTGCTATTTCTGTCATGTTTAATTATAAATAAAAAAATAAAAATTAATTATAAAAAGTTAATCAAATTTAACACCTCCTTTATTTAAATCAACTATTATTTTTCCATGTTCACCTAATTGCTGATATTGTGTGTAAAGTTCATTAATGCTCATTGGTAAATTCACTTGATAAAGCATAACGTTCAACTGTTGACGACTAAACCCACTGAAAATGAAAAGTGTTGATAGATTTGATTTAATGTTTGTGCTTAATGCTTTGAAGTATTGAACAGCCATGAAGAATGAACACTGAATGTGTCGACATTGAGTTAATAACTGATTAAAATATGATTTCTCATTTGTTATTAGTTTTGATTTCACTGCATCATCTAGAAAAATGAGTGAATGCAAAAATTCTCTATCAAAATTTGAAATAGAAAGTGTTTCAAATAATTCATCCCGTTGTTTATCAATAATTTTATCCTCTAATCCTTGCTTCTTGATTGTATTATATAATTCTTTATACATTAAAAAGTTTTTTTAAATAATCTTCTGCTTCTTCTTGTGATAAATAAATAATTGGAATTTTGATTAAATGCTTTAAAGATTCAAATGTATCATCTGAAGGTGAACCTGAACGGTTGATATAAATTAACACATGTGAATGGGGGGAAGTGTTAGCAATAATGATAATTTGTTTTAATATCGTTAATGTTTTACCTTTATTTTGTTTACCAATTGCTGCAGTGATTGAATTTAAGTAACATTCAGAATATGGAATTTTCATTAATTTTTCCTTAGATAGAGCATTTCTATTATCACTCAATGCTTCATTAATCATATCATCTACGTATGTATTATATACTCCCGCTAATTCTTCATAAGGGGTGAATGAATTTAAATCCATTTAATCAAAAATAAATTTATAATTTTATACATTTCTATTCATCAATATTTCATCATATGAACTTCTATACTGTGGTGGTGTACCTGTTGGATGATATTTCAAACCTTCATCCGGTGTCCATGTCCAATATGTAGTCCTAGTAAACCAAACCTGAGGAGGATTTGTCACCTTTGAACAGTAAGTGTCATTTTCTCCCTGAATGATTGGATAAGCTTTCACTTGTACTGTAACTTGTGAGTTGAAAGTTTCTAATCCATCAAAGAATATACCCGCTCCATCACGTTGAACTGGAATAGTGCATAAGAATGAAGTTTGGTCTTTCCATGTTCTAGCTAATGGTACGCCATTATCATCATTCAGTGGTCTAGTTAATGAGTCCTCGTATTCTTCCGTGCATTCATTCACTCCATCTAAATCAGAAGCTTGAAGCATACGTGTAAAGAATATGTCACCCACTGTGGTCATCGCTTGATCGGGGAAGTTTCTGGAATCTATAGTGACCTGAAGACCTCGAAGCATTGGATTTTCTAAAACTGTTCTTTGCATTGCATTCTTCGGAAATGCTAACACAACATCTGTAACATTATGAAGAGCGTATGAGAAATCTGAGCTGATACCTTCAGGAGTGCAACCTCCATTTAGTGAACGAACGTCAATATGTTGAGCTGGAATCATGAATGGATCTTCCTTACTAAATAAACGTGGTATTGCTTTAACTGATTCTTCAATTAAACCGTATCCTGGTGTAATGCATTTATCCTCTAAAACTTCCATCTTTGTGCATGAAATAATAACGTCTTCAACTGTTGCGTCAGCAGATGTAGCGGCTAAGCCTGTAATTAATTTGGCAGAAGTCCGATTTGTTGGAATTTGCGATCATATTTATAAACATGATTCATAATCTTTTCATAATTTTCATCAGTTATCTTTTCATAAACGTAATTTTGTAAATCAGCAACTCTTAACGGGTCAACCTGACAAAATACTAAAGTATCCCTGAAAACATAATATTTAAGAATGATTTCACCAAATGATTTAGGATAATCATCGAACGCCTGAAATGCTAACAAATCATTTACCGGAATAATCATATCAAAAGTGATATCAACTTCTTCATTTGCTTTCTTGAAAACTTCTGAAGGGTCAATATATTTACCACATACTGAGTTATCATATTTTTGAACATTATTATATAACGAATGAACAAACTTTTTAACTTTCCTTTCTGATTTTGGTTTATATGTTGCAAATGCGAAAGATTCACGGGCACAATCCATCTGAAGATAACCGGCATCACCTCTTTCGGTTTCTACTTCTAATTGTTTAAAGCTTTGATTTGATGATTTGTAACCAACGAATAAACGCATGCATTTAAAAGCGGCATCACATGTGAAAGCTTTATTTGAAACTAGAGTTGCTCTAACTTTGCGTTTAATATATGTGTCACCTAATTGGTTCACATCATGAGCCGGATTTGTAATTCTTAAATGAGTTTGTTTATCATCAAAATATGGAGCATCAGAGTCATAGCATGAACTTTCAAGTTCTCTATAATATCTTCTTCCATCATTCTTTGCGAATATTTCATTTATCTTTTCGAATGAATGAAACACATTTCCATTAATTGGTTTGGTGTTTGGCACTAAATAGTTAGTCGTCATTTATTAATAAATAAAAAATCAAAATTAAAAGATGAAAATGAATTTTTAATTTTAATGAAATAATCAACTATGGCTGCAGGATTCTTTAAGAAACTGTGGGATAAAGTAAAAAGAGGAGCGCATAAAGTTTGGGAAACAATGAAGAAAGGAGCAAATTGGATATTTAAGAATAAAGAAGCAATTAGTGACGTTGCTGAATCAATAACGCCAAAAGCTGCCCCAATATGAGAAATTTTAAATAAAGGAGAAAAAGTTTATCAAAGACTACAACCAATACTAAGATAAAAATAATATTTATTTATTTTTCCACTATCCACCTCCTATTTTATTAAGTATTCCTTCAGCAATTCCACCAATTGCGTTACCTGCTTGTGCTCCCATCGCCGGATTACCTGCTTTTGTACCTAATACTCCACCTATGATAGTTCCTGCCGTTTTCGCTACTGGTGCCAAAAAGTTTGCAACAGGTTTAATAACCTTTTTATAAACCCAACCTGCAGCTTTCTTAATTCCATCCCATAATTTTTTAAAGAATCCTGCCGCCATTTCTGATTTAATATTAATTAAAAAATATATTTCATCACTTATATTTAATTTTTATTTAATGATAAATGAAACCGATTTTAAAAATAAATGAAACAGAGGAGAAGAAATAAATGAAAGTGAAAATGTTCAACAAAAAATAAACGTTGTTAAACCAATTACTGAAATAAAAATTTTTTCATCTGTTGAAGAATTTAATAACTATTATGCTAACAATAAAAAATTATTTGAAGAATTGACAACGTGTAAATTGAATAAAATGTTTAAAGTTGATGGATTCAAAATTTCAAAAATAAAAGGAGTGGTTAGTTTGAAATCTATTCCTCAATCAAGAATCACCTCATTAATGAAAATAGATGATTTAACAAAAAGAATAGAAATTATTGAAGAGCGAATGAATCAAATAATTGATTTCATAAATCATGACTCGTTGAGCCCGGGTCCTTAAAGCCCATCACTGAGTTCAAGGTTATATTCATCAAATATTTCATTATTAAATGCAACTTCTACTAGTTTATTTATTTTTTCAATACGATCATTTGAAAGTCTATCGTTTAATTTTTTCTGAAGTTTTTCATTTTCTAGTTCTGAAACTTTATTTGGATGATATGTAAATTCATGAAATTCTTTGGCCTCGGTTTTGATCATTAATTTACAAAGAACTTTTGTGGTTGGAATTCGTTTGAACCATTTATTAGTTATATTCGTTATATATTCAATATCTGGAATTAATTCCCAAATTTTTGCATTTTCAATTAATTTATTATCAAATGCAAAAGCAATGGGTTTAATATTATGTTTACCTTTATAATATATACTTTCTACATAATCATCGAAATAAACATCTACTTGTTTAACATTTTCAAGAATTGGTGAAAGAGCATCCATTAATTGATTGACGGTTACGAATCTTGATCCACTCATTTCATACAAAATAAAAAAATAAATTATTCAAAAAATGTAAGACATGAATTTTTAAAATTTATTTTTTAAATTTTTTATTTTTTACTTCATTATGTAAAGGGTTTGTGAAAATTTCTTACGATTCTGAAAATTTTTAAATCATGATTTATTTCAAAACGTAAGAATAAAAAGCGTAAGAATCATACATTTATTTTATCGATTGTATGAAAATTACTTACAAAATCGTTCAATATTGTATGAATTCTTACGTTTACAAAAAAAGTCACAAAACCCGTCCACATATACTACTAATTTATTCAATTTTTTTCAAGAATTCTTGCAATACCAGCATGCTTAAGTACAACATTTTATAATCATTTAATTTTAAATCCACTAAAATGTTGACATTTTAAATTTTAATAAAGTTCAATATTATAGATTGGTGATTATGATAGTTATTTGTCTGTGCTTTGGTTCAACTGGATTAGTTGAAGTATCCTTCAATTAAATCTTTTAGTAGAATCATTATTCTATGTTATGCTTGAATTTGATGAGCCAAATCTAATTAAAATCAGCATTATAAACTGCATAATGCGTTTTGTTGACACATAATGATTTAATACAAGTTGTAACAGCTTCGACTAATCATTGAAACAAAACAATCATATGGACGTTGATTCGATGTAATGCAATATATCAGCATTCATTTAATTATATTTTTGAGGTCCGAATTCCAACTTTCTCTTTTCGGATATTTTACAGGCGCGAAGAATTAAATATGATAACGGAAGATTCTTCATCCTCTTGTGAAGATGATGCTTTAATTGACGACAGAAAGAACAGTTTCATTAGGGACGAAGATATTTCATATCAGCCAATAATTAGACCACTTTCAGATACAATAGGCGATGATTATAAAATTTTGGACCTTATTGAATCAACAAATGAGTATAAATCGTATTTTGGAATCCACCAGAGACAAAAATTCTTCGTTTTGATCAAATTCTATTATAAATCACCAACATTATTAAGGAAAGCGAACATTGAGACAGAAGCATTAACAATTACTAACACAATTGACCTAACTCATCAATATTTTGTTAAATATATCGGAAGATACGAATATAATCTCTGTCCAATTTTAATATTTCAAGCTCTTGGCCCAACATTAACAAAACAAATGGAATTCTTCAACGGACTTACATTTTCATTGAGCACAATCCGCGTATTTATGTGGCATCTTATTCATGCGCTTGAATTACTTCATGAATGCAAATTAATTTGCGGCAACCTATCAACAGATACAGTATCCTTACTAGAAGATTACGTTGATCAAAAAGGATATGTCATGAAGACAGGAGAACGAAGTGTTCAATTAAGAATAAATTCTCTATCATGTGCATCAAATGGCAACATATGGCATGTCACTTCATTAACTCCAGAACGTATACAGTCTCCTGAGCAGCTTCTTTCAACGAGATGGAGTTATGAAATTGATATCTGGCAACTTGGCATTCTTTTCGTTGAATTAATAACTGGAAGAAAACTTTTTACTCATAATAACAGATTATTACATTACGCATTGATCGAAAAGCTCGGTGGCCAATTTCCTCTGTTTTTACTCGATGAAAGTCAGAAATCGGAAATTCCGATCTTTAGAGATGGAAAATGTGACATTTCAATGCTCGATGATGAATGCAGAAAGATCTACAACTCATTTCCAACCCTTGAAAATTTAATTCATAATGATAAAGCTCTCAGTTTTGCACAAGCCACTCTTTGCACAGATCCATCAAGAAGATTGTTGCCTCTTCAATTAATTAACCATCCATTTATTATAGATTTGAATTAAATTGTTTTGTCAATAAAATATTATTATTATTTTACATACACATATAAATACTTTATCTCTGAAGCCACTTTCTCCTTTCCTTATATTCAATTGTGCACATGAAACTGTATTATAATACAAAAACGGAAAAATACTATCAAAAATACCTAAACAATAAAAAACATAAACATAACGCTCTTTTAATTAATGGTATTTCTCAGTTTTGAATATTGTATGAATGAAGAGGAGACCCGTTTCAAACACAGGTCTTCAAAATATGCCAGCAATGCAAATTGCTAGTGAAATTCCTCAGGTTCAAAATATTCAGAGTGTTAATAAGTCTTTGCCATCAAATAATTCTCAAAATGTAAATTCATTAGCATCAACTACAGAAAACACAGCAAAAAATACAAAATTTTCTGCTTCAAAAGTTGTGCCATTCTTGAAACCAAAAGAAATTGCACAAAAAGAAGAAAATCAAAATTATTCATATTCAGATTCTTATTATTCGGACTATTCAAGTTACTCAGAAGATGAGAATAGCGATTCATCCTTAATGGATTTAGTATTTCTTTTCCAAGGTTTATCAATGAAGATTTCAAAAAGAAATAATGAAGAAGAAATCAATAAATTAGAAATAGATTTACAAAATGAGCATAAGAAATATGCACAGCTGAACTCAGAACTATTAGAAGGTCAAAAATCGCTTGAAGAAGTAATTTTACAACAAAAACTTTTTTTCACAGAACTATTCGATTTCTTTGCTAATGCCCCAGCAGATTTGGACGAGGTTGAAGACGAATTCCTTGATCCAAGTGGAGTTCTTGAGAGGCTACGAACTTTAAGAAAATTAGATCCTATTCAATACAAGCAATCCGGCTTATCCAAAAGTGTTTCGAGTATACTATCCAACTTCGCTGAAATTGAAGTACTTAGATGGGATTTTATCTCAAGATTACCTTTAATAGATATGAAATGGATTCGTGCTGGTTGGTTTTGGGGTTCAGAGGATGGAAACAGTGATTTAGTACCAGATATTATGGATAATTTAATTCCAATATTCGTAGATAAGTTGAATTCTTCAAATCTTTCATGTGAATCTGATTTTATTGCTGCATATGTTCATTGCCTTGAAATCACTGATTATTCAAACAATTACCAAATTGCAGAAACTCAACTTAAAGGAGCATTTCAAAGAAAATTAGTTGATTCTGTCAATAGAAAGATCATCAACAAGAAACAATATGAATCAATTATGGATTCATGCAAATCTTATGGATCTTTGAAGCATTCCCAAGTTTAATTAAAATTTATCTATTTATTTTGTATTGATATCCATCTTGGAAGTAAGTGTTATTATTATTACTATTTTTTTCTCTTTATTTTCTACTAAATGTTTGTTTTATATTGCTAAATAAGCCAAATTACTCTTAGAGATTCGATGAAAGTCAATTTTACTAATTCATCGGCTTAATTAGCGAATTCGCCAATCGATGAAACTGTTTTTAAATTCCTTTATTGATAAATAAGGATGTCAATTTGGAAGAAAAGTGAGAAAATTCCTAAAATGCTAAAAATGAATTTTCCAAACGTACTTTTTTATCTCATTTTTTTGATTTTGAAAAAAATTTGGAGAGAAGAACTCTTCGTTTTTGAATTTTGTCACGATGGGTTTAAAGTATATTAGACACATGTATTGATATTACTATTTTTGTATATTTTGAGAGAAAATCCCTAAAAAGTGAGAAAATCTGAGACGGTTTGAGAAAATATATAAACTATTGAAAATTTGAATTAAGGGTCCACTGTAAAAATTGAAAGTCTCTCAAAATTGAGAGGCGATTTGCAAATAATCGTTATCGTCTTTTTTCAAAAATCCACCTTTCCTAGTGTTCTGATTAATATTTTGTGAATGTAACAATAAAGTATATGTTTCAATAAGATGGTAATATATTCTATCACTTCAAATCACATAAAAATTGCAAAATCAGCGAGTTTTATAAGAACATGATTTTTTCGAATTTTTTCGCTTCTGGATGCGTGTTTTGAAAAATAGATATTTTCGAATTTTGATTTTAATTTAAGTATAAATTTTATATTAGGAATTTTTTTGACCTATTTCCAATCATTAATTCCTAAGTTTTTCTAGGAATTTAATTGAGAAGAAATTAGGAAATTCGCTTTAATGCCATTACATCCTAATATTGTGATGCATGTAGTTTATATTTATTGAGGCTAATGCCGGAATATCGTGCATTTTATAAAAAATTCAAAGAATTGACAATTGGATAGCACAAATTTAATTCCCTGGACAAAGTATTATTGTTTATATATTCAAAGCATCATCCTTCGTTTTGAAATGTTCGGCAAAAATTTTCGTGTGATTTTTTGTGTTTCAGCATAAATTCTGTATTGACTTATGAAAGATAAGCATTTTATTCATTATCATAAAGATATACCAAAACAAATTGATAAAATTTAAAAAAATGTGTATTTTAGTGGGTATTATTCTGGCCAATGCCCATTTTTAAACGATTTAATATTGACCATATCAATAGCCGACTCAATGTAAAAATTTAGATATTATTTTTTTCATTATTCAAACTTTGATAAATTTTAGTATAATGAATGATTTTGTTTCGTGTATGATACAGAAATGAAAAGCTTGATTAATATCATTTTGCATTTTTTCAAGAATGTTAGAGTACATCTACATTAAAAAATCGGATTCGAATTGCGATACTGCATCAAATTGTTGCACATCTGATAAGGATCTCAAAAGAGTAAAGTTAATTTTTTTGTGTTTTTTTAAGTTTTGGGCCTTAGTAAAACACCATCTTGAGCAATATTTTTGGGACGACGATAGGCCTTATTTGGCCTTACAGTGGACCCTTAAACTTCTAATTTGGAAAAAAGAAATTTGGAAAGAAGAAAATTCAAAAATCGAGATTTAGACTCAGTATCGAATGGAGAACAAAATGTTTCTTCATATGAAGGAAAAAAAGTTTCTTGAGAAGAAATAGAGTTTTTAAAATTTTATTGTATGTAATAAAATAAACAAATATTAAAATTATTTTTTGATAACAAGAAAATTCCCAACAGAAAATATTTGAGACAAAGAAAAAAAGAAAATTGAAAAATATTACTCTCCTTTACATTTCTTGAGATTTTCAATTTATTTTTATAAAATTGACAATTTTATACGTTTAGATGAAAATAAGTGATTTTGCTTGAAATAAAAATTATTGTTTGTTTACAGCTATCAAATAGATTTTTGCTATTTTGATTAAAATTTGTTAATCAAATTAATAATTTTTTTCTAAATATCTTAAATATCTGGATCACTCACTGATACGATGAATTAAACGATAAAAATAATACAAACTCAACTAAGTTTCCTGTCTTTCAACCAAAAAATATTATGCAATTTAAATTAAATTGTTTATTCAAATATAAAACAAAGATGAAATAATTACAGTTATCATAAACTTTATAAATAACTCTGTAATTGGTTCAGATTTTCGTAAAAATATTTTTATTAAAATCGATAAGAATATGTTTACCTACTATCATCACATATCTATAAACAAGAGTAGAGTGATTTTTATCATCGAAACTTTTTAAAAGCTGCAAGCTGGAAGTAAAAATCTTGTTTTTTTTTCTGAGTTAGTTGTAGAACTATTGATTCCCGAGTTATCATTGTGATGTAGAAGGATGTCAATGTACTGACTGAAGGATATGAAGTGAATTGAATTTCATTGAATTTCAATTTGATCAAATTTGTTGAAATTATATGAATGTGTCAACATCTGTATCACTCTCCTTCACTTCTTCCCTATTTTTTCGAGAACGAAGCTAGCTCAGCTTTCGCTGAGCGAATTGACACTTTTGATGCCCTAAACGTACATATTCTCAAATTTATCGAAAATATCATACCACCCAAACTAGTATATTCTTATTTTAAATATGATATTATCCTTAGAAATCACACTAGAATATATTTAAATCAACTTTTAAAAAAGTTCGAATCCTGCGCGTCTCACTTTTTAAATTTTCCAAATAGAAAATTATATTCTCCTAAAACGAAAACAATTTTCCGAATTGACATCCTTATGATAAATATAACTTGTTGCGACATTTTATGTAGAAACGTAAAATTAAACTGTATTTTGCGAGTAGATGGGCTGCAGTGCCATGTTGCAGGAAAACTTCGGCTGAAGAACATGCAGCAATAATATCGTTGCAAAATATTATATGTTTCATCATTAGCTATCAAATAAATCAGGATTACGCAATATTGGCATCGAAATTTCAAAAATCATGAATATTTGTCAATAAAATCAAGTTAGTGATTATTAGACTTTCCATTTTTATAATTGTGCTAAAATTGGCTCTGGTGTTTTATTCGGAGATGTCACTTTTCTTATGGAGTTTATTCACCAGACTTTTCAGCGACCATCATATTTAATCAACGTGATTCCTGGTGTATTTCTCCCGGATATCCAAGGGAAACAGGTACTTGCTAATTTCCACACTTATTTTGAAGTTTTTTCTTTGCAATTGCAAAATAATGAAACCAGTTTTGAATCAATCCACAGACAAGACTTCTTTTGCAAAGTAAATAGTGTAGATTCCGGTCCAGATATTGCAGACCTGACTTCCTTCTTTCAGTTAACAAAATCAAAAATAATTCAATTAATTTATAGTTCAGAGCACAATTTATTTGTAATTGTCAAGACCATTGACATTCCTGAACTTTGCATCCATTCTTCTTATATATCATATCTCAGAACATCCCTTGTTGTCTCTTCAACAAACGGAGCAATTTGCAGTTTTTCTCTTCCAAATTTCGAAGTCACTTTTTTAGAAAAACCGACAAATATTGTTTTCCAATGCATCAGAAAAGACACAGACTCCATGATAAGAGTGGAAGGAGGTTTAATGAACTTAGTCCTTTATGGGAAATCTCCTTTCGAAAGAAAAGAATTTTATTCTTTTGACAGAAAAGCAACAATGGTTTTTCCATTTGAAACTGACCAAATAATTATTTGTGAAAATGAAATGATTCATCTTTTGAAAAATTCATCGATTTCCTCGACAAATCTCAACGAAATTCCAAAAGAATCACAAGAAAATGTTGGAGTTGTGATTGCTCACTGTCAAATTGATACTTCACTTCACCTCATCTTGACAAATAACGGTTTTTTGTTCTCAATTGGGATGAACTTTGATGTGAAATATATTTCGCAATTTGCTGGTGCGAATAACATATTTTTTGTCAATTTATTTTTTGTTATTGTCACTGTCAATTTTGGTCAATCATTTCTATATAATTTCATTAACAAACAAGTCATAAAAGTGTTTGATTGGTACTTTGGATACATGGACTTGCAGCCATTCAGAAAAGGAGAATTTATTTCTTCGTCAAAATCGAAAATTATTTCAAGAAAATTCGGTTTAGAAATCACCGAGAAAAATAGAATGATTGCCAATTTGGAGAATATACAAAATATAATTCCTTTTGAACTATCTAATGAAAAGTATTTCATTTTCGTTAATCATGAAAATTCTCTAATTTTCAACAAAGAAAATTTGATTGCACTTTTTGACAATTTTAATGCAAATATTTTGACAATTTTTGCCAAATCATTTACTTTAGTTGATAATACTAATATAATCATACAGATAACTAAGGACAAAGTCTACAAAGATGGCAAAGTAATCAAGAATTTGCCTTCTCATGGAGAAATCGTAAGTTATGCAGCAAATAAATTTCATTTGATGATTTATTGGAGTTCTTATTATTTCACGTACATTTCTCTCAATAAAAACGAAGATTCATTAAAGATATTAACCGAGAAAGATGAAAACTATGTAACTGCTTGCTGTTTTCCGCCAAATAAAAAGACTCCAATTGTTTTAGCAACAGTTTTGAAAAAATTAATTGCAAAAAGTGATGAAGATAAGTTAAATATGAGTTTACCAGCACTTGTTTCAGATATGGCATTCTTAAATGACACAACACTAGTCATTGGATATGAAAATGGCTATTTATCAATCGGAAAATTTAACGATTCTTATGAATTTTTCGAAACTTCGCAGTATATGAAAATTGGTGACAAGAAAATTAAGATTAAGAAAAATGGAAATGTTGTTTATGCTATTTCTGATGATATCTGGATAATTTACGATTTCAAAAATAATAATATGATTAAGCCGTTAGAGAAAAATGATTTTACTGATATTTTCATGGCTGTTGAAGAAAATGAATTCCTTACAATCAATTCTGAAAGCGAAATTGTTAATTTTGAAATTAATTTGAACTCAGATTTATTTACGTTGATCGAATACGATTTTCCTAAGCATGAAATAGATAATTTGATCTCCCTTGAAAACTCTGGCTGCACGATTTTCAGAGATAAAAATACAATCTATTTGTTTATCACTTATGGAGAAATTCAGAAGCTGAAAAGAATATTTACATTATCATCATCTGATCAGACTTACGAAAAAATCAGAGTTATTAAATATGATAAAAATAATTCATATTTATACATTTCTGTTTCTAAAGGAGGCGACTGCAAGTTGATGGTAGGAAAGTTAACGGTCAACAAACTAGAAAGTTCATTTGAGAAAAAGTTTACTTTTGATTTTCCAAGAGAAACATATAATTTTGCCTTGATAGAGAATGGATTCGTTTATGAATACGAGAATTCTTTATATTTCTATCAAATTGCAGAAGAAAAGTTCCAATTAATGACAAAAATTCAATCTCCAGAATTAAGATTGAAAAATAGTATTTTAAATAATAGCTGTACATTTGTCCTTGGAAAGAATCAATGCATGTATAGATTATCACTGTCAAATGACAAAGTTAGAATAATTACAAATCCTTATCCAAGGAAAATCACTTTTGGCTGCGAATACAAAGATAACTGTGCAATATATGGTGATAGAGAAGGTAATGTTGCCATATATTCTGATTCGAATCCTCGTTTTTCTTCTTTAATTGCAAAAACATCTTTGAACACAGGATACCCCATAACTGGTGTTGCATATAAGAAATGTACAAATAATCTATCTTTGTATTCCACGATTTCAGGTGAATTAGGTGCAATTTTAGAAATCAACAACGAACAACTTAAAATGGAAGCAGAATTTCTTAAGAAGATTGAGTTGAAGACAGCAGCATATCTCCAAGAGAAAACAGGCGCAATGCATTATGTTTTTAGGAATTTGACAATTCCAGCCAGAAATATTCTCGATCTTGACATAATTTCGATATTTATGAAGCTCAATAAAAAGGAAAAGACAAGTATAATGAGCTCACTCTCTGTAACATGCACTGATGAATTAATTGATCAGTATTTGACACATATATCAGCGTTCTTCATGTTTTTTGCTGTATAATTTTTATGTTTGTATTGTATATTAAATAATATTATTATATAATAAACCTAAATCATTGATTTTTATCTGTAATTAAATTCGAAATCTGCTTAAAACGATAGAAAAAACATATCTAATAACATAATATCAGTTCAACCCAATGAAATGATATCAAAATCAAATGAAATATGTCATGAATATGTTCTTCAATGTCCAAACTCTCAAAAAAATTACCAAAAAAAATCAGAACACATTCAATTTTTTACCATTTTAATTACCTTATTAATAATGCTAAGCATCCTGTATATATGCAGTTTCTCATCTTTTCAATTCATTTTACAGAGACTTTACATTGACGATGCTTGACCAACTCCATCTCCTGAATTGTAAACTATTCAATTAAATTCGAGGCTAAATTTTTGACATTTCTTTTATGTTTGATGAAATTGAAAAAAATCTCGCGGATCCAAAGTCCCACAATGATTTCATTCAAACATTCTGTGACAATGACTCGAATCTCGATGTGTGCATGAGCATTTTTCAAAATTCTACTTCAGAAAGACTTCAAATCTTCGCAACTCGCTGTTTCTCGATAATATTTCAGAGAATATCGCAGAATTTTGAAGATAACGAACTGAATGAATTCCTTTCTTCACTCGTAAATTCGATTTTTTCGACATTTAAACTTTCAATTTTGGCCTCTCATCAACTCGGCTCAGCAATCTCAAAAACATTAACAAATCACCCAAAGTGTATCAATGAATTCTTCAATTACATACTTCACACTGAAAATACTCAACAAATTTTAATATCAATAATATTAGTGCAAGAATTTATTTCAGACAACGAAAAACCATACTTTAGCTTCAACTTAGTACCAGAGGACTTTATTAAAGCTACAATTAACTTATGCATAAATAATATTAAAAATGACATGATTAGAAACGAAGCATTCCTTTGTTTAGCTACAATTGTGTCTAAAGAGTTCGATACAATTCAAACATTCGTCTCAGATGCGAATTTAATCAAAGAATTACTCAATCAAATTTTATATCTCAAAGATCGCAAGAATGGATATGAATTTCTAAGGGAACTGACACAGTTATCACCTTCTATGCTGAATCCATGCAATCAATTGACACAAAGAGTTCTAATTGACAGAACAGAGTTACCTGACAATTATTTACTAGATAGTATTCATTACAAAGGTCAAACATCAGTTGTTTCCATCATTATCAAGTTCGTTATTCATTTGTTACATCAAAAATATACTGAATTAGATATTTTCTACATTTCTGACTGTTTGAGTTCATTATCAAAGAAGATTACTGAGATTGATCCATATGTTGTTCAAATTGCCAGCATTATACATGATTATATCTCAAAAAATGTAAGATATTATTTCCAAAATGATCAAAAAACATCAATTTCGCAATTCCCACAGGATTTCATCATGGAACTTGTTTCTGTTATCGGAATGATTGCCAACGCATCATCAAATCAAGCATTGACTGATGTAAGAAGACAATTTCTTGAAATTTCGCACGAATCTGTTGAGATTTACTTGAAATTGTTGTTTACTAACTACACTGATAGAGAAATAGATATTTCAGAGCTTGTAGCACCCGTACAGTACCTTTTCCAGGTTTTCCATCACTCGTTCTATGAAGTTTTAACAAAAATCGACTTGAAAAATTTGAATGAGAAAAAAATTGTCACTTTTATTGATGTTGTGAATAAATGTGTCAAAATACAAAAATGTAATTCAACGGATACAGAGTTCAGTAGTGATAAGAAAGCAATAATAACAATAGTTTTGGATTTTATAGAGAATTCTGAAATACAAAATCCGTTTATTGAAAATTCAATAGCTCTGTTTGTCAAATCTTCTGTTGAAAATGAACAACACATATTTTTAATTTTTGAAGATAGGCTTTTCACCGATTTAGTTACTTTCGATATCCCAGAACTCCAAAAGAATATAATTTTGGCTTTCTCCGCTATTCAAAATTTGACATCTGACACTTTACAAAAACTATCAAATTTGACATTTTCTGACATTGATGTTTTAATTGAATTATACAAATTGTTGTTCAAGAAAATGTCTTCTTTACCTGAATTCATGGAAAATATGACTTTACAAAACTTTACATGTCAAAAACAAGAATTTTATTGTTTGTTTATTGGATTTTTGACTGATATTGATAATATGTCTCATCTGAATTTGTTGAAATGGTTTATGGAATATCTTAAAAATAACAGTTTGTCACTTTTCATGGAACTTCCCAGTTTCATTGAATTGAAAGTGAATTTGCTTTCAAATCTAAGTGAAGTTTCGTTTAAATTCAGTGATAAATCATTTTTGGGATATGATTTTGTTACGTTTTTGTCAAATTTCTTGACACATTTAATTAATTTTTTGATGGAAGAAGGAAAAGAAATCGAAGAAATTGATGAAATCCTTTTAGACATTTTCAAAATAATGTTGAATATGTTGTCATTCAAAGGTGTTAATTATAGTTATTTCACATTCTACAAACAGGATTCTATTGTTACTGTTTTTAATTCATTTTTGGATTTAATTGGTTTCTATGATTTGCAAAGACTTGTTTTGTTCCCGAATTTGCTCAATCAAATTATCAAATTTTTAGTTAAATCTCTTCAAGAGTTTATAAGTGTTTTGAGAAACATGGATTTGTTTTTGAAATATCTTGATTATTGTTTAGATTTTTGCTATTTCGGATTAACAAATCCAATGACTTATTCTGATGCAAAACTTTTAATGGGAATATTCATGAAAGAACCTTTCATCGATTTGAAAAATAGAGATACAATGATATTGGGTTTGTTTAACATGGAAAAACTGACAAAACTCTTTGAGTATGTTTTCGAAACATTCAGAAATAAGCAGAAGTCTAAAGTTGCTATTAGTAACAAAGACTTCGTAAATTTGTTTGTTTTGGATTACAATTACTTTGAGTCTTTTGTTGAGATTAACAAGAGGAATCTAGTAGGAAAAGAGGGAATCTTGGAAAGCATTTCAAATTTAATCAAATCTAATGAAGCAACAGAGAATCTTATAGAAATAATTAAATTATTTGAAAAATTATAGATAATAAATAATTTTGTTTGTTTTGTTAATCATATTTTTATTTGTTGAAACATATTACTTATTATTTAATTGAAAAAGATTATTTTAATGATAATGAATATGATATTATGGTTAAAAATAATTTGAAACTATATTAAATGTGAAGCACCGCTGGTCTAATGGTAGAATTTCACCTTGCCAAGGTGGCGGTTCATCATTTTTATTTTGATATTTTTTTCTCTCAAAAAATTCAATGTGAAATTTTCTAGTTAGTTTCTGAGATTTCGTAAAGAAAAAAAGAATAGCATCAAACAATTTTTAGGCATAAATCTAAGGTAAATAAGTTAAGAATTAACTAAGATCTGTTGAAATACAAGTCCTGGAATATTTCCACGAGAAACGATGTTGAAAGCAAGAGGAGGTTTTTGATTATTCAGAGAATTTCCGAACAAATTCCTGCTATCTTTGGGCTCTTCTTTTACAGCCGTTTTTTGAGGGCCTTGTTGTATAATTGGTCGCTTTTGATTGGATGGATTTACTGATTGTTGGTATTGAGGCTGAATACTAACTCTTGACTTTGTTTTCGAGTTGTATTGTTGATATTTTGGATCTTGTTGGTATATTGGCTGAACTTGCTGTTGGCTGGCGTAAAGACTATGATTTGCGTTATTTCCGAATAAATAAAGTTGTTGTGTTGAAGGAGTTGGTTTTGGATTTCCACCTTTATGAGCCATTTTCGGTGGTAAGTTTTGAGTTGAACCACGTCCACGACTACCCGAATAACTCATTAAAAAAATTGAGGTAAAATTTTTCCCGATAAAAAATTTATATCCTCTCAATGAAGATTTTGTAAAAAAAGCAAAATGATTATAATATTGATGCAATATATATTTCGGATATTAAAAATTTTGATAGAATTTACGGTTTGATCAGTCAGGTTTAGAAAATGGCATAATTTATGAATGATTCATATTTTTGAGGATAATATGAAATTACATTTTGACTCACTAGTGTCATTTACAGAAGATTTTCTCCATTTCTGAGTCTTTTCTGATTTTTATACAATATTTACATATTGTAGATCATATATAATCATTTTCTCAAACAATTATTAATTTATGTTTTGATTTGATAATCTCAATAAATTTGATTTCTTCAAACATCATTTAACAGAATGGCAATGAATTAGTTGATCATTGAGACTCTTAGTTCATCAAAATAGGTTGATTCATAATTTAGGAGAAAATGTACGTTTAATTTTTCTAAAATGGCTTTTGTTGAATTTGAGCCTCATCATGATATAAAAATCCAGTCTACAAGGCATGCTCAGCATGACTTAAAAGACCTTGGGATTACACAACTACCTCCCAGGAAGCCAAACACAGTTAATCAGGAGTTAGGATGGTTCGAAATTGAAGATCAGTATCAAGTACTCAAAGTTATTGAGCATTTACTCAATAGAACAAGGCAATTAGAAAACGACGTTGTGTTTACCAATGATAATTCTTTAGATCCTCTTGCAGTTAGAACAAAGCAGCAACTCGAAAGACTTAAGCAATTACATGAACAAGAAGCTAGTTTAGATGCGCAAATTGAAAATGCACAGAAGGAATTAGAATTCTTAAAACTTGAAAGAAAACAAAACCAGAAATCATATGCAAAAGAGTTATTAGAGCTCGATAATAAGATTAAATTTTATGAATCTGCCAGCCATCCTAGGAGAGCCACAAAAATTTAAAAGGCAGAATTAAAATTATGAATTGTTATTGGTTTAAAGACTTGTATGAATAAACGCCATTGTTACTTTATATCTACAAAGGTCAATATAATTTCATAAGATTCAGATGGTAATGCACATGACTAGATCCATAATATTATATAGTCCTAAAACCTTATATCCTATAATCTTTATATATAAATAATAGCAAATCAATATTAATGAAAAGATAAAAATGCTTAAATTGAGTAATTACACTTGATAAGATAGTTCATCCTCATAATACAAGAACTGGTCAACACTCTGATTGCCAAATTCATGATATATCTTTAATCAAAACCAAGGAAAATGAGGTTTTTCTAGTCACTTTTTAATAATTATTTGACACTTTTATAAGTTTATAAAAAATGGGAAACACAGTAAAAGTTATACAGCTTATTACTCTTCTTTTAAGCTGTTTACTTGCGTTTCTTATACGTCAATTCGCTAATGTTGTAAATGAGCCAATTATTCACGAATTCGATCCTCATTTCAACTGGAGATGCACACAATACATTGACACACATGGTTTATATGAATTTCTCGGCTGGTTCGATAATATTTCATGGTACCCTCAAGGAAGACCAGTAGGAGAAACAGCATATCCTGGTTTAATGTATACATCTGCCATTGTCAAATGGGCTCTTCAAAAAATCCATATTATTGTCGATCTTCGTAATATTTGCGTATTCATGGGTCCATCCGTTTCAATTTTGTCCGTACTTGTCGCTTTCTTATTCGGAGAACTTGTCGGATCAGCACAATTAGGTACATTATTCGGAGCCATTACTAGCTTTATTCCAGGTATGATCAGTCGTAGTGTCGGTGGTGCCTATGATTACGAGTGCATTGGCTTATTTATCATTGTTTTATCACTTTACACATTTGCCCTTGCATTGAAGTCTGGCTCCATTCTCCTTTCAGTTATTGCTGCTTTCGCATACTCATATCTTGCTCTTACATGGGGTGGCTACGTTTTTGTTTCAAATTGCATCCCATTATTCGCTGCCGGTCTTGTTGCCATTGGCAGATACTCCTGGCGCCTTCATATTACATACTCCATATGGTTTATTGTTGCTTCAATCCTTACAGCCCAAATTCCTTTCATTGGCGACAAAATCCTTAAGAAACCAGAGCACTTTGCCATGCTCGGCACCTTCCTTGTTATGCAGATTTGGGGATTCTTCACATTTATCAAGTCTCGCTTCTCTCCTACAACTTATAATTCTGTCGCAATCACATCCATCTTAATTCTCCCATCTTTCCTCTTACTTATGATCACCGTTGGTATGTCAACAGGTCTTCTTGGCGGATTCTCCGGCCGTCTGCTCCAAATGTTCGATCCAACTTATGCCGCCAAAAATGTACCTATTATCAACTCCGTTGCCGAGCACCAGCCTACTGCTTGGGTTAAGTATTATTCAGACTGCGAGCTCTTCATCTTTTTCTTCCCTCTTGGTGCTTATATTGTTATTTCATCTCTCATTCGCACACAAAAAACAAAAGACCAAACAGAACTCAAGCGCGCCGAAACCTTATTATTACTCTTCATTTACGGCTTCTCAACTTTATATTTCGCTTCTATTATGGTTCGATTAGTTTTAGTCTTTACTCCAGCATTAGTCTTCGTTGCAGGCATTGCTATTCATCAACTACTTCGCGAATCCTTTAAGCAAAAGTCATTTTTACACCCAGTTTCCCTTACAATGATAATATTAACATTTATTATCTGTTTACACGGCGTTCTCCACGCCACACACTTCGCCTGCTACTCGTATTCAGGCGACCACCTTCATTTCAACATCATGACCCCACGTGGTGTCGAGACATCTGATGATTACAGAGAAGGCTACAGATGGTTGACCGAAAACACTTACAGAGACGACATTGTAATGAGTTGGTGGGATTACGGCTACCAGATCACTAGTATGGGTAACAGAGGTTGTATTGCTGATGGCAACACGAACAATTTCACACACATTGGCATCATTGGCATGGCCATGTCATCTCCAGAACCAATTTCATGGCGAATTGCAAGACTTATGAATGTTAAGTACATGTTAGTTATTTTCGGAGGTGCCGCACAGTATTCTGGTGATGATATCAACAAGTTCTTGTGGATGCCAAGAATTGCACACCAAACATTTGATAACATCACAGGTGAAATGTATCAGATTCCTTATAGACATATCGTTGGTGAATCAATGACAAAGAATATGACACTTTCTATGATGTTCAAGTTCTGCTACAATAACTACAAGTACTACCAGCCACACCCACAATTCCCTACTGGTTATGATTTGACTAGAAGAACTTCTATTCCAAATATCAAAGATATATCAATGTCACAGTTCACAGAAGCATTCACAACAAAGAACTGGATTGTCAGAATATACAAAGTCGGTGATGATCCCCAATGGAACCGTGTATACTAAAAATAAAGAAAATATATACTTTTTATTATTAATATTATAAACACATCAATTTTAAAAAAATTACCGAGCTATTTTGATATATTGCAAGTTTCATTATGTTCAATAAGGTATTAAGATCATATGTAATTGATGTTCTTCTAAAATATCTTGTTTGAATTTGTTTCTGAAAAAGTGACAAAATAATTTATATTTGTTTAATTAAAGGTTTGTAAAAGTGACATAACGCATCAATAGATAATTTTGTTGATTGTCAGCAATACACTTCAGTTATGGGAATATTTCTAAGGTAACAAAGACAAGTCCTGTAACACGCTCTGGAAACGTTTTCAAATTCGAATATCCATGTTCGAACGCAGATTGTACTTACTTTCAACTTCGTTTCAATCCAGGCGTCTACAAAGTTGAATTATGGGGCGCATCTGGTGGATATTTAGATAATAGTCAAGGAGGCAAAGGTGCATATGCATCCGGTTACATGACACTTTTTCACCCAGAAACCCTATATCTTTATCTTGGTGAACAAGGTTCATGGAGTGGTCCACCAACATTCAATGGTGGTGGACAAGGTACAATAGGTGTATCCGACCGAAGTTATTATGTATCTGGTGGTTCTGGAGGCGGTGCCTCTGACTTACGTCTCATGAGTGGTCCTTGGGATGATTCTGAAAGTCTTAAATCTCGAGTCATGATTTCAGCTGGGGGAGCCGGATCAGCCTATTATAGAGAGTGTGGAGGCTTCATTCAAGGAGGACATGGTGGTGATTTAATTGGTTCAGATGGAACTATTTGCACTCTTGCGTTCGCTGCAACAATTACCAAGGCTATTGGTGCAAAACAAGATTTATATGGAATTGGTGCAAGTTCTTGGGGAATCAATGGGAGTTTTGGAATTGGTGGAAACTGTGGTAACCACTATCATGGTAGTGGTGGAAGTGGAGGATATTATGGAGGTGGGAGCGGAGGTGCTGTTAATGCACGTGTTGCAAGTGGGTCAGGAGGTTCTTCGTATATAAGTGGTCATGAAAATTGTAAAGCGATAAGTAAAGATTATAATGAAACGAATATGAAACATCTCGATACATCTGTCCATTTCTCTGGTTTCAAGTTTTATTCGACAACACTTCTGAATGGTAATTCGAGAATTCCTGGATTCACATCGAATACATTCGAAAACGGTCACAATGGATATGGCCAAGCTCGAATAACTGTTCTTGAAACTATGAATCCTATATCGAAATGCTTTTGTTCTTATATAAAATTTTCTTACATATTATTATTCACTGATATTGAACTTTCTGAAGAACTAATATTTATATTTCAATATTGTTAATATATTTTTTAATGTGTTGAATCTGAAATTTGGATAATATTCAATTAGTTTTCCATAATTGGTTCTTCACTGCAAACGTCAAACTATGGTTGTTGTTTCAACTCAACTTTTTTAATCAGCAATAATTATTTCTTGAATTTTTTTAGTAGATTGAAATGAGTAATGAGTTCTTCTTGTTATGGCAATATATATATATATATTTAACTATAGATAGTAAACTATTAACAGTATTAGTCAATTAGTCTTATTTAAGGGTCCACTGTAAAAATTGAAAGTCTCTCAAAATTGAGAGGCGATTTGCAAATAATCGTTATCGTCATTTTTCGAAAATCCACTTTTCCTAGTGTTCTGATTAATATTATGTGAATACAACAATGAAGCATATGTTTCAATAAGATGGTAATATATTCTATCACTTCAAATCTCATAAAAATTGCAAAATCAGTGAGTTTTATAAGAACATGATTTTTTCGAATTTTTTCGCTTTTGGATGCGTGTTTTGAAAAATAGATATTTTCGAATTTTGATTTTAATTTAAGTATAAATTTTATATTAGGAATTTTTTTGACCTATTTCCAATCATTAATTCCAATGTTTTTCAAGGAATTTAATTGAGAAGAAATTAGGAATTTCGCTTTAATGCCATTACAAACTAATATTATGATGCATAATATATATATTTATTGAGGCTAATGCCGGGATATCTTGCATTTAAAAAAAATTCAAAGAATTGACAATTGGATAGCACAAATTTAATTCCCTGGACAAAGTATTATTGTTTATATATTCAAACCATTATCCTTAGTTTAGATATGTTGGCCAAAAATTTTCGTGTTATTTTTTGTGTTTAAGCATAAATTATGTATTTACTTATGAAAAATAAGCATTTTATTCATTATCATAAAGATATACCATAACAATTGATAAAATTTTTTAAAAAAATTGTGTATTTTAGTGGGTATTATTCTGGATAATGCCAATTTTTACAAGATTTAATATTAACCATATCAATAGCCGACTCAATGTAAAAATTTAGATATTATTTTTTCATTAATCAAACTTTGATAAATTTTAGTATAATGAGCGATTTTGTTTCGTGTATGATACAGAAATGAAAAGCTTAATTAATATCATTTTGCATTTTTTAAAGGATGTTAGAGTACATCTACATTAAAAAATCAGATTTGAACTGCGATACTGCATCAAATTGATGCATATCTGATAAGGATCTCAAAAGAGTAAAGTTAATTTTTTTGTGTTTTTTTAAGTTTTGGGCCTTAGTAAAACACCATTTCGAGCAATATTTTTGGGACGACGATAGACCTTATTTGGCCTTACAGTGGACCCTTAACATGGCAGCATATATTTGTAGGGATGATTTCGATATGTTTTACAGATTCTAAGAAATCGACTTCTAAGCAGTATCTAGGTAAATTTGAAATGATCTAATTTTCCTAGATACTGCTTAGAAATACAAAGGATAAATGGTAGTATTAAAAAACTAATGGATATATTAAGTTATAGTACCAAATATTTGATTTGATACCTTATTTTGAAATTTCAATAAGAGATGATTTTGAAATTTCTGAACAAAATTTTTTTGATACCTTATTTCAAAATAATATTATTTTGTTCAGAAAAGTGACAAAACGCATCAATTTCAATATATGTTGATTGTCAGCAATACACTTCAGTTATGGGAATATTTCTAAGGTAACAAAGACAAGTCCTGTAACACGCTCTGGAAACGTTTTCAAATTCGAATATCCATGTTCGAACGCAGATTGTACTTACTTTCAACTTCGTTTCAATCCAGGCGTCTACAAAGTTGAATTATGGGGCGCATCTGGTGGATATTTAGATAATAGTCAAGGAGGCAAAGGTGCATATGCATCCGGTTACATGACACTTTTTCACCCAGAAACCCTATATCTTTATCTTGGTGAACAAGGTTCATGGAGTGGTCCACCAACATTCAATGGTGGCGGATATGGAACAATAGGTATTACAGATCGTAACTTGTATGTTTCCGGCGGTTCCGGCGGCGGAGCTTCTGACTTAAGACTTTTAAGCGGATCTTGGAATGATTTTGAAAGTTTAAAATCATGAGTCATGGTTTCAGCTGGTGGGGCCGGATCAGCCTATTATAGAGACTGTGGAGGCTTCATTCAAGGAGGTCATGGTGGTGATCTAAATGGTTCTGATGAAACTATTTGCACTAATGTGGAGGGACATTCAATTTCCCAGGCTATTGGTGCAAAACAAAATTTATACGGAATAGGTGCAAGTTCATACGGAATCAATGGGAGCTTTGGAATCGGAGGATACTGTGGTCATAATAGTCATGGTAGTGGAGGTAGTGGTGGCTATTATGGAGGTGGTAGTGGTGGTGCTGTTTATTCACGCGTTGCAAGTGGGTCAGGAGGTTCTTCATATATAAGTGGTCATGAAAATTGTAAAGCGATAAGTAAAGATTATAATGAAACGAATATGAAACATCTCGATACATCTGTCCATTTCTCTGGTTTCAAGTTTTATTCGACAACACTTCTGAATGGTAATTCGAGAATTCCTGGATTCACATCGAATACATTCGAAAACGGTCACAATGGATATGGCCAAGCTCGAATAACTGTTCTTGAAACTATGAATCCTATATCGAAATGCTTTTGTTCTTATATAAAATTTTCTTACATATTATTATTCACTAATATTGAACTTTCTGAAGAAGAATAAAGATAATTTTTTTCAAAAAATTGACGACTCTTTTTTATAATACGGATAGTAAAATGATATCATTGTATATATAATAAAGTTGAGATAATTATCCTTATATAATTCAATTACATGATGATTTCATTGCTGCCAACCTGATTTTTTTTTTTCAACTCACCTTTTGCAACTTTGTAATCCCTGCTTTCTCCTCTAATGCATATTAAAATAATGGTCATAATGGATATGATCAAGCCAGAATAGCATTTATTGAAAGATTATATCAAATACCTAATAATTTTTGTGCTAATTTCAAAAATTCTCATTTTTTATTGTTTATCAGCAGTAAATTGAATAAAAACAGTTTTACACTCAATAGTTAAAGAACATTTTGAAGAAGTATAATCACTGTGTATCTACAAATGATGATGCATAAAAATAAGCATAAACTTTAGCTAAATCTCGCTCTGTATATCTTAATAACTTATTTAAAAATAAAATATGAATGGAAAGCAGCTGATATTTTATAATTAATACAAAATAGTTGTTGCAAATCATTTCTATATATAAATTTTAATGTATATCAAACAATACAAAAATAAAACAAAATATAAAAAATCATATTTCAACAAAAGAGAGAATTACTTCAAGAAAACTCTCCATTGTTCAATCAAATCTCTTGCTGCATCAGAGCTTTCGCTTGATGAGTTCGAGATTTGCTTCAAAGCCGGTGCAACTTGTCTAAATGCGCTTGTGAACGCGTTACACTTCTGTTTCCTCTCATCAAAGGCCAAGTCCACCCCAGATGAAGGTGTTGCCAAGGTCGCTCTGACAAATGCGCCGAAAGATTGCATCATTGTCTCAATTGTACTCACTGCAAGGTCAGGATTGCTTTTAATTGCAATGGCAGCTATCTGCATGATATAAGAAGCATGGTCCAATGTAATTGCTTCGGGTTTCATGGCAATTATCGATAAAATTTCGGAAGATTGTTTTGTAGATTCGGCTGCTTCTTTCAGGAGGTCGAGAAGCGATTGGGAATCAAGAGCTTCGTTTATTCTAGCAAATCTTGAGTATCTTTCGTTCATAAAAGTCATAAATTGTGTTCGATCTTTTCGAAACTCGTTGTAAACGGATCCTGATGACGAATGTGACATGGATTTCTGTTCAGAGTCTTTGTTTCCGACGGATCCTGGTCTGAGAAGCCTTCCCCGTGGAGTAATTTCTGGTTCTGGCTCATCTCCTGTAGAACATTCACTCATTGAGCGGCTTTTCTTCGCAAGAGACTCCATATCGATGAGTCTTGGTGTAGATCTGCCGCCATTTGAAGGATTTGGTATATCATCGAAGAAATGTTTTGGTTGCTGCTTGTTTTTGTTCTTGGAATTCGTAAATGGTTGTAGTCCGTCGGTTTTACGCTTTGTTATGATGACTCTGTCTTTCTCTGTTGAAGCAATTGTAATCTCATTTTGAGCAACGCATAAATCGCGAGGTTTGAATGCTCCGAAAGGTATTTTTCCGTATATTTGTGCTGGTTCCCATCCGAGAAGTCGAATAAAGTCTGTACTTGCCGATAATAAAACCGGATCTTCCGGAGCGAATCGAATTAAGTCAATTGAATGCGAATCTAATGGGAAAGAAACTTGAATCTCTTTACCAAGACTAACGTCGTAAAAGTGTACAGCGCGATCTAGGCCACATGAAGCGAGAATTGGTTCTGTTGGGTGAAATCGGACGCACGTAACTGCATCTTCATGGCATTGGAACTTGAACAATTCTTTTGACATAGCAAGATCAAAAACTCGAACTGTTTTGTCTGCACCGCCAGAAGCAACGAGTTTTCCATCTGGAGATATGTCAATTGAATTGGCAGATCCACGGTGGTTCGCATACCACTGTACAGGGTGTCTCTGCGATTTAGAGAGAACGTTTACTTTTCCATCGTATCCGCAAGTCAAAATCATGTTTGAATTCTGTGTATGAAAGCATAAGTCGTTAACAACTGATCTGTGCGCAGACCAAGTTGCTTCATTTCTTTGATTATTTAAATCGAAAAGAATTACTGTGCCTCCTGTGTTTCCACCGAGTAATTTGTCTTCGTACATATTAAATCTACATGCCGTGACGCCTGATTGGAACGGACCAAGTGTAACCTTTGGATTTTTTCCTCCATACATCCACAAGTTCACTAATCTGTCCTCACCGCCCGTAGCAAAAACAGTTCCGGTGGCTTGGCCGAGAGCAACACAATTTACATCGCCTTCGTGAGCTATAATTGTTTTTTGTGTAGACATTTTATAAAAAAATTGTTTTTTTATTAAAATTTTGTAAAAAGTGTCAAAATCATAAGCATTCATAGACCAAACTTCTTCTATCGTTGAAAAAACAATGGAAAAAATTTGTCAATAAAAAAAATGAAAAATCTCTTGCATAAAATGAAACGAATAAGCATTACAACTATGAAATACATTTAATCAAATGAGGAAAAACTTGTTTCAATGAAACTTTCATTTCGATAGATTCTGTTGATTTGAGAACTCATGAACCAGCAGATAATAGCTTCATCTACTCCTCTTGTATCATATTATCT
The DNA here is from genome assembly GCF_026262505.1 of Trichomonas vaginalis G3. NCBI lineage: Eukaryota > Parabasalia > Trichomonadida > Trichomonadidae > Trichomonas > Trichomonas vaginalis. Next base: position 24,569,289 of record NC_067204.1, on the reverse strand, counting down.
ATGGTATCATCGAAAAATTTTAAGTCTATTTCATAGAATGATGCTATGAAATTTACCATCCTAAAATTTTTATTTTTTATAGTTTAATGTCATCGAAAGAGGGTACAACTGATCATTTCAATAAACTTATGCCGTTGTGCATGGAATATTGTAATTGTGTTAGGACACTGTATCAATTAAAAACAGCAAATGATGAGGAGATTCATAAAATTCATAAAATGATCAAAGACAAAATGATCGATACAAAGATCCTTACACCAGAACGTGTTATTCTTATTATTTCTCAAGTAATAATATACAACAATCGATTCTTTCCTTCATATTGGAAGCTTTTCAAATTAATTTATGAAGAATATCATCCAAAACATATCAAAAAAATCACTGCTATCTTTGATTACTTCGTTTATAAAGAATATGTATTTGTATTTGATGCGAAAAACAAAGAAAAAATCAAAAATTATAATTATTCAATGAATGTTCATGAAGAAAACCCAATTTGGAGAGCAATTATGAATGATGATAATGAATCATTTATTGGATTCATAGAAAATAAATCTTTTGACATAAATGAAACCATAAGTAGCAAATTCTTTCCAGAAGAATTCGTATATTCATACATTGATTTATGCTGTTATTATGGAGCAGTTAATTGCTTTAAACTATTAATAACAAAGTTTAATTCACCAATCACTGAATCTTGTCTTAAGCTTTCATTTTTGGGTGGAAATCCAGAGATCATGAGTGAATGTTTGAAAAAGATTAAAATTTATCAGGATTTTATGGAATTTGCAATGATATCTCATAACATTGATTTCATCACATTTTTGATGAATGAACGCAGCTTAAAGATTTAACTAAAACAGTGCATTAAATACAATAATCTCCATGCATTCCTTGTTTATTTGGATCAGTGCAATAAAATGAATAAATGCTTCTTGCATTCATCATTCTTTAATATTCCTTCATTATGTGAATACTTTATTTCTAATGGTGTAAATATCAATACTGTAGATTGTAATAGGAATACTGCTCTTCATTATGCTGCAAAATATAATTCTTCTCTATCAGCTGAATTCCTGATTTCTCAAGGTATTGATGTTAATCTTAAGAATAAGCCTATGAATGAAACGCCTATTCATGTGGCTGCAATTCACAATAATGTTGAAGTATTAGAAGTTCTAATTTCTCATGGTGCAAATATCAATGGTATAATTTTAATAGGAAAAACTATATTTCACGTTGCAGCAATTCATAATTCTGTGGATGTAGTAAAGTCACTCATTTCTCATGGTGTTGATATCAATACAAAAGACAAGCTTAATGGGGAAACCGTTCTTCATTATGCAATCCAAAACAAAAATAAAGATCTTGCAGAATTTCTTATTTCTAGTGGTGCAAATATTAATGAAAAGAATATTAATGGTGAAACTCCACTTCTTTTAGCAGCGAATCACGAAACTAATGAATTCGCAGAACTCCTTATTTCACATGGCGCAGATATTAATGCAAAAGATAAATATGGAAATGGTGTTCTTCATTATGTAGCAAGAGGAAGTTCTGTAAAAATGATGGAATATTTTATTTCTCAAGGAGCAGATATTAATGCAAAGAATGAATATGGAAATACTCCTCTTTTCACAGCAGAAGAAAGCATCATAAAGGGATTTTTTGAATCATTTGTTACTCATGGTGCAGATATAAATGCAAAGAATAAAAGAGGTCAAACCGTACTTTTTAAATTAACACTCTATCAAGAACAAAATAAAGCTATCTTTCTTATTACACATGGAGCTGATATGAAAGCTGTTGATGAGAACGGACAGACTCTTCTTCATTGCGCAGCAAAGGCAAATAAAAAAGTAATATAGGGTGTCCAAAGGTGTGTTTAGCACAAACCTGAATACTGCAAATAGAAATAAACAAGTTACATATATATAAAGTTTATTTAAATATAATCACCATTGGATTCAATCACGCGTTCGCAGCGATCGATCCAGGCTTGAAAGACACGCTTTAAATCATCATGAGAAAATTGCTCAAATTGCTCTCTTACTAAATTTTCAAGATCATCTGGACTCGCGAATTCGCGTCCTTCAACTCTCTTTTTTAGCGTGCCGAATAAATAAAAGTCAGAGGGTGCAATATCAGGTGAATAAATTGGGTTTGGAACAACTTTGACATTGTTTTCCACCAAGTAATTCATTACCTTATGACTTTTGTGAACTCTTGAATTATCAAAATGAATTGCAAACTTTTGTTTTTGTTGTTTGGATTTCTCAAACTCATCAGAATTGATAATTTGAGTAAGAACATTGTCAATTAGATACTGAGCATTCATCGTATTAGGTTTTTGAAGAATATCAATTGCGATGATGCCATTCACGCCCCAAAAAACCGACAACATCATAATTGGTGTGTTAATTTTTTTCTTCGGGAATGTTTGCGGATTTTCATCCTTCGGGATCCACATGATTTTGGCTTCTGTTGCATATTGAAACCAAGACTCGTCCCCTGTTACTAAAAAGCGAAACTTCTTGGATTGATACGCACCCAATATAGAGAGGAGCTCTTTCGAAGATTGGACTCTAGATTTTTTTTGAACTGAATTAAGGTTGTGCGGAACCCAACGTGTATACACTAGTTTGTAGTTCAAATAATTGTGCAGATAATAACTGACTGTTGTACGTGGTATCTTTGTCATCTCCTCTATCCTTCTGAGTGATGCTCTTGGGTCTTCATCTAGCGCTTGAAGAATTGCTTTGATTTTTCTTTGATCCGGCGATTTTTTGTTAATTTTTATGATGGGCGCCTTTTTGTTCATGAAGTGATACATCCTAACATGATACGTTACAGTGGAATAGCTAGGAGCATCCATACCGAAGCATTTTACCAATGTCTCGTAGATTTTTTTACAGTCTTTGCATTTTTTTGCAAGAGCGAGGATGTTTTCTTTATGATTCATTAAAAAAATGAAAAAAATCCCGCCAAAATTTCCCGCGAAACCGCCTCTTGTCTCAAAATTCATTTTATATCCCGGCATGGCGCCAAAATACAACATACTCATCATATACATATATTCATATTTTTTATTATATATTTATAATCAGCATATATCTCCTTTAATAGTCTCATATAGAGCGCTGTGCTAAACGCACCTTTGGACACCCTATAGCAGAATTACTTATTTCAAATGGCCTAAATATCAATGTAAAAGATCATGATGGAAGAACTCCTCTTCATTTAGCTGCACAGGAAAATAGCATAGATTTAATGGAACTATTTATTAAGCATGGAGCGGTAATTAATGCAAAAGACAATAATGGTCAAGCAGCTCTTCATATTGCTGCACAGTCAAATAACCTAGAAATTGCAAGATTTCTTATCCTACATGGTGCCGATATTCATGCAAAAGATAAAAATGAATCCACAGCTTACCATCTTGCATCGAGGAAAAATTATAAACAACTGATTGAATTACTGATTCTTAATGGAGGAAACACCACAGAAAAAGATAATTGCATTGAACCGCCAAAACCATCATTATTTGATCACTTTTATGAATATCATATGATATAAATATTTTGATATACATTAATGCTTTAATTTTTGCACGTTCTTGATATAAATAAACATATTTTCCCACGTAAAGTCTCACTATCATTTTTCTGCCTCAAAATCGAGTGAAAATCTATCAAAAATTTGAATAAGAGACTTTACGAAGGAAAAGGAGTTTGTTTTGATATACATTAGTCTAGTTTGCAAAATTTGTTTCAAAACATAAAAAAGTAGTTATTATTGATTTTCAAACATGTTAAAAAAAAAAAAAAAAAAAAAAAAAAAAAAAAAAAAAAAAAAAAAAAAGGAAGTGGGGCTTCCAGGCACTTCGTGCCTTCTAGCCCTGAAGATGTTTTGTCAAGACTTCTTCGTAAATGTTTTGTCAAGACTTCTTCGTAAATGTTTTGTCAAGACTTCTTCTTCGTAAATGTTTTGTCAAGACTTCTTCTTCGTAAAATCAGACAAAAATATATTTTAGGTGAAGAGGTGAGATTTCACCTGTTTTTTCACCTCATTTTTCACCTCTTGAATTTTCATGAATTTCATCGTAAAGACTTTGTCAAGACTTCTTCTTCGTAAATGTTTTGTCAAGACTTCTTCTTCGTAAATGTTTTGTCAAGACTTCTTCTTCGTAAATGTTTTGTCAAGACTTCTTCGTAAATGTTTTGTCAAGACTTCTTCTTCGTAAAATCAGACAAAAATATATTTTAGGTGAAGAGGTGAGATTTCACCTGTTTTTTCACCTAATTTTTCACCCTCTTGAATTTTCATGAATTTCATCGTAAAGACTTTGTCAAGACTTCTTCGTAAATGTTTTGTCAAGACTTCTTCTTCGTAAAGACTTTGTCAAGACTTCTTCTTCGTAAATGTTTTGTCAAGACTTCTTCGTAAATGTTTTGTCAAGACTTCTTCTTCGTAAATGTTTTGTCAAGACTTCTTCTTCGTAAATGTTTTGTCAAGACTTCTTCGTAAATGTTTTGTCAAGACTTCTTCTTCGTAAATGTTTTGTCAAGACTTCTTCGTAAATGTTTTGTCAAGACTTCTTCTTCGTAAATGTTTTGTCAAGACTTCTTCTTCGTAAAATCAGACAAAAATATATTTTAGGTGAAGAGGTGAGATTTCACCTGTTTTTTCACCTAATTTTTCACCCTCTTGAATTTTCATGAAATTTACACCAAAAATATATTTTAGGTGAAGAGGTGAGATTTCACCTGTTTTTTCACCTAATTTTTCACCCTCTTGAATTTTCATGAAATTTACACCAAAAATATACTACTAGGGTCATTTACGAAGAAATCTCAACAAAGTCTTTACGAAGAAGTCTTAACAAAGTCTTTACGAAGAAATCTCAACAAAACATAGACAAGAAAGTTCATGAGAAATTAGATGAAGAAGTCTTAACAAAGTCTTTACGAAGAAATTCATGAAAATTCAAGAGGTGAGAAATGAGGTGAAAAAAGAGGTGAAATCTCACCTCTTCACCTAAAATATATTTTTGGGTCATTTTACGAAGAAATCTCAACAAAGTCTTTACGAAGAAATCTCAACAAAACATAGACAAGAAAGTTCATGAGAAATTAGATGAAGAAGTCTTAACAAAGTCTTTACGAAGAAATTCATGAAAATTCAAGAGGTGAGAAATGAGGTGAAAAAAGAGGTGAAATCTCACCTCTTCACCTAAAATATATTTTTGGGTCATTTACGAAGAAATCTCAACAAAGTCTTTACGAAGAAGTCTTAACAAAGTCTTTACGAAGAAATCTCAACAAAGTCTTTACGAAGAAGTGTCATATAAACATCTGTCAAAAGCCGCTTTTCTGTCACTTTTCAGGGAAAAAACATTTTTATTGTATATAAAATGAATTTTACAAAACCTCCGTTACCCTTCTTTGGAAATAAGAGTAGATGTAAAGATATTCTATTGAGAGAACTTAAGAAACTACCGAATGGTCTAACATTTGTAGACTTGTTCGGTGGAAGTTTCTATATATCTCATTTGTGCCATACAATATTTCCTGACTCAAAGATTATATGCAATGACTTCGACAACTATATGAACCGTCTCAAACATATACCAGACACAAACAAAATATTGAAAGAGTTAAAAGAAAAGATACCTATAGGTAAGATGGAACGTATACCATTAGATAAGAAAAATACTGTCAGAGAGGTTTTGAAAAAGGCAGAGTATATTGACTGGGATAGTATATCTGCTAGACTATTATATAGTGGTGCTATAAGAGTTCATGACATTGAAACACTTATGTCAAAAGTTTTATATCTTAACTATACAAATGTTTTCAAAGAGAACATAGAAAAATATATTGAGGGTATAGAGTTTGTGAGATGTCATTGGACAGAGTTGTATGAAAAATATAAAGACAAGGAAAATGTTTTCTTTATAGTGGACCCGCCGTTCTATAACACATGGGATTTTCAATACCAAGTAGACTGGACTTTGAGAGACTCTTTAGAAACTTTAGACGTTTTACATAACCATCCATGCTTTTACTTTACATCCGATAAAAGTGGTTTGGAAAGTGTTATGAGATGTTAGAGACATACATGACTATGATTTTAGATACGATAAGATAGAATATGAGAGAGGTCTATAAACTGGAGAAAGTGTCATAACAAAGAAATTTTACTAGTAAGTAAATGTGGTTTGAAATAGGACTACTTGTTTTAGGTTTTTCCATTGTGTCATTTACTTATTTGACGTGGCAGAAAAGTACAGAGAATATGAAGATGAACCAATGCCTGCAAATGTCCAGTATATGTACTCGTAAGAGATATTTTTATCTAATATTAAATGGACGCACAGAACTTAGCGAATGCACAGCAACCTGGACAACCAAACCCAGAGAATATTCCAAATGAAGTTAGAATACAAACTGCAATGGCAAACTATGGTCAAGTGCCAACAGATGTACAAATGCAAACTGCCATGTCAAATGACGCTGCGTTAGGTTTGCCACCATGGTATGCAAATATGAGATGGAAAGAGTTTTATACAAACCCTGAAGTGGGATATAAACAACTCTATGCAGATGACGCGAACACAGGAGTTGACCCAGAGTATGTTTTCTACCAGAGGAGAAATAGAATGTATGAGCTCCAGTTAAAGAATGCTATGGAACTCAACAGGAAACGTAAGAGACTAGGCGGACATTAGATTTTTACATATAGTAAAATGGGTTTCTTCAGTAAGATAGGAAACTTCTTTCGAAATGTTGGAAGAGGTATATGGAATGGAATAAAAACCGTCGGAAGAGGAATTTGGAACGGTGTCAAAAATATTGGTAAAAGGGTAGGTCAGTTCGTTGGTATTATACCTAAAGACCCTGAACCAGAAGAGCAAGCTCCTGTTATACAACAGCCTGAACCTGCACCACAGTCTAGTTGGCAACCAAATCCAACACCTCAACCGTATTAAAAAATCATATTTTTACCGTTCGATAGTAGTTGTATATGAAACTAAGTTCTAAGTAAAACGCGTGGTATAATGGAATTATTCTCTTTCTTCCATCTGTAGTAAACCATACTTGAAAGTCTGAAATACTTCCACTTGGTGGTTCGTATAGCTTTGTAGGTTTTTCGTAAAAGTCATTTGCCAAGCATAAAAAAGAGTTTTGTGCGCCAGAAAATGAAGCATGAACTATAATAGCATCTGAGTCGAAAACATTTTCATATGTTCCATTAGGGTTTTCGACTTCATAAAAGTTCGGGTGTACTGGATATGCTGCAGGCTGATTTAACATCCTCAAAAATCTATACCATGCCAAGTTGTTATATTTTGTAGAAATATAAACGTCTTCTCCAAGGTCTTCTATTCTATTGATTTTAACAGTTGCATTTTTCCTGTCATATATAATATCGAGATGGTACTCTCCTTCGTCAATGTTGTACTGTTTTGCATATTCGAGATAGATATCGTTTATTTTTTCTTGAAAAGCTTGAAGAGTTGTTTCTAAGTTTACAAGCAAACTAACTTGTAAAAGTTTTCCCTGTTCAAATTTCTCATACGTACGTTTTTCTTTGTTATAGTATCGAACTTCAAAAGCGACCGTAAATGGGAAACCATGTATGGCTTCTGAAATGAACTTCATTCTACGAAAGCCAATAGCTTTTGTGACGGATGGGTCTCTTAACCATCTTAACGGGTAGTCAAAACGATAGCCTTCATGCTTTACGGTCTCTGTCTCAAACTTTTGACCGACATTCGTAAAAAGTTCATCTAATGGTTTAGTTGTAGCAACTCTTGAATTTTCTTTTTCTATTGAAAGCATATTTTATCTAGAATAAAAATGTCGAAAGAAACAGCGTCTATGAGAGAAATAAAACACAACCGACAACTCATTTTGCAAGCTCTAAATAAGAACACAACAAACTTTTCAAACTATTCTAAGATATCTGAGTCATTGAAAGAAGGAAACTTAAAACTGACATTAAACCCATTGACAGACGAGTTTCTATTTCAAGACAGTAAGAACCATACTGTTTGTATAAATCCAACAAAAAGAACTTTAAACGAGAAACCTATAGATGAACTTCTTTTGAAGGCAGATATTGACAACAAAGCTGACAAAGAGTATGTCATTGAAAAAGTTCAAGAAGAACATGACAGAGCAGATGCAACATATGCAACAAAAGAGGATGTTGAAAAGAAAGCTGACAAAGAGTATGTCATTGAAAAAGTTCAAGAAGAACATGACAGAGCAGATGCAACATATGCAACAAAAGAGGATGTTGAAAAGAAAGCTGACAAAGAGTATGTTGACGATGAGTTAGCATATCTGGCTAGTGGGTTAGTGAAGAAGGCAGATAAGGAATATGTGGATGAAAAAGACAATGAAATTATAAAAAGGGTTGAATGGTACCATGAACGGACATCGAAGATTTTAGAAGGTAAAGCCAATACAGGGTGGGTTTCAGGATGTTTAGACCTTAAAGCTGACAAGAACCATACACATACCATTGCAAATATTACAAACTTACAAGAAACCTTAAACAGGAAAAGTGACGTTGGACATACACACGATTTCTTCGCAACTGTTGGTATAGAAAATATTGAAGGAACGGTTGAAGGAGCTGGTGGGGATGTATTAGATTGGAAACCTCCTAACTTTCCACAAGGTTTAACATCGGAAGAAGACATAACAACGATGAGATACATTAGATGTAGAGATGTTTATGTCATGGAGGATGAAAATAAAGTTAAATTCACTGCTCAAGATTTATATGACAAGAAAGCAGACAAAACAGAGCTTCAAACATTAAAGACAGAAATACTTCAAACCATTTACCCAGTTGGTTCTATTTATACGTCAATGAACTCTACCAGACCAGAAGTAGTACTTGGTTTTGGAACTTGGACTCAAATATTCGAAAGTTTTTTGTATTGTGCACACACTCCAAAGAAAACAGGTGGAAGTAAAACGATATCTGTCGACAACTTGCCACCACATAGTCATTCTGGTACAACAAACTTTTCTGGCGACCATAGCCACTCATTACGAGACCATCCATTATACAACTCAGAATATGAAGCTGGCTATGACGTTTTATCTCCAGATTATAACCATTCAGCAAAAAAGACTTTTCGACAAACTGAACCAGGAGGAAACCACCAACATACTTTTACAACAACATCTACAGGACTAGGTAAAAAATACATGCCACCTTACATGACAGTTTGTGCATGGTATAGAATTGCTTAGTCGTCATGTTCCACTTCTTTAGCATATTCGTCAGGAGTTGTCTTATATTTGTTAGGAACTGTCTTTGAAAGTATACCACCTTGAACTTTGACAAGTTTGAAACGAGGTCTGACAATAGTAGTTTTATCTTCTGCTTGCAGTCTGTACATTTTGCCATGTTTGCCTAAAACTTCATAATATTCTCTTGTATACTTTCTTCTATTTTTACGAACACGAATGTGAGTACCTGTCGGGTTCCCATTGTTGTCATAGTCAATAGTATTTTCATATGGGTCGCGTTTAGGTATTTCTATTTTTACTTTGTCGCCTTTCTTAAGTTTGAAGCCTGGCATTCTTTCTTGTTTGTCTCTTTTGACTAAACTATTAAATATATAGTCTTTCTCTAAGTCAGGGTTGTTTTTCATTTCTTCGGGGGAGTGGTTTCCCAAACCTTTTTGTTTACGGCTATTGTAAATATTTAAAACTTGTCTCATCTTTGCCATGGAGAAATGTCTGTATTTGTCGTCATATGACATTTCATCTACCTCACCACCTTGTGGTTGGTTTAAGTCTCTTAACATTTTTATACAACCGTCAATGACACCAAGAGCAGAATGGTTTTGGTCGACAATGAAATATTGGTTTACATTTTTTGAACGCAGATAGTTTTTAATATCGTCTGATTTGAAAGAACTTTCACAGTCAGATGTCAGTTTTGTTGGATGGTATTTGTCAACGAATATTGTCAAAGCAGTTTTCACATCTAAAATATTTTTGGACTGTAATGGTATGGCTTCACAGTATCTTGTGTTTTGACCGACAAATATTAGCCAGTATGGTGGTCCATCTTCTCTATACCTCGGAATGTTTTTCCAAGATATCCATAAACCAAGCATTTGGTGTTGAACTAAAGATTTTTATCATGAGTGCTTTCTTTGTTGCCTTAGAAACATAGGGGTCCTTGTTTGAATTCGTCATTTTTTAACCCATAAGAAATGGGTTTATTTGGCGCATTAGCAGGAGTTGCATCCAGATTTTTGCCCGCAGTGGGAACACTAGCCAGAGGTGCATTTGGAATTGGAAGGAAGATTTTGAGTACATTAGGTATACTGAAAGAGAAAGCACAGCCTATTATACAAACTGTACAGAAAGGTTGGGAGGTAGCACGAGATGCAGCAAATCTTATTCCAAATCCTGAAACAAGAGGAAAAGTTCAAGGATGGATGGACAATGTAGGAAGACAAGCAGGAAACTACTATAACAAAGCAAATGACTACTATAACCAAGCAGGGCACTATATGGACCAAGGTGAAAGATTCTTTAACAGAGGATATAACCATGCACAACAGTGGGTAAACAACAACCAACCTCAACCGCCTCAAACGTGGGGAATGTAAAATTTTTTACTGAGATGAAATGAACAATATAGCTTTGAGACAAATGGGCTCAAGATGGATTTGTCGACTTCCAGCAGTTACACAACCACGTGTTTGTCAAGTTCTTCCTATACCTCAGGAAGTTTTAGACCGACTTAAAAAACCTAAACAACCAGTTGAAAACAAACCAAACTAAAATTTTTTACTGAGATGAAATGACCGAAGAAGTTGAAACGGTAGATTTGACACCACAAACAAAAAGTTCAGAACCATTGTCAAAACCTGTCAAAGAACTTACAGATGAAGAGAAAAATTCAATAATAGAAAGTGCCAGGTCTGGAAATACAAACCCTAACTACAAAGTCACTTTTCATAGAAATGGAACGGCTAGTATCTCAAAAAAGAAACAGACTCTCACAAATAAAATATTGAAGTCTGAAGGAGTTTATGAGACAACAGATGGAAAAGTTTACTTCACTGACCAACAGTTCATTATAGAACATCTCATTGACTTAGAGTCGAAATATTCTAAACTTTACAACAAACACAAAAAGTTGAAAGGAAAACAAAAACAGATGGCATATGATATTTATGAAGATGTTGACGACACAACTGTTCAAGCAAGTGAGGTAAAGTCAAATGAACCGAAAAGTGACGAAAAACCAATAGAAGAAGGGGAGCCAAAAACTGAAGATAAACCAAAACCAAAGGTTAGTTTCCAAACTAAACCAAGTCAACCTTCATTAGCTGGTATGGGTTGGCGTCAAAGACTTTTGGCAGCGGGTGGTTACGTAAAGTAAAGAAAAAACATTTTTTTATTTTTATTTGAACTGTACGCTGAGTTTGTTGGAGAAGACCGTTGGGAAACTTGTTTGTTAGATGAGAAATATGAAATGGCATACCATTTAAAACAAAACATTTTTCAAAAAAATATTTTTTTATTTTATTTGAAATGTACGCTGAGTTTGTTGGAGAAGACCGTTGGGAAACTTGTTTGTTAGATGAGAAATATGAAATTCACTGTTCTGAGCCTTTTGAAGTCAGAAACAAAAAGACAAAAAGAGTTTTAAGCGAATGGGAGCAAAATGACGGATATGCTAGGATGAGGATTGGTGGAAAACACTATTTTAAACATGTTGTCATTGCAACTCATTTTATACCAAACCCTAACAATCTACCTTTTGTAGACCACATAAACCATATAAGAAACGACAATAGACTTGAAAACTTACGTTGGGTCACTTGTTCTGAAAACAATAAGAACAAAAGCAATTTTCGAGATATTGTATTCGAATTTGTCGACGAACTAGAAGATGAAGCAATTGAAATTACAGACTATGGTAAGCATACGTTTGAGTTTTACTACTATAGCGAAGAACAGGACTCTTTCTACTTTTATACCGGCGTAAACTATAGGAAATTACACGTATGTTTTACTAAGGCGGGCTGTGCTTATGTAAACGCTAGAGATACAGATGGAAAATACGTTAGACTATATCTTAACAAATTCAAGAAGCTATATGGCATACCATTTTAAAACATTTTTTAAAACAGTATATTTTTACATATATTAAATGTTTCAGGTTGAAAAACAAAGAACAAAAGTAGCAGATACAAAACCGTTAGACTATATCTTTACAAATGCTGGTAGGAATATTTCAGATGAAGAAATTTCATCCCGTACTTACAGGTTTGACTATCCAATTCGTTGGCTTCAAAGTCCTTCAGATGCAAAGGCAATAGGATTTAGAAGAGTTTTGTTTTCAAAAAGAACGAACGCTTTTATGTTCGCAGTATATTTCATGGGCAGTATAGAGGTTCTGATGGTCTAATAGACAAAATGAAATGAGAATCTTTACAATTCGTTCAGACGAAAACCTTGAGAAGACTCTAAATGACTTTCAAACTCAAATGAACAAATATTATTGGGAATTTCAAGAAAAATACGATTCTTTACTAAATGGAACATACTATCTGAAACTAGAATATGACAAGATGAACTCCACAGTTTCATTTCAAAGGATTGAAAATAACCCTCCAAGAGATACACAGTTTTTATTTTGGGAAGTAGACAAACGTTCTTGGGCACAATTTCTTCGGTTACTAAACCAGAACGAACCATTACCACCTGACGGTCCGTTTAAATTTATACGCCCACCAACAGATTTGACAGTTTATAGAAACGTGTTTGACCCTCAAAATGTTATGTGTCATGCAAGTTTCAGTTCAAGCAACAATAGTTTTCTATGTATTGGTAAGGACTTTTATGACTTTGCTTCTAAATTCTACGAACCACCTAGTAACAGTTTCTCTGACTTTCAAGTTTGGTTCACAACAAATGGTGTGCAGCATATTATACCATTGTACTACGACTTTTATCTCGAATTGTCTTTCATATACAACTACGGAAAAGTGCTGAAAAAGTATTGAATGTGAAGATATTAGAAAATAACATTTTTCTAACATCGTAGAAAACTCATGAAAACAATTTATTTTTGACACTTTCACAAAAAACATAAAAAAGTGAGTTAAAATGAGATGTTTACTGAACTGGCTGAAGAATTGGTTGGATGTCGCCTTCTGAGGTTATGAAGAACGGCTGTCCAGAGTAGTGAAGTAGTGCTCTGAGAATTTGTGTAATTCGTGGAATTGGGCTCTCACGATATGGAAGTAGTATCCAAGGACGTTTCATGAAGAACTTCAAGAGGGCTTCTTTCTTCACATCCTTAATATCATCGAATGCAGTGCCTTCTGGAACTTGAATTGCAACACCTGTTTCAATTTCCAACTTTAAGACACTATTCTTGGACAACCAGAAGCCAATGGACTTGCTTGGTTTGCACTTGCTGAGATATTCCTTCACGGTTTCATTTACCTCAATTAGATAAATTGCTTCGTCTAAGGGGTCAAGCTCCATACTGAGTCAGTACAATATTGTACTTTTTCAAGACAATGTTGTACTTTTTCAAGACAATGTTGTACTTTTTCAAGACAATATTGTACTTTTTCAGAACAATGTTGTACTTTTTCAGAACAATGTTGTATAAATTCAGGACAATGTCTCTCAAATTTGAGTACAGCTGTACTTTTTCAGAACAAGTCTTGAACTTTTTCAGAACAATGTTGTACTTTTTCAAGACAATATTGTACTTTTTCAGAACAATGTTGTACTTTTTCAAGACAATGTTGTACTTTTTCAAGACAATGTTGTACTTTTTCAAGACAATATTATATTGTTTCAGAACAAAGACGGTTAAGACACAAACGAATGTCCGACGTCCCACCTACTGAAACAGAACTACTTGAAAAGTTTGAGAAGATGTATGGTGCTCCCACGAAAGGTAAAGAAACGTTTGAAGTAGATGAGATAGATAGTGCTATAAAATTATTTGACGAAGTTGCTGAAAAATACATGTAAAGCGTATATTTTTGGTCTTTTGTGAAAGTCAGAAAATAAAGTTAGTGTCATTTTTTTGTATTTTTTTGTATTTGACGAGAATGTTTATGTTAGAATGTTAGATCTAACATGTTTTCTAACACGTTTTCTAACATGGTCTAAAACTCTTGAATTTTCATGAAATTTACACCAAAAATATATTTTAGGTGAAGAGGTGAGATTTCACCTCTTTTTTCACCTCTTTTTTCACCTCATGAATTTTCCCGAAATAAAAAATAAAGTTGGTTTTTTTTAAAAAAATATTTTTTTATTTTTATTGTAAGAACATGTTAGCAACAACAGCACCAAACTCTTTAGTCATGAACCCAACTTCAATGTTAGTAGAGATGAAAAGCTTCATTCCTTCTTCATATACTTTCGAAACAACAATCCAGAAGATAAAGCAAGAACTTCTCCAAGGAGATTTAGATTGCACTGCAAAAGATGAAACAAATGAAGAATATCTTTATGAAATGCAGGACCTCATCGACCATCTACCTAAACTTCCTGAAATTCAGCAGCAAAAGCTTACTATTCCTGAATTCGATGAAATAGAAGTCAAAGCAACTGACTCAGTAGAAATAAAGAAGTTCATACGAAAGGTAAACTATGAGTTTCTAGGATTTCATTGCAACCACAAAGTCATGGACAAAGATTGCGACATGGTATATAAGAACATCTCTGACATATATAAATCTGGGGAGTTTAAGACCTACGACAACTTTGTTTCGTTAGTTGCAAAATGTGTATGGCAGATAAGAGATAAAGATAAAAGAGGTAAAGTATGGAACGAACAGATAAAACCAGCAACTTTTGAGTTAAAGAAAACCATTGACGCCTTAGTTGTACTTGCAGGTCAAATTTCAATGTACAATGCTAAAATGAACCCACAATGTTCTAAATGTAAAGCAGCAATGAGGAAATATAACTACTCCGTCAAAGAGATAGAACGTATGCGAAACGACTATGCAGATTTAAAGAAAGAAGCAGAGAAACCAGCAGAAGATAAAATGGACATGTTGACATTTCTGAACAAAAACTATCCAACTGCTGACGATTTCCTTCTATCTGACGTCAAGAAGAAGTATAAAGAAACTTTCGGTATCGTTAAAACATTCGATGTACTGACAGAAGAAATAGAAGCTACGAAATTGTTTAGGATTTCAAATATACATCATACAATTCATGTAAAACGCTTATAAAATAACAGGTGAAAAAACAGGTGAAAAAAGAGGTGAAATCTCACCTCTTCACCTAAAATATATTTTTGGGTCATTTACGCTCATTACGAAGAAGTTTTGACAAAACATTTACGATGAAATCATGAAAATTCATGAGGTGAAAAAACAGGTGAAAAAAGAGGTGAAATCTCACCTCTTCACCTAAAATATATTTTTATTGAATTCAGCAACAAAATTCATGAATTTCCTTAAGATAGAAAATAAAAGCTAGTTTTTTTAAAATATTTTTTTTTATTTTGTATGTAAGAACAGGAAATGTCAAACACTGAGTTTGAAACAGTTAGAAAGATAGACAATGACACCAAAATGGTTAGAATTGGTGATTTAAACGTAAGATACTCAAAGAAATACAAGAAATATTCTTTGTCAGACATTATATCTCCATCTGGAAAGAAAACAAACGACTGGGTTAAAATTGCTTCAACTCAGAAAATTTTGACAAGAAATCCTGAGCTTATGATATCGGTAAGATTTCATGGAACTACAGCATATCTTATAGACAAAAGTCTTATACCAGTAGTTTTGTTATGGATTGACCCAGTTGTTGGATATAATTTCATAACATATGGTTCATTCGACTCAGAACGTTGCAGTGAAGGCTTACTTTACATCGTTCAGAAACCGAAAGACTTCAATACAAAGAGATATAAGATAGGAAGAACATTTAATATAACTAAAAGATATGACTCTACAGTCAATAGAGTTAAGGTTGTGTTTGTTAACGATATGAGAGCTGCAGAAACAGAACTGCTTGAAAAGTTTGAGAAAATGTATGGTGCTCCCACGAAAGGTAAAGAAACGTTTGAAGTAGATGAGATAGCTAAAGCTATAAAAGTATTTGACGAAGTTGCTGAAAAATACATGTAAAAATAACGTTTACCATGTAAAACGCTTATAAAATAACTGGGGTAGAAAAGAGGGTAGAAAACAGGTTAGATATACCCTTCTACCCTAAAATATATTTTTATTGAATTCAGCACAAAAATCTAAGTAAAATGGCATAAGATTGCTACCCTCGGAAAACCGAGGGTAGAGATTCCGTACGAAAACAGTGAAGAACAGCGAGTAGGTAAGAAACCTTAGTCGTCAAAAAACTCTATGAAAACAGTGAAATTTCTCTAGACAGACTTTTTTCGGTCTTGCATAAAACTCTATGAAAATCATGAATTTCCTTAAGATAGAAAAAATAAAGTTAGTTTTATTTTTATTTATTTTTTTATTTTGTATGTAAAGACAGATATGTCAACAACAGAGAACACAACAACAGTTATAGTCCATGAAGCTATAAATGAAGAATATGAGTACATACAGTATAACAAACAGTTACGTCTCATTCGTTCGGTCAAAGATGACATGTACCAAATGCAAAGTATTTTGACAGCATGTTTTGCTCCAGATACTAAGCTTCCTAAAGACTGGTTTAGGAACCAAAGCACTATTGAACTATTAAATGAAGCACAGCGAGACATACTTTTTTCTGAAAATCGTGAAGAACAGCGAGTGGGAGAAAAACCCCAGTCGCCAAAACTCTATGAAAATCGTGAAAAATTGCCAAACGGTTTGAGAGGATATTATGTACATAGACTTCTTGTAAATAATGTGGCACAATGGGCTTCAGCTCGCTATTCATGGTATGTTTGTAAACTTCTTGACGAAATTCATAGACAAGAACGTGAAGAGCTAGAGAACAAGCTTGAAGCAAAAGACAAAACCATACAGAAAAGAATACCACGTTCGGTACCAAAAGGAAAGGAAAAGAACTATAAGTATATGATTTACACTGAAGAGATGGAAAATGAAGAAGACAGAGATATGGTTATGTTGCATTTAGTCAGAAGAAACAACAAAAGCTTTTACGACCTTGCTAAGATTTACAAATCTGACAGAAATTGGTTCTATCGCGAAAACTTACCGATTTCAATGACACCGAATGAAGATGTGAAACAAATAGTTCAAGATACGTTACCTCAAACACACTATGATATTAAAGGTTGTACAATTCTTACATTCAAAGAAGATTTGCCGCTACTGAAGGAAAAAATAACAGAGTATTTTGACAACTTCAAACAAGTAGAGTAGATGAACTCTTTATTTTTCAAGCTTGACTTTTTACAATTTGAACTTTGTTTGCGTAGATATGAATTCTGAAAGAAGTATGAGGTCTTGTATGACTTTGTACTTCTCCCATAGTTCATGTCTGTCAAAACTACCTGCCATGGACTCTTTCATAAGTTCCATGAAATCGTCTTCGGACAATCCAGGAAAAGACAATGTCAGTAAGTATTCTCTTTACATCCTTACTTAAACTCTTGGCTGTCTGTACACAATGACAACTGATGTTAAAGTGTCTGAGCTTCTTAAGAATTCGACACATGTCTTGTTCTCTGTTCTTTAACAAAGGATGAGAAGCAAAGTCATCTAAGATAAGAAGACATCTATGAGGGTAAGTCTTCCAATCGTAAGATTGCAATTTCTTCGAAATGTATTCTATCTCTTTCTGTTTGTTTCTGAAGTGTTTCTTCTCTAATATTCTCTGCATTTCCTCATTTGGGTCTTTAAACTTCGAATTGACATATACTCATTTATAGCATTGTACTTCAAAACTCTTCTTTGTACTTCTTTATCCAATCTAACAACTCAGTATCTTTTATACATACTAACTTAGACTTCTTATAATATCTTTGAACGAATTGACGGTTTGGTCAAATTGACCAGAAGTACTACAATAACAACTAACTCATAGAATGGGTTCTTCTCATCTAGTTCTTGTTGTTGTGCAGCCATTTTAAGATAAGTGAAAGTCTTACCCGACCCATGGTGCGATTAGACCTGTTATACCATTCTGAGCAAATAAGAACTTGTCATGTATGGGTTTTATCTGAGCATTTTCTAACTTCCTCTTTTTTCTTCAAAACATTCTCAAATTTCTTGTCAATGTCAGCAAACTTTTTTTCTAACATATTTTTAGAAAAATTAAAATTTTTATCTTTTAGAAAATGTCTAGCGATTTCGCTATCTATATTCGAGACAAGCTTTTCGACAGCAAAACATCTGTCGACCATAAAATCTTACATAGTGTAAACAAGAAAGGTGAATTTGTTCTAAAGTTCTGTTTCTGGGAATATGACAAGAACCATAAAACAAGCAGAGAAGTCTTAAAATTTGTCAATGACAGACTTGTTGACAGAGATGACGCTCTTGGAGATGAAGTCCAACAAAAGTTCTTAGAATGCAAAGAACACATGCGCTGTTCTTGAAGATGAAATAGAAAACAAATAATGAGCTATTAAAGGACAAAGAACTTTTACATAAATATGGTTGCGCCAAATTTGACATAACTCCACCAGAGAAGAAGAAGAGAGAAGAAAAGAAAGAAAAGAAAGTAGAAGAAGAAGAAAGTAGAAGAAGAAGAAAGAACCTGAACCAGTTCCAGAGAAAAAGAAATTTGACATGTAAAAATAAAATTTTATTTTTAGAACATTTCTGGGTCAATGTCAATGTTCTCTTCCTCTTTAGGAGTAAACACTGGCTTAGACTCTAAAATCTTTTACCCAATTTACCTTGAACTTCAACTATCTTAGACTCATAATATTCATAGTCGTCTGCTTTCTTTGGTTCATAAAGGTATAACCAAGTTTGTATGCTTTGCCTTCTTTAAGGTTTGAGAACCTTTCTGTCAAAATTTTCTTTGACTGCTAACAAACCTTCTATGTCTAAGTCTTCAAATTTCGCACCATTTTTAGTCACAATAGCAAACTTAACTGGTTCGATGTTCCAAACTTTGCTCAAATGAAGACTTTTCAAAATGGTAGAAGTAAACATTCAAATATGTGAATGGGTCTAGTTCTTCTTTAAGTCCTGACATGTACTTGTTTACTGAATGAATTTTGCCATCTTTTCTATCGGATAAAAAAATATTTTTTTTAAAATTTACTCATAAAAATTTTTCTTTGTATATACACCATTCTGTACGTCTAAAAGACTTTTGACATTTGCCAAGAATGTACGTTTAGACGCTGTCATATAACCATATTCTTGACAATATTGTTTATATTCATCGTACAATGACCTTTCATCTAAACACTCAAAGTCAGTTTCATCTATAAACAGTTCATATACACTCTTGTTTGCTTCTAACAATGTTTGTCTCTCTTCGGTATATGGAATTTGTCTTGGATTGAACTTAGAAATATCTAATGTCATGAAATATGAGAACAAGTGGTTGTAAAAGTTAGGTGTCAAAGTTTCTGCTAAGTCGTCAAAATATTCTGTATCTTGCATATGAGCTTCTGACGTTCTGACAACTACATATCTTCTGTCAGAACTTTCTAACTTCATCGGAACGGCGTTGTTTGAAACCATGATGAAATTTGCAACATTTTCACAAACTCTTTGGTCTTTATATTTTCTTTCAACAACTCCAACTTTGTCTGTTATAAGACTCTTCAAAGCATCTGAGTTCAAAACTTTTGTTGTATCTATACTTTGAAGTTCGTTACATACTATAAGTTTCATATTCTCTATTGAAGAGTTAAATTTACCGCAGATGTTTTCTAAGTTTGTCATATTCGGGTTCGAATAACCTTCTAACAGTTTGCATAAGATATCTGTAAAGAAAGTGTTCTTACCAGTTCCTTGTTTTCCAATTATAATGAGAGCAGTTTCATTTTAGCACTTGGATGTAAGATGTTTGCAAACCAACATAAGATATACTCATAGACTCTTTCGTTTCCATTGCATATAATTTCTTTGACATGGTCTAACCAAGCTTCTATAACATTTTCTTTCCATTCTACTTGTTCGTATTTATATCCAGTGAAGATAGAATAGAAGTTTGGAGAAGGTGTATAAAACTTTATACCACGAACTGAAAAATCTTCTAACTTTGACAATAAATATCCCAAGCATCTAACATCTTCATACCAACTTGTACGACTTTTATTTTCTTAAGTTTCTGTCTACATTCTTGTTCTGAAACTATTGTTGCTCTTGGTTTGTTAAAGACAACATCCCATTCTTTCATGACATAACATTCTGGGCAGAGTCAACATAAATGACTAAACGTTTCAAATTCTCGACTGCTTTGTTATAGTCTCTAAATGGACACATATTTCTGAATGCTTGGAAGTCATAAAAATCTGAAACATCTATTCTGTACATTTTTATAAAATAAAAAAATATTATTTTTTTATTCTTGAGCTATTTGTTGTTGCATTTGTTCCATTTGTTGCATTTGTTGTTCTTGAGCTATTTGTTGTTGAAGTTGTTCTTGTAATACAATACTTTCACCAGTTGCATCTTCAATTCGAAACTTTCTGCCGTCATTGACAAATACATAGGACATAAAAGTTTTACAGGAACAAAGTTTGCGTCAACTAAGGTTAAGTTTATGTTTGCTAAAGTGTTTGAGTTTACTAAGCTGAAAACTCTGCATTCGAATGAACAATAGGCAAACCAGCAGAGAAAGTGTTGTTTATACGCATGAGTATCTTTTGGTAGTAGTTTCTGTCGACATTCGAATAACACTTTGAACCTAAGTTTGAAACAATATATAAGATTGGTGTACTTAAAGTCAATGGAACAGACATTCCTTGTATGACACCTTTTCCTGTTATAGGAAACTGTTGGTAGTAAAAACCAGATATAAGTTTTGTATTATAGCTCATATCGTTTATAGTAAACTCAGTCGGACATCCAAACATAATGAAACCTGCTCTAGTTGCAGCACATGTTACATCCGTCCTTAAAGTATTAAATAAGTCAACAAAACCTGTTGGTGGTATATCTGAGTAAGTATCTTCAAAGAAGTATTTTTTACCATTCACAACAACAAAGTCTTCTGGTGTCAAAAGAGCAAAACAGGCTTTAGTCGTCATCGTTTAAGGTCAGTTTACAATATCGTCCTTGAGGACTTTGTAAGTTTGTTGTTATAGAATTATATGACTCAGGGTTTTTAGTCGTAATAGTATAAACCACTATGTCTTCTGCCATTTACTTAGCAAAAATTTTAATGAAATGTTGTGGTCGTCAAATATTTTTATGACGTCTGGGAAACTATATTTTAAGTTCAACGTTTCACCTCCTTTCATAACGTATATCTTGTCAATGACATTATATGAAACACCACAGCAAGCAATGTCGGGTTCTATTTCTTTGATGTTTATATCGTCTGCCTCTGTCAAAAGTTTCAATAGTTCTTTCAAAATTTCATGAGGTGCGATGACATATGAGTTCACTTTTACAGGGTTGTTTCGACCAAGTTTAACATTATACCCAAAGCTTGACAAATCTTCTCCTGAGTTTTAAGTTTGTCTTTAAGTTGTTGGTAGTCGTTTCGAATATCTGCAACAGAACTTAAGTCTCTGCTAACTTCAGGGTATGTTGGTTGTTCTTTTACAGGAACTATTGTTATACCATCTTCGTCTTCGTATGGTTTCCCACTTCAACATCTCTTTCTTTGACATTGACAACAACACTTTGACTGTTTGTTTGAGTTGGTGAATTTAACTTCACATCTGCCACCGCCATTAAACCTTTTGAAACACTCACGCTTCTATTTTTCGGAAATGACATTTTACTTAGAATAAAAGATGGACGTATTCGAGTATCTCTTCGAATTGAAGCAGAAACAAAGTTTACACACACAACAATACAAATACATTGACAGAATAGTTCTTTATACAAACAATGGAAAATGTTATAGAATAGCAGTCTTTGCTGAACCAAAATATTTTCATAAAGCAAAGAAAGTTGGTATAACGAAATGGTGAAAGTTCTTGAAGCAGACAAAAATATAACAACAAAACTGACCGATATTTCTAAAGGTAAGTTTATAATACAATATTATTCAAAACTGGCGTACTGTCAATATTTGACGGAGAGAAGTCAGTTCAAGAACAACTTACTGACCTGCTGCCAAAATCTGCTCGATGGAAGCTGTCGTTATACCAATCTGAGGAGCCCCAGCAGGTTTCATCGAACGAATTTTCAAAAGAGCATCTTCCGTGAAAAGTGCTATTGGTTTTGTAAACTTCTTTGCTTTCAATTCATTTGGACCGTCTCTGTCACCAGTATATTGTATTTGTACAGTACCAACAGTTGAAATACCACCCATAAAGTCTTCTGAGTCAGCAAATGGAATGCCAAGCCAAAAGTTTGAACGGTCTCCATTTGTATATTGAGTGTTTTGAGCTCCTGTATGGGTCCATACTTTCACATATGGCATAATAGAACTTTGCATTTCAGGGTTAATGGTTGTTGTGAAGTTGTTGTTAAAGTTCATAGCATCTAATGTCAAGTTGTATGACCTCATATCCTCAACTGTAGAATATTCTTCTCTTGGATATATTTGCCATCTATGTTTATATGATATTTAATACCAGGGTTGTAGAAACAAGAATAGTCATTTATAGTTCGTCTGAACAGTACAAACATAGTATCTGCATGTTTCATTGCAGTTGTTAAGGCAATATCTGTTCTTGCACCTGGGTCAGCACTTTGGTTTCCAACTTCACCTGCAAAGTCTTTGACAGATATTTGGTGTATAGGGAACATAAGTGGAACTGCAATATATTTGGCAGCTAAAGCATTTGAAATATCTGGGTCCAACATATAGACTGCAAGTCTGCTTTCTATTCTCTTGCATTCAAACTTTTCGCATGTGAACTTAACTGGGTCCCAAGCAGTTCCAGCAGCATTGAAGTAGTAGTTTACTTCAGTGTTGAGGTTTGAGAAACCAAAGTCTAAGTCAACTTTGTCTTTGCAAAATTCGGCGAATGACGTTTGATTTGCTCCCTTTACGTCTGTAAGAGTGAATGGGTCTTGTGTTGGTGCAATGACTAAGTTATTTTTGCTTGGAGTAAGTTCGATAGAAATTTTTCCTGCCCAGTTTGGCAAGTATCTTAAAAACCTGAAGATGAGGAAAGATGACAAAGGAACTCTAAGTTTCAGTTTTACTTTGGTTACTGCTGCTGCAGTTTGTCCAGAAAGGTCAACATAAACTCCTGGAACGTTAGGGTCAAGTCTTCTTATTTTCTCAATAGTTGCATACTGGTCTGTTTGTTCTCTAGCTTGTGGTTGTACTGAGTTTCTCAAAGCGAACCATTCATAGTTTGCCCAGGTTACTGTTTGAACTAAGTCAGAGTTAGAATATATCTTATATCCCATGAAAACTTCTGGAGCATATTGGTATCCGACATAGAAAATTCCATTGCAACCTTTCTTGTCAGACAACTTGGCAGAAGGTTTTATTTCAATGTCTTGTTCCACGTATAAGAAAGAGTTGTCAATAGAAATTATATGAAACCTGTCGCAAGCAATATCTACTGTTGTTGAAGAACCTTCTCCAAACTCACCTACGTTTCCATAAGAAACAGCAGTTGTATATTCGTAAGTTCCAGGAACTATTTCTGACCTTCTAATGGCATTGTCGCATTCGTTATACCATTCGGAAACATTTCCATTCATAGCATCCAAAACTGTTGGCGTTATATTCTGAGCGGCGTACATTTCATATGAGTAAAAATATAGAATAGTTGGATTTATATGTCATAATAGAACCCACGTGGACCAAGCTTTACTTTCTTCCTGACTGAGTTTTTAACTCTTCTTTTTCCTTCATTGCCCTCTGCTTGAAGTTGTTGCATCTTTGCATTATGTTCATCTAGTATGTTGCAAATTTCCCATGTCCTTTTTGCCTTTTGGCTCTGGTCGCCCATCTCAGGTAACCTATATCCTAGAAAGAGTTTGTCATAGTTTGTATTTGAGTCTTTGCGTATTGTTTGCATGACTCTTTCCTGAGTTTCTGGTTCAAGCTCTTCAAACAGAGCTTGTCCATATGGAATAAGCTCGTTTCCAAATATATGTTTTTGTAGCCATTCTGGTTTTCTTTCCATGTTACCAACTATATCTTTTGTGAATGGGAAAGCTTCTACCCAATCTTTCAGTCTTGCGTCGTTTATTTCTGTAGTTGGTTTTATTTTGTCATGGAACATGTTTTTCAATACTAACATTTCATTTGGTACTGTCCATTTGAGTTTTCTTAAATATTCATCCCTTCTCAGTTCATTGTCTGCAAAGTAAGTTTTTATGACATTTTGTAAACTTTCGTTTGCAAGGTCATGTACAATAGGTTCTCTTCCTTCTCCCTCCCTAACTTTCTTTCTAAACTCTTCACCAAATATACCATCTCTATGGTTCTGTGTAGTTCTTTGAGATAAATGTTCTAGAACGTCAGGTGTTATATTTCCATCAGCCATGTTCATTTCATACTGGTCCAAAATATCTGCATCTTTCATATCTTTCAATGGCATTAAAGCCGCGCTTAAAATACCAGCTATGTCTCGTTCACCATTGACTTCCATTGCGTCTACAACTTCTTGGAATTGTGGTTGTAAGTTTATGAACCACCTATCTGGATTAGCTTTATGACCCCATCTCATTGTAGTTCCATCGTCTGCAGAAACAAAAGTAGGTTTGTTTCCATCTTGGTTAGGTTCTGAATGAACTTTAAACAATGTTTCATTTCTATATGTTTTCTTGAAATTTAACCTTTTATCTTCACCGAGTTCATCCGAAGATTGAACGTTAAATGCTCGTAAGTAAAAAGGGTTGTTGTATTTGTGTACATTTTCTTTCAGTACTTTCATTCTATGCTGAATATTTTCATCTGGTGCTGGAGTCTTTTGTATGTCGGCAAACATTTTTCGATATTCTTCTACTATGTCAGCCGAATTTTTTTTAGACTCTTGGAAATATTCCATATTCTCCGCATACTCTTGTTGAGGGTCAAGATTTTTCGGCTGTTCCAAATCTTCATCTAGTTCTGTGAAGTTAGTTTCCAAAGGAAGGACTTGTTCGTTTCCTTCAGGCTCTTCTAGCTGTTGTTGCTGAACTATTTCTTCCATGTCTGGTTGTATCTGAACTAGTTCTTCCTGTGGAGTTTCTTGTACCTCATCTGCTGGCATTTCATATATTCCGAGACCGTTTTCAACAATTTCCCTATCTACGTCATCCGCATTCATAAGCTTTTGTTCTTTCGTTCCGTCTCTATTTTTTACGCGTTTCATGACGAAAGTTGAATTGTCATTTAGCTCTGACATCAAATATCTCGGAGTAAATTCATCCATGTCATTTGGATGATATGCTATTAAATCATATCCCTTAGCGAGCTTGTATTTTCCAGGTTTGAGATTATATCCGTTTTGGTGCTGAGCCATAAAGCTAAATAGGTTCGGGTCAGTATTTCCATCCTTGAACTTTCCAATAGCTTCTTTATATCTGTCACTAAAGTCAACAGTATCTGGGAAACCACACTCTTCTTTAAGCATTTTTAAGAATTCTTGGTTTCCTTGTTCTCTACTTCTTTTATGTCCTTGCTCTGTTTGTGGTTGTTGTTGTGCAGGGTTTTGAACTGTTGGTTGTTGTGCAGGGTTTTGAACTGTTGGTTGTTGCGTTGGTTGTTGTGTTGGTTGTTGTGCTGGATTTTGAACTGTTGGTTGTTGTGTTGGTTTTGGTGCATGCCTGTGTCTATGTCCATGTGACGATGTAAATGTTTTAGGTAGTCCTGGTGCAGGTGCTTCTCTTGGAGGGTTTGGTGGTATATAAGTTCCACCAGCTGGCACATATGTTCCATCTGCAGCGTAATGTCCTACCTGACTTTTCGTTCTTAAGAAAGCATTTACTAGGTCTGTTTTGGTCTGTTGTAACTCTTTTTCTTGACTTTTCACAACAGTTGCTCTAACGGCGTCATAGGCACTTTGAACTGCCTGTCTCGTTGCTGCATCTGTTATTTTCGTCATATTTTGTGCTACTTCTTTTAACTCTTTGTCGAAACCTTCAGACTTCAGTTTCTTTCCAGATGAGAAGTCGTTCACTTGTTTCACCTTACTATGAAGAGCTTCGAAAGCGTTCTTAAAGTCAGCATTTGTTAAAGCTTCATTTGAACTGTCTTCATCCGCTTGTATTTTTGTCCTTATTGACCCTATAAGCTGGGCTGCTTTAGCGTTGGCTTGGGCATCTAACCAGTCATTGTTAGCTTTTATATATTCTGCGCTTTTCATTGCCTTTTGCATAGCCGCGTCGTTATTTTTACTTTCTTGTGCTAAGTTTTCATACTGTACGGTTTGGTTTTGCAACTGTAAAAGTTTTTCTGCCTTTACATTTGCTTCAACTTCTTTTTTATACTCATCGCTATCCATATATGTCTTCAGGGCTTTTTGTTTTATCTCTTCATCTTTCAGTATTTTATATTGAGTAGTATGGTTTTTCAAATTTATGACATCTTGTTCCATTTTTGCTACTTCTGCTGCTTTTTCTGACACTTTTTTCGCATATTCCTCTGTACTTAGTTCTTTCAGTTGTTCTTCTTTCTTCTTTTTCTCTACGTTTAACTCATTTAGTTTCTTTGTGTGTCTGTCATATTCTAGTTTCTTTTCGTTTTCACTTATTTGCTTCTGTATGTCTATGTTTGACTTTTTGACATCTGTTATTTGATTTTTGAGTGAACTCAAATTCATTTGACTTTGAGGGTTATATGCTGTTCCGTCTGCAGCTCCACCATAGCCTGCCATTTTCGCTAAAAGTGCCGCTCTTAAACCTCCACTCTGTGCACCAACAACTCGGTTTAAAAGCATAGGATTGCTTGACATTTGTTGCAACATAGTGGGGTCATTCAGCATTTGTTGTTGCAACTGTTGTTGTGGTGTCAGTTTTACTATTGGATGTTTCAATGCTCTCTTCCTCTTACGTATATTCTTACGTAGCTTACGTGGCATTTTAAGTGAAGTTAAAAAGCGGTTTTTGACAGATGTTTATATGACACTTTTTGTTCAGCACAAAAAACTACTCGGTCAAAGTGTTGTCAGTTTTGTAAAATAACCGTCTTATCTCATTCTATAAGGGGGAAAGTCTTCTCAAAGTATACTTCCTTGGAACGCCTGTAACTTTTCCTGTAGCGACGATAGACCCTTACTTGTCCAGACAAAGCTGTACTATTTTGAGTGCTCTACAAAAAAGTCAACGGCGACGACTCTCAAAAACCGTTGTGTAAAAAGTTTTACCGTTGGACAAAAAAGTATGTATAGAAAACAAAAAACGTTTATAGTTCATTCAATATTTGAGATGGAACGGTTTGCCAACGGAGACCTTTCAATAAAATAAAAAAATAGAGGGGGTTACCGTTGACGAAAACGGTTTATTTTAAACTTTTCTATGAGTAGTCCGAAAAAAACAGTTTATTTTTGTCTAATGGAAGCCAACATTAACAATTCTCAACCGCTAACCAAAGCCAAAGCCCCACAACCTCCAAGAACTGGCACAGCTGTTAGAATAACCGCCAAAAAGTCTAACAGCGAATTAAGAGAAATTCTTCAACAAATTTGCTCTAAATATCTCAAAGACGCCGAAGAAAACACACAACCAGACGCTATATACAATACTCAGTTCTGTGAAGTTCTGAACAAAGCAATTGCTAGTTCAATTGAACTTACTAAGACAATTCCAAGTCCAATTGAGCTTAGCGATGTCTTAGTTCAGTATTTTCCAACATTTACTAAGCTCATAATGTTGAGAACTTTATACCAAGTTCGTCAAAATCTTCCTCGTTACATGCAACGGTCATTCGACAAGAGAATTGCCGAATTCCAAGTCTTTAGTTACGGATATGACCAAGATGAATACACTGACGAGTTCGGAGACAACTGTACAAAATGGTTTGACTGCTATACGACTACACAATTTGAATTCGACTTTCTCGAATTCAACGCAGCAACCATTTATATCATTGCTCTTTACCTTTCCGAACAACAACAAGACCTCGCAGATGGAGATGTTGTTACTGTCGTCATGGAAACTCCTGAACAATTCGGAAAAAAGAAGTCTCTAATTGCCAAATTTGTTCCAGGACATCAGCTTTTCCAACGCACAGAAGTCTTCTGTATTCCTGGAACTAAGTTCTTTGTCAGGAGCGAACTCAAAGAAAGATATAATGTGTCATTCAATTACACATTATATAATGTCTTCGACCCAGAAGAAGACTTCTTCCCAGAAGCAATGGAGGAGGAAGAAGAGGAGGAGGAAATACAAGACTCAATCCAAGAAGAGTCCTCCGAATTCACACCAGAAGACTAACAATTTTCCGAATAAAAACCTCATTTTTTACTAAACATCTTCGGGGCTAGAAGGGGCGCAGCCCCTGGAAGCCCCAATACCTTTTTTTTTTTTTTTTTTTTTTTTTTTTTGTTAAAAAGAGAAATATTTGGCTAAATCAATTTGATAACAAAACAAAAAAAATAATATTTTAAAAAACACAAAAAATAAAATAGAAATAAAGAAATTAAACGTATTCTTCCTCTTCTTCATCATCATTTTCGTCATTTAAGTTCAATTTCTGGCAGAGCAGCTCAGAAAACTTTTTTGGAGCTGTTGACACCTTTTGTGGCTTTAGAACAGCAGCTCTTGGAGGAAGTTCCTGCATTTGTACTGAAGGAGCTCCAGGAAGGTGTCTCAAGTTCTCAACAATTATTTTGTAGATTCCATCCAAGTATTCATCGGAATTCTTGTTCCTCATTCTTGGATCAGGTGTTAAATGGAGGTTTGGACACTGTTTGACTAAGAATGGACTGTAATCTGTTTCAGGAAGATTATTTCCGACGTCAACACCACAAAGAAGGGATGTTTCGTATGCCCAACATCTTGCAACAGATTCCTTAGTGTATCCACCACCTCCACAAACCAAAAGAGGTATTCCAAACGATTTTACGTAAGATACACATTCTCCATGGCCTTTTGTTGAAAGATTGAAGAAGCCAAGACGATCTCCAACGAGAGAATCGGCTCCACATTGTAGTAAAATGGCTCCTGGCCTGAACCATTCGATTAAATGTTTAATTATCGGTTTGAAAATTTTCTCGTAAGCTGAATCAGTTATTCCATCTTGTAGAGGGACATTAACTGCGTAGTATTTTCCAACATCAATGCCAACATCATAAATGTGGCCAGTGCCTGGGAAAAAATCTCTCGAAAATTTATGGAAAGAGCATGTAAGAACGCGATCTGAGTTGTAAAATGCTTCTTCAACACCATCTCCGTGATGTATATCGATATCAATGTACATTACGCGTGGATGATATTTTAATAATTCGATAATTCCTAGAACGCAATCTGCGATATAGCAAAATCCACTAGGATGATCTTTCGCAGCATGATGGAGACCACCTGCCCAATTGATTGCGATATGGCATAATCCGGAATTTAATCTTTGGGCGGCGCAGATACTTCCACCAGCAGATATTTGACAGTATTCAAAAATGTTCTCGAAAATCGGACAATCGTCTCCTATATTGAATCTTTTTAATTCACTTACTGGATGAGATGAAACATTATGCGGATTTGTTGTTCTTAAAAAGTTGATATAGTCTAGAGAATGAAATTTCATCATTTCTTGTGGTGTGGCGTGCCTTGGTCGAAAAATTTCTAAGTGTTCATGTAATCCGTAAGCGAGAACAAGTTCGTGTGTCATACGAACTCGAATTGGCTTCATTGGGTGTCCTTCGTCATAATAAAAATTTCCTATTTCTTCATCATAAAAATAGGAAATTCTATGTTTTGACATCGAACAAAAAAAAATGATATTTATTAATATTGACTTGTAAACTTTATAATTTATTTAATTATTGTTATTATTACGGACAAAATAATAAACAATTAAAATCTTGATGATTTCTAAATTGGTTACTAATCTTATTTATTCTGTAGAGCAAAACATATTCATGAATGGTCGAGTAGATGCGTCTAAATCAGCCAAATGCAGATTAAATAGAAATATATATACCTGAAAAGATATAACAGACTTTGTTGATTCTTTTGTATTTGAATAACGGTATGGAATCGTATTCTGAAAAGGAATTATCGAAGTTTTCTTGTATGAGATAATCAAGATATTTGTTTCTAATGATACATATGTAAATTACCCTCAAAATTGGGCATATAACTATGGATGTTTAAAGATTTTTCAATTTGCTGAATATAGAATATCAAATTAGATCTTTTTCAATGTAATCATATATTTTAATTTGCACCATGCAATAGAAGAAGTTCTTCTATTTCTCTGCAATTATTCTCCCTTGCGTGTTGAAGTGCCGTCATTCCAAATGTAGTTTTATCATTAATACTTGCACCACGAGAAATAAGAAGTTCGGCTGTTTCTTTACAATTATAAAGCACTGCATGAATCAGAGGAGTTTCCCCAAAGCAATCTTTTTCATTAATGTTTGCACCGTATGAAAGGAGAATCTCTGCCACTTCTCTACAATTATTATGTGCTGCAATACGAAGAGGTGTTTTTCCACTATAATCTTCTTCATTGATGTTTGCACCATGTAAAAGAAGAAATTCTGCTACTTCTGTAAAATTATATTGCGCAGTAATATGAAGAGCTGTCGATCCATTTTTCTGATTGATATCTACACCAAGAGAAAGGAAATATTCACAAAGAGAAGGAATATTAAACATTACTGAATAATCAAAACATCTCTTGATACTATCAGTTTGATCTAAATAAACTAAAAATGATTCAAGATTTTTATATTTTATGCAGCAATCTACATATATATTTATATTGTATTCATTCATCAAGAATGTAACAAAATCAATGTTGTGGGAAATAATTGCACAAATCATACAATCTATATTTGGTTTTTGATATTTCAAACATTCGCTCATGATCTCTGGATTCCCTCCTAAAAATGAATATTCTAGGCATTTTTGAGTTATTTCTGAATTAAATTTCGTTCTTAATAACTTGAAACAATCAACTGCTCCGTGGTAGCAACATAATTCAAGTAATGAATGTCCTCCATAATTTGGATATAAACTGCTTTTAAGTTTTTGATCTTTATCAAATCGATCACTTTCAGTGAAATATATAAATCTTTCTTTGTCATCATACATAATTGCTCTATAAATTGTA
The DNA here is from genome assembly GCF_026262505.1 of Trichomonas vaginalis G3. Classification (NCBI taxonomy): domain Eukaryota; phylum Parabasalia; order Trichomonadida; family Trichomonadidae; genus Trichomonas; species Trichomonas vaginalis. Next base: position 24,538,015 of record NC_067204.1, on the reverse strand, counting down.
TTTTCCGAATGAATATCGATATTTTCATTTACCTCGAACCTGTAAGGATTATAAGTGTCTAATCTAAATCCATATTCTTTTTCAAAAAGGCAGATAACAATAAGAGGAACATCTCTAACCTCTTTTTCATGATATTCATCAGATATACGTTTTACAAGTTTTAAATATGACTTTGCATAACGATTATTATACTGAATAATATTTAAAATGTCTCTCATAATAGTTTTGGGAAAATAAATCTTTGTATCAATCAAATTTGTTTTGACCATATTGTAAATCTTGTTTAATTCTTCCGCATCTTCCGTTTTTAATTGATACAACGCTTTAAACGAATCAATATGATATGAATAGATTCTCCTCAATTCGAAGTAATTTTTTGTATTAATCTTTTGGTCAGGCGTTACTGATGTACTTGCACCCATTTAATATTTGATTGCTATAACAAAATTTTAAAAAAGCAGTTTTATAATTTACCACCAAAAATGAATTCATTATATGAGGAAATGTCTCTGTCATGTGGGAAGGTGAACCATTACAATACTTCAAAAGGAGAATATATTTTCTGTCCAAATAAATCAAATAGAGTAATGAATTTTACAAATTCCAATTGAATAAACAGATTTTTGCATTATGCATTTGAGGAACCATCACTACTGTGATTTTGGCAACAAATAAAACTTTCTTAATTCTATCTGCGCTTCGAACCGATCAATGGCCATCAATGGCAAAAATTTTCTCACTGGAATTTGGACTAGTTTTTCAGTTTGAGCTATTAGAGAAGATATTGGTTAATAATTTCTCCGATGACGGGGTTTTTATCATTAAGAAATCTATATATATGCAATAAAAACATAATATTGGTATCAACATAATAACTAGATATAGTTTAATTTGAATAGCTTAAAATACATATGATAGCCAGAAAAATTATTTGATTAAACATAGATAAATGCTTTACTTTGAACTACTAAACAGATATAAAATGCTAGGCCATAATGAAAAAAATATATGAAAGTTAGACTTCGAAATTCTTTTCACTTATTGATCTTTCAGCTGCTTTATCTTTCTTAATCTTGAAATAGATCAGTCCTATTATAACGCCGATAACTATTATTACAATAATGGTAACTATAATAGGTACAACAATATTCTTTGAATTCTTATCTTTTAATCCCATTTCTTTTTGGTTAACTGGATCAAGACCTAGTTTATGCAATCTAGATCCTTTCTTAATTGAATAGTCTCCATTCTTGAAATCTGCAAAGTCTTCTTCTGTTGCATTGATATAGTTATTGACATAGACTTCTCCCATTGTTGATTTTCCGTCAACTTTTGTTTGAAGTAAAGTTAGATTACTTTTTGTATAAATGTGGCAATTATCGAATATATAAGCTGAAGGAGGAATTTTTGGAATTTCAACAGTATTATTCTTATAATAATTATCAATAACTGATAAGTTTGGATATGATGTAATATAAGGAGGTAGATTTCCTCTAATTTTGGGATCACCACGTATTTTATAGAACTTTGGTCTCAAAATTGGATGGAAGAAATCTGCCTGAGCAGCGGCTCTTGCATCAACCCAAATACCAATTCTTCCATTAACAATAATATTGTTTCGTACGTAGTAATCTCTTCCTCCTCCAAGGGCAATTGATCTATCGGAATTAACAACTATATTATGTGTAATAATTGCACCACTTTCAACATCATCCATGTAAATACCAAAATGCTCCATTCCTTCTTCATACAAATCATGTATATAATTGTATTTGATTGTGTTGTTTCTTGTTGTATAATCAACACCTGCATAGATAGCAGATTGTGGGTAAGGAGAATTAAGTAAATAAGCAAGCTCATTATATTCAAATAACATGTTATTTCCATCATAATAAATTCCCTGGCTTGGCCCATGATGGATATAGCAATGAGAAATGGTTACTCCAACACCATCTATTCTGAAAGCTTGTGTCATTCCATCCCTACTCATATTGCAAAACCAATAAACTTCTGTATTGTAAACAATTGAATTGGAATTCATGAGTGTTTTTCGATCACCTGCGTTACGAATGTCCACTCCAAAATGCATCACGTTATGAATTTTACAATTTTTAACTGTGAAATCATTAGTACTTGAAAATGATATTCCATTAAGACCAAGATTGAAAAGATGGCAATTTTCAATTAATACATTATCACAATTGTAGAAGCCAAGTGCATTTCCAGCTGAGCATTCGATACTTATATCTTTAATAACTATATCTGTTATAGATTTCGCAGCAATTATCGTATTATTGAAATTTGATAAAATTATTTCGGATTTTGAGGTAATTTTATCAAATGGATAAAAATATAGTATCTTTGTGTCTTGATCTATATAGAAGTCTCCTGGATATCTAAGTTCTTCGAAAATATTATAAAATACAACTTTGGCCCATTTATCAGCTGTTTGGGAATTTACTAAATAAACCTTGTGGTTGTTGTTATCTATTTTAGAGACTTTTCTATACAATCCTGTGTAGCCACTCCAATATCCCCAAGCCATGATATTTGGATGGAATTTCCATGTAAATATTCTACTGTCATTAAATTGTACACCGTTCTTGAGATTAACAGGATATGGACCTGGATCAGATGGTGAAATGTATTTTCCAAATCTTGGATAATGAGCAAGATTCATTTGTTGCTGATCAATATATAAGTTATTATGTGATGAGGATGTAGTAATATTGTATCCGATTTCATCAAATGGTAAAAAATTTGTAATTCCAAATTCGCTGAGATCAATTTGATAGATTTTCTCTCGTACACTTTCATCAAGTCTGCTAAGAACATTTTCATCTTTGACCTTTCGTGCATTTCCAAGTTTAATTCCACCAATTAAACGGACTTTACCTTTTCCATCGATTTTCGTGTGGTCATTTTTAATTATAATAGGCTCTGTGATAAAGTTCAAACCGGGTTTGAATGTAATTTCGTGATAATCTTCACAAGAACTGAGAAAAAGGAGGCAAAATAACATTTTGATCATATTTTTTTGTCTCTCTCAAATTGATAATGTTACCCGAACATAGAAATCATACATTGTTCTCGAATTCATCGTTACCATGTATATTCAGTCATGATTGTTTTTCAATTCAAATATAGAATTGAATCCGATTAATGCATTCGAAAATGTGTAATATCTAACAGGATTTTATTTACCAATTTTTATACTCATTCCAAATTTTGAATACCTTTTAAATTATTCTATGAGATTAAAAAACGAGATTGGGACAAAGTTGCAATTCGGCACTTTTTGTAAAAAAAATGGGGTCATACTCATAATGAATAGAGACTTATAGCCAAGTCTTGATATCATGCAGGGAGAATATACATTGATAAGCAATTATATTTTATAGTAGTAGTATTCAGAAATTCTTACAATTTACAATACAATTTTTCAAAAATGTGTTGTGCATGAAAATTCGGTTCACTTCACTTCTGACAAAAGTGACAAGTTTACATGGCAAAAAATAGTTTACATGGCAAAAATATATAGGGTATTTTTTTTAAAAGTAGTTATCTTTATATATAAAAATAAAACTTTTGATATATTTGAGTAAATGATTTATTAATTTATTTATTTATTTTTTTTAAATCAAATCATATAAATATATATATACATATAATAGTGAAATAGAACAAGAGATAATTATTGATGATTAAATTGTAGACGAGGATAAAAGTTTAGATAATTAATAAATTAGTGTGGAATCAGACAAATTTCGGGTTGTTTGGGAAGGAATTGTTGGCTATGATGTACTGATTCATGATCAGTACATCATAGCCAACAATTCCTTATACAAAGTTCAAAAACTTGGGTGCAATCAGTTCTGATTGCACCCAAGTTTTTGAACTTTCTCGAGGGAATGGAAGGGTAAGAGGTATATATTCATAATGTATACCTCTTACCCTTCCATTCCTTCGCAAACAGCGGGAAACTTTGTCTGAATGTTAAACTATTCAGACAAAGTTTCCCGCTGTTTGCGAAGGAATTGTTGGCTATGATGTACTGATTCATGATCAGTACATCATAGCCAACAATTCCTTATACAAAGTTCAAAAACTTGGGTGCAATCAGTTCTGATTGCACCCAAGTTTTTGAACTTTCTCGAGGGAATGGAAGGGTAAGAGGTATATATTCATAATGTATACCTCTTACCCTTCCATTCCCTCTCTGACAGCGGGAAACTTTGTCTGAATGTTAAACTATTCAGACAAATTTCGGGTTGTTTGGGAAGGAATTGTTGGCTATGATGTACTGATTCATGATCAGTACATCATAGCCAACAATTCCTTATACAAAGTTCAAAAACTTGGGTGCAATCAGTTCTGATTGCACCCAAGTTTTTGAACTTTCCATTAACAATTGTTCAATCACATTTATACAACCCAAATCTATACCAATCATACTCTTATTCATACATCATATTTTAAAAACTTTTTTGCAATATGATATATGTAAAGTGTCAAAAATGAATTGAACCGAATTTTCATGCATTACACAATTTTTCAAAAATGGATAAAGACTAATAGCCAAGTCTTGATATCATGCAGGGAGAATATACATAGATAAGCAATTATATTTTATAGTAGTAGTATTCAGAAATTCTTACAATTTACAATACAATTTTCAAAAATGGATAAAGACTAATAGCCAAGTCTTGATATCATGCAGGGAGAATATACATTGATAAGCAATTATATTTTATAGTAGTAGTATTCAGAAATTCTTACAATTTACAATACAATTTTCAAAAATGGATAAAGACTAATAGCCAAGTCTTGATATCATGCAGGGAGAATATACATTGATAAGCAATTATATTTTATAGTAGTAGTATTCAGAAATTCTTACAATTTACAATACAATTTTCAAAAATGGATAAAGACTAATAGCCAAGTCTTGATATCATGCAGGGAGACTCTCTACAAATACAAAAATTGATTATCATAAGGAAATACAAATTTATCAATTTTCATGTGAAAATTACATAAATTTGTTCTCCAATAAATAGCAATAATACTTTGAATGTTATATTAAGTAATATAGCTTCAGGTAAATAAGCTTACACTTCAAAAATATACTGTTTATTCATTAATTTTAAAAAAAGTCCAAATTATCTAATCTTGCTTACTCTTCCTTTAAACTTCTTTGTGCCAAATTTAATATTGCCTTCAAAGATGGAATAAGGACATTAGGTTCAATCCTTCGGCTTTCGACAATTTCCAAAATGTGTTGAATTAATTTCAAACATTCATCGTGTTTTGAAGCTCTTTGCTCAACAATCTGATTACCTGCCCTTGTAAGAATTCTTACTGCTCTATCTTCATTCAAAACATTAGCGACTTGAACCTTAATAATCGCATTTGGAATCACAACAGTGATGAGAGTTATGACGATATAAAAAAATATTTTATTATACTCATTCGAAATTAAAAATAATAAAATTTATATATATTAATTTCATTAAATCAAGGTTAAAAATCTCACCGGAAAAATAACCTCAGTGTGATAGATTTATCACCGGAAAAATTTACAATAAGGTTAATACCGAAAATATCGAAAAATCAACATTTAAGGTTAATTTAAGAGTATGCACTTTTGTCACCTACTCATTAAAAAACAATCTATTCTAATACCTTTCAATGGAGCTCTTTATATAAAATTTATTTGGAATTCAAGCGTTGTATCTATCTTTCACATTCCATATTGCTTGTTTACATTTTTTTATTGATAATTGATATTTCAATCTAAATTAATTTACATGAAATTACAGACACGCTCCTTTTCGTAGTGATTGAAAGGATGGAAATTGTTCATAGTATGTTTTCTTCTTATACGCCCAACAAACATATCATGTGATTTTTTGTCCGAATGAGTAGAATAAAGTTTGGTGATCTATAGTGTGAAGAGATATATTCATTACATTCTTTTATGCAAAAGTAAATAACCAAACTATTAACTTTTCGCTAAAATTTAGAAATTCAAACTTGGAAATTGAGTCATTTGATAGTAATAATATGTTTTTACTACATAAGTAGATTTCTTTATAGAAAAAACTCCGTTAGCCGCGAGTTCATAAACCAGTTTCTTCTCTAATAGCTCAAACTGAAAAACTAGTCCACTTTCGATTGAGAAAAAAAATTGACATTGATAATTGAATTTAAAGGTTTTTGCTTAACTTATATATATATTCACTACATTCCTTAGTTCATTACTTGTATATGAGCATTTAAAATAACCAAACTATTAACTTTTCGCTAAAATTTAGAAATTCAAACTTGGAAATTGAGTCATTTGATAGTAATAATATGTTTTTACTACATAAGTAGATTTCTTTATAGAAAAAACTCCGTTAGCCGCGAGTTCATAAACCAGTTTCTTCTCTAATAGCTCAAACTGAAAAACTAGTCCACTTTCGATTGAGAAAAAAAATTGACATTGATAATTGAATTTAAAGGTTTTTGCTTATCTTACTTTCATCGGAATATTGTTTAGGGTAGTTATTAGTATTTTTTATCTCAAATGTTATCAAATTCAAAATTTCAAATTTGATAAACATATTTCTGCATTATGTCTGATTTTAAATGAAATGAATTATCAGAGAGATATAGATTCTTATTAAAATAACTTTTTTTTAACAAAATATTTCAATATTATTTTTTTATCCATTATGTATAAACACATGTAAAGATCCGTCAGCACCGCCAATTGCGAAATAGCTAGTTTTCGCGTCGCTCGTTGTAGCTGTCGAGCAAATTGCGCTTTCTCCAAATTTTTCTCTTGAATAGACATCAGAGAAGACACAATCGTAAGGGGGATTAGAAGAATAAACTCTTACTTCTCTTGCCGTCGATGTTGTAATGTAGCATTCTCCATCAGATGTAATAGAGCAAGATTGTAAGTTTTTCTGTGATGCTTTGATCTCATGAATAATTTCTCCATCCTCCAAAGAGACAATTCGGAGGAATGAATCACCGGAAGTAACTGTCATAATATTATCAACGATATTAGAGATAGTTTCGATTGGATGATCAATCTTTATCTCCTTTTCAAGCTTGTTGCTATTAAATATGAGTATTTCGCCGTTCTGGCATGCGACTACGAAGCGATTTCCTTCAATCCATCTGCATTGAACGGGAAGAGACTTAACAGGGAGGTCCTCTGGCTGTGGGTTCTCACAAATGTTCCAGAGCTTGGCAGTTCCATCAGCAGAAACTGATACAACGCTAGTTCCATTTGTAGATACTCCCCAAACAGAGTCTTTATGGAAGTCGTACTCGTAAATTCTGTCGTGGCATACATGGCCACGTGTATCGTATAGAGCAACAGTAGCTTTCGGTAAGTCCCAATAACATATTGTTCCATCTACAGCTCCACTGAGCATATACTGTCTATTATTAGCTTCGTATTGCGCTAGACATAATACAGGAGTTGCATGGCCACGTAATGATGCGAAGTTAACTGGATTTTTCAGTTTCTTACCTTTAGAACTCGATGGTTCGCAATTTGTAAGTCGAATAGTACCATCATCACTTGCTGAAATGATAATTGGCATCGAATTGTAAAAGGCTAAAGCACGGATGGCATCTAAGTGAATATTTATCGAATGTTTGAAAAGCGCAGGAGCGCCTGAACCCGCAGATTTCTTGCTTGCGCCTTTTCGTAATTTCCTTTTCTTTTCTGTTGCCGGTGGTGGAGATTCTGGAAGAGGCTGCGGTGGAGGAGTCGAAATTTTAATTGGAGAAGGTTCTGGAAGAAGTTGAATTGGTTGTATTTCGATAAGTTTTGGAGCTTTCTGCTCGATATTACCTTTATCTATTATCATTGGAAGTGGTTCGATCTTATGTTGAATTTCTTGAGGTTGAGGTGGTGCCGGTTCTGGTTTCTTTTCTTCCGGTTCTTGTCCTTTGGCTATTGCAATCTTTCGCTTTAAGTCATCGATCTGTTTATTTAAAGAGGCTTCGCATAATTTAATTGCTCCATTTTGTCCCATGCATACTGCAATTTGATGCTGAAGCTGGTCACGCAATGCAATCCACTCTTCCTCCTTTTTGCGATGAAGAACGACGCGGGCAACGACGTCCTTATAAAGAGGCTGATTTTGCATTGCGATATTGAATTTATATTTTTTTTTCTGTCAATATCGGTGTAGAGCTAGAATAAATATTTCAAATTAAATATAACATGTATAAGCACCAAAGATGCTTAATATATCAAAATTAATGGATAATTGACATAATAATCTTGAAATTGAATCCATTTCACCTTTAAGATATGTGTTTTGATGAACAAAAGGATATTGATGTAAGGTTCCATGCCATTTATATTCATACGCATAGATATAACTCCTATTCATTCGATCAAAACAGGAAAATCTGAAATTTTTTAACTATGATAAAATAATAAAACACTCAAGGGGTAGGCCCATATGTTGTTATTGTTATTGGTTATAATATATATTTGCTTTAAAATGTATTATTAGTTGAATTTTATTATACTATTTGAAAATATCTCTAATTCCTATAGATGTAAGATAATGTATTTCTATGGATTAAATGAAATGTACCATAAATGAGTATAATTGTTAAAAAACAGTTGTAATTCAATCGAAATATAAGAAATCATGATTTTATATACAAACAGATAGAAATAACATAAGAGTATGTAGTGTTATGAAGTCTTGAATAAGGATTATTCTTTGACATATTAAATAATATAAAAATAACGCTAAAATTAGCATGATTTGAGTGAATTCTCAAACTTTTGTTCTTCTTCAATGAGCCAAGTGTCATCCTCTAATCCATAATATTCAGCATCAACTTTCTTCATTAATTCTTCTTTGGTAACTTTTTTCTTTGTAATTTCATCTTGTTTTCTTTGCTTTTCTTGCTCTATTAATTCTTTGACGCCAGGAAGTTGCCTAGCTCGACCGAAATATTGATATTGATTAAGATTAGTATTTAAGATATCTCCATTAGGTGTGGCCACACCAACTTTTGAGTAATCAATGCCTCCTAATTCAATTATGCGTAATTCCCATCTTCTAATTTTTTGTAATTCTTGATTGCAATAATCGTTTAAATATCTTGTCTCATCGTCAGGTAAAGGCTCCGTGTATAATCTTTCGATGTGATCTTTAAGTTCTTTTGCAAGATAATTTCTCCATTTTTCTGCTTCAGCTAATGTGAGAACTGTCCCTGGATCTTTTGGCATTTCCCAATAATGGGCGAACTTCTCCTCTCTTCGTAATCGAACCCATCGGTTCAAAAGGTCATTTCTCATTTCACATGGTCTCATTTTGTTATTTTGACAAAAATAATTTGGGATTCATTTCATGTGAATTCTCATACCTAATGAATAGTTCATTCTGGTATTAAATGATGTAAATATGCATAGCCTACACGCTGATGAGAAAGAGGTTCTTAATATTTAAAATGCAGATTCTTTCATTATATGTTTCATCTAGGCATTTGTATAAGTAATGCTTACTGATAGTATAGCGAAATTGAGTATGTATCTAATCTAAATGTACACAAATGGAACATTATTTCAATTTTGATTAAAATCATACTTGATAATTATGTGGTGATATGAAAACGCTTTTGATCGGACTTGAAATTCAAAAGGAATGTATTGAGTGGAAGAAAAGTCAATAGATACCATTTGATATTTAATATTAATAAATCAGAAACTAATATCCATTTGAACATGAATTCTTACATCAATTGATTTTCAAAAAGACCTTTGAAATAAGCTTATGTGGATAATAATTTCATTTTGCAAAGTCTAATATAATCGTAATTTCTTTGAAAACTGTGGTATTTAGCTTTGCACATATTAAAGATGTTAATTTTATTCTTTTTTTAAAAGTAATAAAAATTGAATGGATTTTACGGTTTGGTCTGGCCTTTTTAGGAATGAAAGCACAGCGTTGCACAAAAGTCCGCCGCATCATCGAGACAGGCCTCTTCTATGCCGAACTTAACGAGCTCCTCACACGTGAACTCACAAAGGAAGGCTATGGTGGCTGCGAAGTTCGCCAAACACCAACACGCACAGAAATCATCATCAAGGCTGCCAACACAAAGGAATTCGTTGACAACCACGGCCGCCGTCTCCAGGAAGTCCGCATGATGATCCAGAAGCGCTGGCGCCTTAAGGAAGACTCCCTTGAGATCTTCATCGACCGTATCCAGCGTAAGGGTCTCTCCGCTCTCAACCAGCTCGAGTCCCTCCGCTACAAGCTTATCGCTCGTATCCCAGCTCGTCGTGCTGCCTACTCCATCATCCGCTTTGTTATGGATGCTGGTGCTCGTGGCTGCGAAGTCGCTATTTCTGGTAAGCTCCGTGGTGCCCGTGCTTCCACATCCAAGTATAAAGAGGGCTACATGGTCAAGTCTGGTGATGTTACAAAGCAGTTCGTCACACAGGCTGTCGGCCACATCCCAATGAAGCAGGCTACAATCGGTATCCGCGTCCTCATCATGCTCGCTCAGGACCCATCCGGCATCTCTGGTCCAAAGGAGTCCCAGCCAGATGTCATCAAGGTTCATGAAGCTAAGGACTAAATTTATTGGATTTAGAGCAAATCCTATTATAAATTTATTCAATTTTTCCACATTATTTAGTTTTTAACCTTCAATTTCAGATATTTGATTTTTTATATTAAATCTAAGACATAAAAAACATACTCAGATTGATTAAAAGATATGTGTGTGTCATATTCCGTATTTTATCAAATTTGTTTATTCAATTACATGATTGTTGTCTTCTCTTACTTTGAGTGGATAGTTGCTTAGTTAAATAACGCGAAATTATATTTGACTGTTTTATTTTAATTCGGATGTTTGATGATGCTTCCATCTGGTTTGAAATCAATTCTTCGAAATACATTTCAAACTAGAAAAGAATGTTTTGAATAATTGATAACTATCAATTCTTGAGCCCCTTTTGTTGTGAGTTATTGAAAAGAAGCTCATAATTATGTGCTTATTTGTCTAATTTATTATGATTTTGGTTTTAGATTGTGTTTGGAAAGCGTAAATCGTTCAAATAATACAAATGTTACTTGATCTATCTACTTTTGTCTTTGGAATATTGATATTCATGTGCTAGACATTCAAATCTAATATGATTTTTTTTTATTTTAGTGATGTGTCACTTTTAAAAAATGTGGGGATTGTCAGAGTATAAGGCAGATTTAGAGCAAATCAATAATGCAAACTATACAAACCTCAATGTCTTTTCTAAGGTTCAACCAGGTGATGAAGAGCTCCTTCATCGCTATCATTTCATCAAAGTTTTATCATTTTTCAAGAGAAATGACTTCACAGAGCTTACAAACCATTCCAATATGTATTTAGATTCTATTTATGAATACATGGACAAGTGGAATGAGGAGTATCTTGATCCTGGATTCCCTGCACCACCATTTGACTTTATGCTCTTAGTAATGATGACAAGTACAAATGGTGATGATACATTTAACAAGTTTATGAGACTATTCAGACATTATTCGAAAGTTCTAGCTTATCTGAAAACACAAAATCAACAAAGACAGATTCTCCTGACAGATAAAACAAAAACAGATGAATTTTACATGACAGTTGGTAACGCTGTTTTAGTTGTCCATGGCAGATTAAACTACATCGCTGAAAATATCGTTGCAATTCTTCATTCCACCAGAAAGTACTCGATAATTACAAGTTTCCTTAATGAATTTATGCCACCTGACCAAGTTAATGATGATGAAACGCTCTCCTGCTTCGGCAGAGTTCTGATTTCGATTGGAGACAGAAGTCTTGCTGATAAATACTTCGAAAAGGTTCTTAACCCAGCTCTGAAGACTATCAATAAAGGATACTATCAATTCTTCGATGGAAACTTCGCTGAAGCTGCGAAATCTCTTACTGGAAATTTAGCACCATCAAATGAAGCATGCAACTACTACATGGGAGATTTCAAGACCGATATTTCTGAAAATTCAAATAGTTCGGCCACGCCAAAAAAGCCAACTCCAGAATCTTTGACAAGATGGCCTTTGCCACCATTGCAAGCATAAGATAATAATTTAACTGTAAATAAATCATCTATTATTGTTATTTTAACTATTTTTATTAAATAAATTCGATTTTTGAAAATTAAAATTTGAAATTTACAATCAAACACTTGAAAAATCAGTACCATCTCTATATGCATATCCAATTTGTAAATAAGTCACATGATTGCTATATTTTAAAATTATTACATAGATGATGAGAGATTTCAGATTGCTTTCTGAATAATTCACAACAATTTCAATGGCAACAAACTACAATTTCATGAAAAAATATATTTAATGGCGTCTTCAATTCGTGTTGATAGTGTCTTAATGCTAAAGGAACATTTCTTCTCAATTTTGAGATTGTATTCATTGATTAAAAAACCTCAAAATCTTGCTATATGAAGAGCATAAGAGAATGCTGTCTAAAGCGCTATGTACTCGCAGAGATTAGTATCTATGGTAAATATATTTATTGAATGAATGCAATGCTGTATCCTTGGAAAATAGAATTTTAGAGTCCTCAAAAAAATTTTAAAAAACTATAAAGATTTTTGTTCAATCAGTTTAAACATCTAAAATTTATTTCTTGTATCCTAGTGTCATTAAAATTCTCTTGAATATAAATGCATCAAACTATATAGTTTTTTTCAAAATGCTCAAAATATTTTTCGAACTTATAAACAAGTATAATTAAGGATTCATAATTGTTAGGATCTTCTGATAACCTTGTCTTCTCATACTTGGAGGAGAAAGTGACTTGGTTTTGTTACATATATTTTTATTCTCATCAGGGTGTTCGATGATACTTCCATCTGGTTTGAAATCAATCTTTCGGAATTTAATTTCTTTAGAAAAGAATGTTTTGTATAATTGATAATAATCAATTCTTGAACCAGAATTGTGTAATGAAATAAGACCAAAATAAAATAAATCACGTGTTTGAAGTGATTTCTCTGTATAAACGTTGTCAAAATGTGGAACTCGACCTAAAGGAATCTTTGAAATTTCATTAAGGCTGGGTTTATAAAAGTAAGGGCAATCTTTTATATATTCTGTTTTTACAACTTCAAATGGAGGCTTTTCAAAACTAATCCGCGAAGTAAAAAATCTTAAAACCTCAAGTAAACTTGTGGCTTCATGCATATTCAAATGTATAACAAAACAACCATAATACTTTTCGATAGATGGACCTGACTTGTAAATAACGATAACTTCGTTTAATTTTTCTGGATCTTTATGAACGGCAAACGGAGCGTATGCTTTGTAAATTATGACCTCATAATGATGCTTTTTTTCAACTTCCTTTATTAAATCTGATAATTCATTCTTAATATAATTGCTGAAGTATGCTATAAGGTATGGATTAGAAACATATGAACAATCCGGGGATAGATCAGGCCAATACTTGTAGAATTTTGGAAGATATTCATTATTGATTGTTTTGTCGGAGCACTGGAATGGATGTAACTTATCATATTCAAGCATGATAAAAATGAAAAAATTTTGTCTATTCAATTAATACGGTTTGACACTTTAGAATTTACAATATTTTTTTTAAAAAAAATCATTTGATTTAATGTTCATCAAATAAAATTGAATAATTTCTTTAAATTTACAAGTCAATTTAAAGATGTTCCCTTAAGACGGTTTGCCAAAAAAATTACGAATCATAAATTTTGAATATGTTTGTGATATTTACGCGGAAACATTATAAAATATTATCTGATACGCATGCATATGTATAAAATCCTTGATTAAATGTTGAAAAAGTATAATTACCTCATTCAGTACTACAAAATGGTTTATAATAACTTTTTACTGACAGGAAACATTAGCTTTAAACCTAAAGTTAGTTATGTCATAAATTGAGAGAACGTCAGAAAGTGGTAAGTGCAACCATAAATTAAGAGATGTCAAAAAATAAAACTAAGAGAATGTTAGAAAGTGGTAAGTGCATCCCTAAGTTTAGAGATTAAATTGATATTCCCTATAGCTTTCTTTAAACTTAATCCGGTCTCAAAAACAAAATTAACATGAAATCAAGTTTAAATTCTTTATAAATAAAAAAAATCTTAGTCAAGAGGGATGAAAACTACTTTGTCGTTAGTTACTGGCTGATCAGTATAAAGAACTTCGAATACATCGTCGACGAAAGTTGGGCAAAGGTTGCACGCTCTGTGGCAGTCAGGCTGGAAGTTGCACTCCAAAATCACTGGTTGGTAGTCATTCGTAATCATCAGATCAATTCCGTACATTGCTTTTGAGTAAGGAGAAGCAACCAATTTCTGGCAGCCGCACATGAACATGTCTCTCATTGCGATGTAGCATCTGTTCAACACTTCTTCCCATGTAATATTAGGATTCTCGACTGCGAACTGCTGCACGAAATCAACCCATGTCTTTGGAGTGACTTTTCCTGGTGCTCTGTAGTTCATTACAGTGAAATGTCTCTCGTAGTCATCGAAGTCTTCAAGTGCCCATTCCTTTGGAGCAAGTCTTGGCCAGAAGACTTTGTAGGCGTAGAGTTCCATTGGTTTGACTGATTTAAGTAAAACAATGAACCTCAAATCGAATTTTCTGCCGTAAATGTTCAATGGATTCCAAAGATACCTTTGAACAAGTCTTGGGCCAATTGAGGCGTGCCTGAGGACTTCTGATGCTGAATCTGTGCAGATCATGAGATTGGCACGTGCTGTTTGGAAGGCTTTGAGAATCCAAACGTGGGATTGTCCGGATTTCTTGAGTTCCTCGTTTCTCTGGACGAAACGAGCAATTTCCTCTGGCTCTGTCAATATAAATGTCTCTGGAAGCCATGGAACTTGGCCCATGTACTGTGTACATGTTTCGTAGAGATAATCTTTGGCTGTAAGGCATTCCTCGCCTTCGATCTGATCAACGAGGATCTTGGATTCGTAAATGTGCTTCCAGTCATCGAAATTCTTGAATGTGTACCAAATTAAATCGGCTTCTTCTGGAATATCGACTAATTGGAACTTGTCTGAATGTAAGTGCTCGCGGAAGATATCCATATCGATGTATGTTTTGATTGGACGCTTTGAAATAACGCTGGAATGGAATTTTGACTTGAGAGATTTCATTGGAGTTAATGGAGGCCTTTCGGCTGGAACTTCTGCGCCGAGAGGGATAAGAGGGAAGAGATCGGCCTTGATCTCATCAAATGGATTGATAACAGCGACCGGCCAGAAGACAAAATATGATTGGCCGTTCAAAGGAGAACGAACTGGCATCTGGGCGACATTTGGCTCGAGAGAGTGATGGATACTGAGAGCGATTTCATCGCCAAGGCACCAGTATTCGCCAACTGCTTGGATATGATCCCAAATTCTGTCTGGAATTGGAATTGAGACAACATTCTCCTTCTCGTCGGCACCATTGATGAATTGGAGGGATTGTGGTGCTTGTTCTTTGTTGTCGCAGTAAAGAGAAGTCAAAGATGGGATAATTTCTTTGATCTTTGAAACATCGACTTCGTTGTTGGTAATGTCTAAGACGGATAAGTTCTTGAAGTTCTTGAAGGCTTCTGGTTTGAGTTCTGTGATGCCACGACCAGAAATCTTGAGATTTGCAACAAGAGCTGGATTTTTGTTATGGGCGTAGTAGAGGAGGGCCCATTCACCCCAGTTCTTTGTAAATTTGGCGTTGAGAATTTCGAGCTTAGGGCAAAGATCGAGAATTGACTTGTCGATGCCTTCTGCTTCAGCAACTGGGTTGGAACCGATCCAGAGAGCCTTGAGATCTGGGAGCTGAGCAAGAAGACCAAGAATTTCGGCTGGATTTGAGATGTTATTTCCGATCAAGGAAAGAACCTCAAGATGTGGGAATTTAGTAGCGATTTCGAGTGGAGCGATTGATTCGAGTTCTTGGAATTCGATTTCGAGTGTCTTTCCATCACATTTTTGAAGGATTTGCTCTAATGTTAATTCCTGAGCAGCTTCTCCGTATTCCATGAAGGCAGCAAGACGTTCTCTGAGCTGTGTCTGGTTCTTCCACTCAGAGTAGATATCTTTTGGCTTGGCAGCAAAGCAATGATCAGTGATGAAGACATTGCAGCCTGGTGTAAGTGGAGTAGTTTGATCGGCTGGTGTGTAAAGAAGTGTTGGGTCAATTGAAGTATCGATTGAGAAGTAATTTCCACAATCAAATGCTTGATGAACGAGCTTATCATAAAGCATTTGTGCCATTTCGTGTGGATATTGATAAGAAGTGAAACTCTCTGCGTGAGCTTCGAACCATTTATCAAATGGAACTGTTTCTGGTGCTGCTGTCATCAGAAAAAATTGAAGAGACCAATAACGATAGAAAATTTACCGATACACAAATGACTTTATTTTTTTCAGAAAAGATGTGTCCACTCGGAAGTCTTAATGTGTTTGATTGTGATAATAAAATTCTCATAATTTCGCGTCTTTTGATTCAATTGTCTGAAACCAAAACTGAATTCAAAAGCATCTTCAATGATACTTGCAAAAGCATCTGATACTTTGTGAAATTTTACCATGAATTCCTTCAGAATTTACTTATTTGGGCTCATCAAAACAATTGTCAATGAAAAACTTTCAAATGAACTCATAATGCAGTAAAAAATGAAAATAAAAGCAAATGAGATATGAATGACATCACTGAAAATTCCAAATTTTTTTCGAAATTTAAAAAATATAATCAAAAATTGTTGAAATTCTTTTTGAAATCATAAAATTACAAAAAATTTTGAAAATCGAAATAGAAGAATCTTCTTTAATTTTCGTAATTAATCTATATTTATTCATAAATTAATCAAAATATCAACAAAAATTATGAATTGTGTTATTTCATAATGATTTGGTGAATATTATGCTGCAAAAGTATCTTCTTATAACTAATCTATCGAAAAACAAATCTCCTTTTAATAAAAACAGCTACTTAAACATCATTTTTTCTTTTTCATATACATTGTTGTTACTCCATTCAATTTCAAAAGAACCAAATCATACATTTTCAAATAGTAATACTGATTGATAAAACCATGAACTTCAAAAAATTGCATGAAATGCATGATTACATATAAAATCTTCAAAATCTTTCTTGACATAGACTTTCAAATGAATGATTCTTAATCGAAGATACACAAATACTGGTGTGTATGCGATGTTTAATTATAAATTATACCAACTCGTTTTTGAACACAACTTTTCGATTTCAAAATGTTTCACCGATACTGCAGAAGCAAAAAATTCCGACAAGGATGGGAAGTTTTCCATACTGTACGATCTCAACAATACAAAGTACTTGATGAAAGACAACTTTCGACACTACATTCTCGAGTACCCCAAATTACAACTTATAAATGCATAGAAACAGACTTTATCACCTACAGAAGAACCAGAAGTCGAACGTAAATATCAAGCAACCGGGTTTCATCCAAAAATTACTGAATCACCAATGAAAGGCTGGGGAGGCCTTGTAAAGACTACATTACCAGAAGCCATTAAGCGTGTACCTACCACGTATCTTGATGGAAATCCAGGAAACAATACTTGGTGGTATAGTGTTGGAATGTTATGTAATTTTCCTGAAATGTATGACGATAAAGGAGTCCCTGCTAGTGATCAAGTCAAAACTAAACAAGTTTGTCTTTGGAGCGCAATTAGAGAATCATATTGTGATTTTGCTAAATATTCATGCATTTGCTCATTTTACAATTCTTTAACGTTTGTATTAATGTCATACTTATTCATTTGTTCTTGAGCTAAAAGATTCCTTTATCTTAAACCAATTCACATGCTTTTGATCTCATCTCTTGAATAGATCTCAAGTAGCTTGACATTGAAGACATTAATCAGGTTGGAAACCAAAAATTCAACAAAATTCATAATGGATCCTCAAATTTTCTTTTCCTCTGGTTGAAACAGACTTAACTATGACGAGAAAAATATAGAAAATAAACTAAGCCCACCAGTTGAACGTGTTTTTAGTGACTTTGAAGAGCTTGAGGCAGAAAATTAAAGAATCCATGGTATCAGCAGAAATTCAAACAGAAAATTCCGTAAAGAAGTCAAACGATCGACTTTAGTTAGAATCTTTCTTACAGGACCCAACCAATTTCTTAATTTTCATATCAATCTTTTTTATTGCACCATTATTCAAATTTATCAGTTAGAAATTGAAGAAACTATCTTGGACTTTAAAATTTTAAGTATAACACATGAAAATATTATGAGAATTTGAAATTTTGTTTCCAATCATAATATTTTTTAAGAAGATCCATACTTTTGTTAATATTTGGTCTTAGTAGAGTATTTCATATATTAAACATTTATTCAAATAAATATTATATATTTTAATCAACATTAGCATACAAAAATTCAACGGCTGCACTTATATCTCCTCCAGCCTTCTGTAAACACCTGAGAATCTTCTGGTCATCGAAGAATCCCATTGCATGAAATTGATTTAACTCAGGTTCGAAGATTTTCTGAAGAGAAAGCTTTACATGCTTTGGTGGTGGTAAACTGAGTACGTTGAGACCTCCAACAAGCTTTACTCCGTCTAAAATGTCTTCAAATGCTTGAGCAATTTCAGGGTCTTTTAATTTTTCTTTGAGATCATCGTCGTATTTAATTCCGAATGTCTTACATACGTTCTCAATTGTAACTGCTTCGGATTTTGGAGCACATTGGGCACCGAGCATTTCAAATGTTTCAATTAAGCATTGTTCATATGCGGGGTTCTTCTGCAATATAGGATTCTCATCAACTAACTGTCTGAAGTACTTTGGATCGCAGGATAAAGCTTCAAATGTTTCTTGAACCTTTGGATTTTCGATAAGCATAATAATTTCAGTTTGCGTATCTTCACTTCCGCTTTGATCTTGAATTTTCTTGACAAATGCATTGAAAACTTTCTTATGATCTAAAGTTTGCTCGGTTTGTTCAGTTTTAACAACAAGTGCTTGTACTGAATCGCCATTTTGAAATCCGAGGGCCAATAATTTTTGGCTGTTTTTAGCAATTTTGTTTGTTGGGTCAAATACTCTGATATCTTTTGAGGGAATACCTTTTACTGCAGCAATGGCCTTTTTGAGATCAGAAATTGAACCAGTATCATTAACTTCCACTTCAAACTTTTCATCGTTTGGAATGGAAATAGAGAATTTCATTTACTGGATCAAGCCTCGGAGGTTTTTATCGTACTTTAATGACGTAAAAGTGTCAAAATCAAAAATTCAACAGATTTCCAGAAATGAGATGAAAATTTCCCAGAAATCTTAAGTCATTTATAATAATCACAATGCGATGAACTGAAATGCAAGAAATCACATGTGAAAAGTGAGCCCGAAATTTGACGATTATTTTGACAAATCGATAAATGTCCAATTCTGGCCACGACACCGAGGAACAGCAAATGGAATTCTTGAGAACATCTCAAGTTAAAAAGGCTGATACCAGAGGATTTCAGCTTAAGTATATCCCATTTGGCCTCGTTTCCGCATGCTTGACAATTTTGTTATATCTCACAGTTGGCGGCTGCAATCTTCTCGCTGATAAGATTTACCTCGCTGTATCATATGCAATCGGAGTTGTCTGCCTTACAATTGCCTACAGTAATGTTGCCAAATGGTGCCGTATGCAAAAGAAGATGAACGGTTCCCCACTTTTCTTCTCTCTTTTCTACAATAATGCTTTCTACATTTTCTTGCTTGTCTTCTGCGCTAGTGTTCTCTTCCCAGGACTCAAGCCAGCTTACGGACTTGTCTTAACACAGATCATCTCCGTCGGAATCCCAGCTTGGTTTTCCACCCTTCAAATCTAAACATAACCTTATCTGAAATTACACTTTATACAACCTTTTACCCTACAAAATACCCATACTTCATATCATATTTTTTTGAAAGTCAAAATTAGATAATTCAAATCATTGACCTAATACCAGTAATTAATATTCAAATGCGAAATCTCTGATTTTCGAAATTTTTATATTTCGCCTCATTAGAAATCTTCTTTTATCCCTATAACTATAGAATATATTTGCACACCATGAACAGTATGCTCAAATAATTCAATAAAAAGTAATGAAAAATCATAATTCTTTTCATTTTTTTTAAAATATTTTAACTTCTATTTATTATTTCATTAACAATTTAGAGACCATTGAGAAGTAATACCATTTCTCTTAGAATCTGGTCTTGATAATAAAAAAATCGGATAATATTATTTCGTTTTTTTTCTTTTTGATTTTTCTTGTAAAATAAAAGTTATATCTAGTGATCTAAATTTCTGTCATCTTCCAGTCTAGGCTGGCCATCAAATTGTCCATTTGATTGCCTATAATCATCTCTACGAGGGGGACGCTCTGAAGCTTCTTTAAATTCTTCAACCTTAAGTTGACGTCCTCTAAATTCTAATCCATTTAATGCTTCAATTGCAGCTCTGCCTTCTGATTCTTTTGCCATGAGAATATAAGCGAAACCTGGACGTACACCGGAACGCTGAAGTGGAATGATAACAGATACAACTTTTCCATATGGGGCAAAAACTTGTCTAATGTCCTCTTCCGAAAGATTATATCTTAAATTTCCTACATATAACTTGAAATTCTTTTTTGCTAATATCAAATCATCTCTAGGGTCAATGGAAGGAACGATTTTACCACCGCGCCTGCTTGATGAATTGTCTTCGGATCTGTCTGTCATATTTATAAAAATCCCCAAAATATTTCAAAGCACCCCCCTAAAATAAATATAAGTAAAAAAAAGATTTCAACATTCAAGATTTAATCATAAAAATTACAAGTAATTATTGTACATTTAATTAAACACCTGGTGGGGCTGCAGCGAGCCTAATTAATTCTTCAATACTTGGTTGAGCTGTATTTTGCTGACCTGCTTGCTGATTTGCTCCATCACCATCTTCTTCTTGCTGTTGCAACGCCATCCTGAACTGCTGCTGTTCTGGCGGCAAAATAATATTTTTCTTCTCAGCATTTTCATGAGGATGAGTTGTAGTAGATGATATTAATTGTGACGCTGATTGGTCTTTGCTGAATTCTGATTCATCTATAGTTGAACGTATTCTTTTTCTCCTTGATGACATTGAATAAAAAAAAAAGAATTTTTTAGGGGAATTTCCTCAAAGGATGAATATAAGCGCTACTTATGTTTATCAAGTTCGAGAAACCCTATCATGCTTGTGATTTTAGAGTCTACTATTCTACAGCACTTTGGCTATTAACCCTCAGATTGTGAGGTATTAGAGCTCTCATTTGTTTATTTTTTTATAAGCTTGTTCGAGTGTTATTAGCCAAATAAACATATTAGTGCATTTCAGAATAAGCAACATCAATCAGACTGATTTACAGATTATAACGATCAGGAAACCATTGGGGAATTTATGAAAATTATGAAATATTTTTCAAAAATATTCACACATTGTTGAAATAATCAAATCAACTTGTAACCATTTCAACAGAAAGATATTTTGTGTAATTTTTCGCAATAATACATGATTAAACTAAGGATTTTATGCAGATAATATTCATAACTATTTATTTAATGAGAAAATTCATCGATCGGTACTAAAAACGATAATTTATTTAGAATAAGTATTTTGAGAAAAGAAAAGAATTTAAGATTTTTTTATAAGATTAAATCTCTTCAACAATTTCGTTGTTTTGTTTACCATCATCTTCACGATATGGTGTTTCTGTATTTTCCTCGATTTCCTGTGGTGGAGGAATGGCATCATTGTCAGCATCTTGAGGGATTTCCTCTAAAGCAGCCTGAATTTCAGAATTATCGATTGGCTGTGGAGCATCGTCGAGGGCATCCTGAAGTTCCTGAGGGGCGTTGTTCCTCTGGAGGCCCTTCAAAATGTCGACGGCTTGCATGTATAATTTTTCTTCCTTATCGGCGTATTCTTTAAGGATACGGCTGTAAAAGGTGAATGCGTGGTGAAGTCTTCTAACTTTGAATATGTTGTATTGCTCACGAGCGTTGATGAAATCTTGAAGAGCTCTCTTCTTGTCTTCAAGGAGAGCCTTCTTGTTAGCCTTAGCTTTGGCGATGTTAGCCTGAAGAGATTCCTTCTTCTGTTCGTACTTTGGTTGTCTCTGTTCGTATAAATCTTTACCCATTTCATCAATTACCTTGTCGCAAGCAGACTGGTACTTATCTGAGACGTCGTTATAGATTGTAGCAAACTTGTCAACAGCAAGGAATCTCTCATAGCAATCTCTGATGTCATTTGCAACACGAATTTCTTGCTTAGCAAGTTCACGATTGAGTTTGGCGATTGTACGATATGTGACACTGTATTTCTTGAAGTCTGGTGCAAATTCTGTTGCCCAGGCACGAACAAGTTTGTAGATTGTCTTGGCATATGTATCAACTTCGTCGGCATATTTGTTTCTGTTGTTTGCCATAGAGGACATTTGGATGAAAACCTTTTGGATACTCTCTACGGCTGGATTGACTTCCTTGTCGTTGAGCTTAATGCCACGAATTCTCAAATTCCCAAGCATTTGATTCATCATGATGAAAAAATGAACAATATAAAATCAGACGATAGAAAAATTTATATGTCAGGAGATAGAAATCTATCGGTTTTCCGATAACATCAAGCTACAGTCATGTTGCTAATATTGAATTGACTAAGTTATTACCTCATTTTTAATAAGGGTTTCGTTTTGCGAAAAAACGTACAATACACAATTTCGCTAAAAAAACATTTAGCTAGCAATTTCGACCTTTGACTCCACTCAAGACGTCACTTTTTTAATTTTGCGGTATCATATTTTTGGAAAATCTTTATGAATATTATATAAAAAGTCTCTTTAATATCTATATTTCATATTTTTATCGATTTTTCAAGTTTTTGCGAAAAGTATTCAATTATTTTTGCTATTTGGTCGGGTAAATGTCAGATTTGCGACATTTTCTGATATGATATTCAGATTCTACGTTGATAATAATGCTTATAGAACCCTCTTGCTATTGTGTCAAAATTGCGAAACCGATAGCAAAAATATCTCGCAATATCAAAATTGAGATATTGAGTGAATTATGCATTATAGAGATTAAAAATCTGATTTGTGAAAACATCTCATCAGTTTCTAGCTAATTCAAAAATCTTTACTATCTTATTCGATTAAAATGAAAAGGGAATAGTTTCATTATGCTTTAAATGACAGCCTTATAATATAATCATAGTTTTCGCTCAATATGCAGCATTTTTTTTTCGAAATCTATGGTCAATATCCTAAATACTGATTGCTTTGCATTCATATCTCTTACATTTTCTATACCCACATCACTATTCATTGCTATTCCTATCTTTTTCATTTTTGTTTGTTTCTCATAATTTCTCAAAAAACATGATAACTTGATATTTGTAAATATCATACTTTATAACGTAAATAAGAACTTGACCTATTAAGAAAAGCAG
Source organism: Trichomonas vaginalis G3 (assembly GCF_026262505.1). Classification (NCBI taxonomy): domain Eukaryota; phylum Parabasalia; order Trichomonadida; family Trichomonadidae; genus Trichomonas; species Trichomonas vaginalis. The sequence goes on along the minus strand of NC_067204.1, from coordinate 24,514,485 downwards.
TAATGAAAAGAAAATCTGAAATTCATAAAAATTACAAGTTTCTGATGACAATTAGCTTAATTAAACCAGGTACAAGATTATATAATTGTATTTTCTATCCAATTATCCATATAATATCTTATCCAGAAAAAATAACTTGATCAATACCAAATGATTTTTTAACTAGTAAATAAAGTATTTTCTTTACACACACATTGTATATCATATTTTTTTTTGGTTTCGCAAAACATCCAAAAACAAATATGCTATAAAAGTGACAATTTTAGCAAAACGAAACCCTTATTTTTAAATATTTTTTTGAAGAATTACACGAAAGCTTATCCCATCAAACTATTCTATATTATTTACTCAAGAACCTAAAATTCTTTATAGAAGAGTAATTAAGAACTCTCAAATCTCGGTTTGAAACTTATTCTTGGACATCAAATTTTTATTGTGGCAATATTTACTAGACTTAATGAATGCCCACCTACATAAGTCTATTAAGTACATTTTTCTCTTAAGTTTTCTACTTATATCAAATAATTTAAAATCTTCAAGAAGAATGTAATACCTATATTTACTGTTAAACAATCCAATCGACTTGTATAGTTTATAACTAAAGTTTTTGTATACTAATACCAAGGAAAAATACTGTTACTGAGTAAAAACACGTTAATGATGGAAAATTGCATCCCATTCTCGATTAAAAGTCTCAATAACAGACAAAAGTATTGAAATTATATATTTCTCTAATATAGGGTGTCCAAAGGTGCGTTTAGCACAGCGCTCTATATGAGACTATTAAAGGAGATATATGCTGATTATAAATATATAATAAAAAATATGAATATATGTATATGATGAGTATGTTGTATTTTGGCGTCATGCCGGGATATAAAATGAATTTTGAGACAAGAGGCGGTTTCGCGGGAAATTTTGGCGGGATTTTTTTCATTTTTTTAATGAATCATAAAGAAAACATCCTCGCTCTTGCAAAAAAATGCAAAGACTGTAAAAAAATCTACGAGACATTGGTAAAATGCTTCGGTATGGATGCTCCTAGCTATTCCACTGTAACGTATCATGTTAGGATGTATCACTTCATGAACAAAAAGGCGCCCATCATAAAAATTGACAAAAAATCGCCGGATCAAAGAAAAATCAAAGCAATTCTTCAAGCGCTAGATGAAGACCCAAGAGCATCACTCAGAAGGATAAAGGAGATGACAAAGATACCACGTACAACAGTCAGTTATTATCTGCACAATTATTTGAACTACAAACTAGCGTATACACGTTGGGTTCCGCACAACCTTAATTCAGTTCAAAAAAAAATCTAGAGTCCAATCTTCGAAAGAGCTCCTCTCTATATTGGGTGCGTATCAATCCAAGAAGTTTCGCTTTTTAGTAACAGGGGACGAGTCTTGGTTTCAATATGCAACAGAAGCCAAAATCATGTGGATCCCGAAGGATGAAAATCCGCAAACATTCCCGAAGAAAAAAATTGACACACCAATGATGATGTTGTCGGTTTTTTGGGGCGTGAATGGCATCATCGCAATTGATATTCTTCAAAAACCTAATACGATGAATGCTCAGTATCTAATTGACAATGTTCTTACTCAAATTATCAATTCTGATGAGTTTGAGAAATCCAAACAACAAAAACAAAAGTTTGCAATTCATTTTGATAATTCAAGAGTTCACAAAAGTCATAAGGTAATGAATTACTTGTTGGAAAACAATGTCAAAGTTGTTCCAAACCCAATTTATTCACCTGATATTGCACCCTCTGACTTTTATTTATTCGGCACGCTAAAAAAGAGAGCTGAAGGACGCGAATTCGCGAGTCCAGATGATCTTGAAAATTTTGTAAGAGAGCAATTTGAGCAATTTTCTCATGATGATTTAAAGCGTGTCTTTCAAGCCTGGATCGATCGCTGCGAACGCGTGATTGAATCCAATGGTGATTATATTTAAATAAACTTTATATATATGTAACTTGTTTATTTCTATTCGCAGTATTCAGGTTTGTGCTAAACACACCTTTGGACACCCTATATAATGGAGCAGAATATGATGGTAGTATCAAAGTTCTTTTTGATTTTCTCATTTTTTATTTTTAAAATTGATTGAATCTTTAATTTTTCAGAGAGTTGATGGAAATTCAATCATCTGGAGGCACATGCTCCTTAGTTTTGAGGAAGAATACATGAACTCACAGATTCTAATCTTTTTCCAGACAAAATCAATAAAAGTAAAAAGTTAAAGAAGGAAAAACACATCTTCAAATTGCATTAGAATTTGGACCTGAAATGCCAATTAAAAAACTTGAATCGCTTGGCTCTTATCCTATTTTAGATCAAGTACGAAAACTCATATAACTATTTGATGCTAGCCAAGATCTAAGTGGGGTATAAAAATGCCTCAATTCTTGAACATTTCGAGATATTTCCATTTTCCTTCAAGATTTAAGGGTGCACCCGTATGTACGTTTATTTGAGAGGAGGAGGATTACCCTCTCAATTTTGAGGGATTCGTTAGTTTATTTTCTCGATGAATATGCAATAAAATTTGATTTTTACTTTATCAATATACTTCATATAATATACACATGTTCATGTAAAAACTTTTTTCCAAAATCCTCAGGAATTAAGGGATTTTTGAATTTTAAGAATTTTTTTCGAATTTTTTCGAAAAAAAATATTTTCAGAACAGCCTTAACGGCTAAGATTTAGGAACAATGTTAAGTATCAAAAAGAAAGGAGGTCTGATATAGACAACATATATCGTTGAAGGTTGAAAAAATCTCTAATATTTGAGCCCAAAATTTCAAATTTTAATTTTTTGAAAAAAGAGGCCACCCGTATGTACGTTTATTTGAGAGGAGGAGGATTATATTTTTGAAAGGGTGAAACATTATGAATATGTTAATTATATAATAATATGTATTATTATAAAAAAGAAAAAATAAAGCACGTTAAATTTTTTCTTTCTTGATTTTTTACAAAATCTACTTAGAATTATGCAAAATATGACTAAATAATTATAAATTTCAAGTTAAATTTTAATTTTGATAAATAATTTAAATTTCAAAATATCAAGTTCAGTTCGACTATGTATGTAGTAATTCCTCAATAAAGTGCCAAAACCCTATTAAAATATATGAACATTTTCAACATTTTAATGTTTTTATTTAAAAATTTGATGGAATATGAGCTTCAAACAATTATTATGTAAATAAAAATAATTAAATATATGTATTTATTCGTATTACAACCGTAGTAAGTCGATTCTTCCTTTCTTCTACTGAGATTTGAATTTGATTTCGAATTGTAAAGAGATTCAAAGGGAAAATACTAGCGGATAAAAACTACCTCCATGAAAGGGTCATAATGGAGTCAAGTTGTATTTTTTGATATTTTTTGCTTTTCGAGCCTAAATAGGTAGCCAAGATAATGCCTAAAAATAAGGTTCTAAATTCTGAAGTTTACATGATCCTCTCGTGTGCACCCTTAATATACTACCTCATTTGAAAAAAATTTTGCTTCGCAACTCAAATTTTAACACTTTTTAAAAAGCGATTTATATTCAAGGTATAATAGAAAGGAAAAGGAATAAACTTAGATCAACCCTGTATTTTACCCATCTAAGAGCACATATAAAAATCCTAGTTATTTTAATAGCTCCATCTCCTCTATGACCTTCTTCCAAGACACCATCTGGGCTAAGAAATTTCGTATTTCCGTTGTTCATTACAGCCTGCTCAAACACAATGTTAGAGTAGTGGATTTCACTATTAGTATGTACTCCTGTTTTACTCATTGAGTTACACCATTTATACCCGCTGATATAACTCGAACCGCTAGATGATACAGACTTATGCGGTTTTGTTTCTGACAAAGAGGAATTCCCAATATTTCCGCCATAATAACCCCCGCCTCCACCTGAGTCAGGTGTATACAAAAAATCTTTTCCTTTTGCACCATTACCTAAAGAAAAACCGTTTGTTTGATTTGTTTGCGATTTATAAAATTTTTTCGTTTTAGTTATCACAGTCTGATAGCCATACAAATCACCACCTGGTGCACCATATGTATTAAAACATGATCCAGAGCCTCCCGCAGCAACGAGAATTCGACTATAAAGCGATTCTAGATTCGAATTACTAACCAATCTAATATCAGTTGCTCCGCCACCGCCACCTGGCTGGTCATCATCATTAAAATCATTACCAGCGTCTCCACCACCGTTAAATCCACCTCGGGCGATAATATTTTTTGAGCAATTAGATGGAGATTCGCCGGCTCCGCCTAAATAAAGATATAGTTTTTGCGTTTTGGGAAAACGCACTTTACCTGATACATATGATCCGGGGCCACCATAGTATTCAGTAAGTTTTACACCGTTAGAACATCCTTGACCTCCTTGCGCACCCCAGGCTTCTATAAAATAGAATCCTGGGGTTAAATAGATCTCATGAATAGTACTTTTGCTATCGGAATATTTATATAAGACTATTTAGAACTCAATCTATGATCATTTTAATTCAAGCAACGTTGCTCTCAATATTAAGAGTAATATTTTTAGTATTTTTTGATATACGTAATAAGTGAGAATTATTCTTACGATCGATCAGAAATTTTCATAATTTTGGAAGTTGAAATTTGAGAGAAAAATACGTTGGAAAGTCCTAGTTGTGGAATTCAAAAATCAAAGCACCACTATAGTTGAAAGCTTCAATAATTTGGACATCCTATTTAGATGAAGATTTTTAATCAGAAAATCAGTATTTTTTATTATCTTTTTCCTTATTTTCATAAAAAATTAGTATCAAATCGATGTATTCAGACATAAAATTCTGAAGGTTCGTAGTAGACGTCAGGAATTGTATATTTACAACAATGAAATTCCCAATTTTTTTTTATCTTGCTTGATTCACAAAATAAGACAATACAAAATTATTAGATATCTATAATTTAGATATCGATGCAACTTGAAATTTGCCAAATCCGTTTTTTAAAATTTCCGAAAATATAACAACATTAATGACATAAGTATGCATAGGAAATAGATAAGCACATATAGCTGAAACTATTTATGATAGGCGCTTTGATTTCGAACATATTTTCAAATTCGAAATATTAAAAAGTAAGAGATTACTCAATATTGCAACGCTGAAAATTTCTTTGCATATGATAATCTGTTGAAATAGCACGCTATACGAGAGTGAGCACAACGTAACGGAAATTCTTGTATTTTGTTATCTGAGTGTTACTCTTCAATTCAGAGCAGAAAGATGCATTCTCTAGGGGCAAATAGCTTTCTCCTGAAAGAATGGCCTCTATTGCAATGACTTTTATGAGAATTGAGCAATATGCCTAGCGGACTCAATTTTTTTTTCTAAAAATGAAAGCCGCTAAATAACATCTGGTTTTTAATCAATTTATCGATTAATTTTCCGACTAAATTTTTGCAGATGTATAAAAAAAAAACCCTGAAATTGAATTGCCCTCTCATTTTTGAATGGTATTCAATTGAATAAAATAATCCGTTATTTTTTTGTTTGTAAAAAAAATTATATAATGTCTGGACTTTTTGCGCGCGTTACTAGCTCTGATGTCAAACCAGGTCCTGGTGCGTACGAGCCAAAGCTCGGCGTGACCAGTGATAAGTTGCGTGCCCCAGCATATACATTAAAAGGACGTCATGGAACTACTGAGCGTCCGAATACAGCACCATATCGCGATTTACCATCATCAATTGGCTCAGGACCAAAAATTTCACTTGCTTCACGTCACGCGACACGCGATGTCGAAAATACTCCGGGTCCTGGATATATTCCACCAGCACTCGGTTCAGATGCTCCTAAAGTAGCTATGTCTTATAGACATGGTGAGGCAAGAGATTCACGTTTAGATAACCCAGGCCCAGGCGCCTATGATTATAAAGCTCAATTCGGTAATGAAGCTCCAAAATCTACCATGCACACAAGAACTGGCGATCCAATGGGCATCAATTCAATATCTCCAGGCCCAGGCGCATACAATCCTGATTATTCTACTCAAAAGAAACGAGCTCCATCAGCAACAATGCATATAAGACCAGAGTCACGTTCCATCGAAACGTCCCCTGGCCCGTCAGATTATCAGATCGACAGGTCTCTCGGCGGTCCAAAGGCCACAATGCACGCTAGAACAGGAGATCCAATGGGAATTAATTCTATTTCACCAGGTCCTGGCGCTTACAATCCAACTGACTCGAATAAGGCTAAAGCTCCATCATACACAATGAAAGGACGTCATGAATCTACATCACAAGTTAATACTGCTCCATATCGTGACCTCCCATCTTCAATTGGTCAAGGTCCAAAGATTTCACTTGCCTCCCGTCATGCTACAAGGGACGTAGAAAATACTCCAGGTCCTTCTTACGTTCCACCAGCTCTTGGTGCCGACGCACCTAAAGTTGCTATGTCATACAGACACGGCGAAGCTCGTGACTCTCGTCTTGATAACCCAGGTCCAGGTGCTTATGATTATAAGGCACAGTTCGGTAACGAAGCTCCTAAATCTACAATGCACTCTCGTAATGGTGATCCAATGGGCATCAACTCCATTTCACCAGGCCCAGCTGCATACAATCCAGATTACAGTACTCAGAAAGCAAGAGCTCCTTCAGCTACAATGCACATCAGACCCGAGTCAAGAAGTATCGAATCTACTCCAGGTCCATCAGATTATCAAATCGATAGATCTCTCGGTGGCCAGAAGTCAACAATGCATACAAGAACAGGAGATCCAATGGGCATCAATTCTATTTCTCCAGGTCCAGGTGCTTACAATCCAACAGATTCTAATAAATCAAAGGCCCCATCATATACAATGAAGGGTCGTCACGAATCTGTCGAGCGTCCTAACACAGCTCCATATCGTGATCTTCCATCAACAATCGGCCAAGGTCCAAAGATTTCTCTCGCTTCTCGTCACGCTACAAGGGATGTTGAGAACACACCAGGTCCAAACTACATTCCACCAGCTCTTGGTGCCGACGCTCCAAAGGTTGCCATGTCATACAGACACGGCGAAGCTCGTGATTCAAGACTCGACAACCCAGGTCCAGGTGCATACGATTACAAGACACAGTTTGGTAACGAAGCACCAAAGGCCACAATGCACACAAGGACAGGCGATCCGATGGGCATCAACTCCATCTCACCAGGTCCCGGTGCATACAATCCAGACTTCAGCACCCAGAAGAAACGTGCACCAAGTGCCACCATGCACATTCGTCCAGAATCACGCTCACTGGAAGTCACTCCAGGTCCATCCGATTACCAAATCGATAGATCTCTTGGTGGTCAAGCCTCCACGATGCATGCCAGAACAGGAGATCCAATGGGCATCAATTCTATTTCTCCAGGTCCAGGTGCTTATAACCCAGGTGATGGAAACAAGGCAAAGGCTCCTTCGTTCACTATGAAGGGCCGCCACGAGTCCACATCCCAAGTCAACACCGCTCCATACAGAGATCTTCCATCAACAATTGGTCAAGGTCCAAAGATTTCTCTTGCATCAAGACATGCAACTCGTGATGCAGAGAACACACCAGGTCCAAACTACATTCCACCAGCTCTTGGTGCCGACGCTCCAAAGGTTGCCATGTCATACAGACACGGCGAAGCTCGTGACTCTCGTCTTGATAACCCAGGTCCAGGTGCTTATGATTATAAGGCACAGTTCGGTAACGAAGCTCCTAAATCTACAATGCACTCTCGTAATGGTGATCCAATGGGCATCAACTCTATTTCACCAGGTCCAGCAGCATATAGCCCAGATTACAACACACAGAAGACAAGAGCTCCATCTGCTACAATGCACATTCGTCCAGAATCTCGTTCTCTCGAATCTACTCCAGGTCCATCAGATTATCAAATCGATAGATCTCTCGGTGGCCAGAAGTCAACAATGCATACAAGAACAGGAGATCCAATGGGCATCAATTCTATTTCTCCAGGTCCAGGTGCTTACAATCCAGGTGATGGAAACAAGGCAAAGGCTCCTTCATTCACTATGAAAGGTCGTCACGAATCTGTCGAGCGTCCTAACACAGCTCCATATCGTGATCTTCCATCAACAATCGGCCAAGGTCCAAAGATTTCTCTCGCTTCTCGTCACGCTACAAGGGATGTTGAGAACACACCAGGTCCAAACTACATTCCACCAGCTCTTGGTGCCGACGCTCCAAAGGTTGCCATGTCATACAGACACGGCGAAGCTCGTGACTCTCGTCTTGATAACCCAGGTCCAGGTGCATACGATTACAAGACACAGTTTGGTAACGAAGCACCAAAGGCCACAATGCACACAAGGACAGGCGATCCGATGGGCATCAACTCCATCTCACCAGGTCCCGGTGCATACAATCCAGACTTCAGCACCCAGAAGAAACGTGCACCAAGTGCCACCATGCACATTCGTCCAGAATCACGCTCACTGGAAGTCACTCCAGGTCCATCCGATTACCAAATCGATAGATCTCTCGGTGGCCAGAAGTCAACAATGCATGCCAGAACAGGAGATCCAATGGGCATCAATTCTATTTCTCCAGGTCCAGGTGCTTATAACCCAGGTGATGGAAACAAGGCAAAGGCTCCTTCGTTCACTATGAAGGGCCGCCACGAGTCCACATCCCAAGTCAACACAGCTCCATATCGTGATCTTCCATCAACAATCGGCCAAGGTCCAAAGATTTCTCTTGCGTCAAGACATGCAACTCGTGATGCAGAGAACACACCAGGTCCAAACTACATTCCACCAGCTCTTGGTGCCGACGCTCCAAAGGTTGCCATGTCATACAGACACGGCGAAGCTCGTGACTCTCGTCTTGATAACCCAGGTCCAGGTGCTTATGATTATAAGGCTCAGTTCGGTAACGAAGCTCCTAAATCTACAATGCACTCTCGTAATGGTGATCCAATGGGCATCAACTCTATTTCACCAGGTCCAGCAGCATATAGCCCAGACTACACCACACAGAAGACAAGAGCTCCATCTGCTACAATGCATGTTAGACCTAAGGATAAGGGCCCAGATTCAACACCTGGTTACACAGATCTTGGATCAACTCTCACTGGTCCAGCATGGACAATCGGCCTCAAGGAGAACTTAGGCATGATTCCAGTTTAAGTGTTATTTATTATTTATTAGTTTCTATTATTTTTATTATATCTTTTAAAACCGCTAAATTTGGCGTCAAAAATTTTCTCACTGGGTTTTCGTCTATCAATCCCAGCTCATTATATACGCAACCAATCAAAAATCTGATATGGGAGTCCAAGGCTAACTTTTTGTTGTCTACCTAATAAAAGAGGAAGCAGCATTAGTGAGAATAATCGCAAATATTCAATTTAAATTATCTTTTTATTCTTAATTTAAAGTGACAAAAAGAATAAAAAACATATTCTAAGGCATGTTGTTATGTAAATGAGACTAGACATCATATTTTATGTTATGAAAAAAAAATATTTAGAATTTTAGAACAAAATAAATAGAAAAAATAGCATAACTTATGGATGTGCGTATATTAAATTTAATAAATTAAGACAAATAATTTTGGCGCCAAAATTCATTGTCTGACAGATGCAACAGTGTCTATGAGATGCAACAGTGTCTATGAAATTTAACAGTGTCTGACAGATGCAACAGTGTGTATGAGATGCAACAGTGTCTGACAGATGCAACAGTGTCTATGAAATTTAACAGTGTCTGACAGATGCAACAGTGTCTATGAGATGAAACAGTGTCTATGAGATGCAACAGTGTTTGACAGATGCAACAGTGTCTATGAGATGCAACAGTGTCTATGCGATGCAACAGTGTCTGACAGATGCAACAGTGTCTATGAAATTTAACAGTGTCTGACAGATGCAACAGTGTCTATGAGATGCAACAGTGTCTATGAGATGCAACAGTGTCTGACAGATGCAACAGTGTCTATGAAATTTAACAGTGTCTATGAGATGCAACAGTGTCTATGAGATGCAACAGTGTCTATGAGATGCAACAGTGTCTATGCGATGCAACAGTGTCTGAAAGATGCAACAGTGTCTATGAAATTTAACAGTGTCTGACAGATGCAACAGTGTCTATGAAATTTAACAGTGTCTATGAGATGCAACAGTGTCTATGAGATGCAACAGTGTCTATGAGATGAAACAGTGTCTATGAGATGCAACAGTATCTATGAGATGCAACAGTGTCTATGAAATTTAACAGTGTCTGACAGATGCAACAGTGTCTATGAGATGCAACAGTGTCTGACAGATGCAACAGTGTCTATGAGATGCAACAGTGTCTGACAGATGCAACAGTGTCTATGAAATTTAACAGTGTCTATGAGATGCAACAGTGTCTATGAGATGCAACAGTGTCTATGAGATGAAACAGTGTCTATGAGATGCAACAGTGTCTATGAGATGCAACAGTGTCTATGAAATTTAACAGTGTCTGACAGATGCAACAGTGTCTATGAAATTTAACAGTGTCTATGAGATGCAACAGTGTCTGAAAGATGCAACAGTGTCTATGAAATTTAACAGTGTCTGACAGATGCAACAGTGTGTATGAGATGCAACAGTGTCTGACAGATACAACAGTGTCTATGAGATGCAACAGTGTCTGACAGATGCAACAGTGTCTATGAGATGCAACAGTATCTGACAGATGCAACAGTGTCTATGAAATTTAACAGTGTCTATGAGATGCAACAGTGTCTGAAAGATGCAACAGTGTCTATGAAATTTAACAGTGTCTGACAGATGCAACAGTGTGTATGAGATGCAACAGTGTCTGACAGATGCAACAGTGTCTATGAGATGCAACAGTGTCTATGAGATGCAACAGTGTCTGACAGATGCAACAGTATCTGACAGATGCAACAGTGTCTGACAGATGCAACAGTGTCTATGAAATTTAACAGTGTCTGACAGATGCAACAGTGTGTATGAGATGCAACAGTGTCTATGAGATGCAACAGTGTCTATGAGATGCAACAGTGTCTGAAGATGCAACAGTGTCTATGAAATAACAGTGTCTGACAGATGCAACAGTGTCTATGAATAACAGTGTCTGACAGATGCAACAGTGTGTATGAGATGCAACAGTGTCTGACAGATGCAACAGTGTCTATGAGATGCAACAGTGTCTGACAGATGCAACAGTGTCTATGAGATGCAACAGTGTCTGACAGATGCAACAGTGTCTACAGATGCAACAGTGTCTATGAACAGTGTCTATGAGATGCAACAGTGTCTATGAGATGCAACAGTGTCTATGAGATGCAACAGTGTCTATGAGATGCAACAGTGTCTGAAAGATGCAACAGTGTCTATGAAATTTAACAGTGTCTGACAGATGCAACAGTGTCTATGAAATTTAACAGTGTCTGACAGATGCAACAGTGTCTATGAGATGCAACAGTGTCTATGAGATGCAACAGTGTCTATGAAATATAACAGTGTCTGAAAGATGCAACAGTGTGTATGAGATGCAACAGTGTCTATGAGATGAAACAGTGTCTATGAGATGAAACAGTGTCTATGAGATGCAACAGTGTCTATGAGATGCAACAGTGTCTATGAGATGCAACAGTGTCTGACAGATGCAACAGTGTCTATGAGATGCAACATTGTCTATGAGATGCAACAGTGTCTATGAGATGCAACAGTGTCTGACAGATGCAACAGTGTCTATGAGATGCAACAGTGTCTATGAGATGCAACAGTGTCTATGAAATATAACAGTGTCTGAAAGATGCAACAGTGTGTATGAGATGCAACAGTGTCTATGAAATATAACAGTGTCTATGAGATGAAACAGTGTCTATGAGATGAAACAGTGTCTATGAGATGCAACAGTGTCTATGAGATGCAACAGTGTCTATGAAATTTAACAGTGTCTGACAGATGCAACAGTGTCTATGAAATTTAACAGTGTCTATGAGATGCAACAGTGTCTGAAAGATGCAACAGTGTCTATGAAATTTAACAGTGTCTGACAGATGCAACAGTGTGTATGAGATGCAACAGTGTCTGACAGATGCAACAGTGTCTATGAGATGCAACAGTGTCTATGAGATGAAACAGTGTCTATGAGATGCAACAGTATCTGACAGATGCAACAGTGTCTGACAGATGCAACAGTGTCTATGAAATTTAACAGTGTCTGACAGATGCAACAGTGTGTATGAGATGCAACAGTGTCTATGAGATGCAACAGTGTCTATGAGATGCAACAGTGTCTGAAAGATGCAACAGTGTCTATGAAATTTAACAGTGTCTGACAGATGCAACAGTGTCTATGAAATTTAACAGTGTCTGACAGATGCAACAGTGTGTATGAGATGCAACAGTGTCTGACAGATGCAACAGTGTCTATGAGATGCAACAGTGTCTGACAGATGCAACAGTGTCTATGAGATGCAACAGTATCTGACAGATGCAACAGTGTCTGACAGATGCAACAGTGTCTATGAAATTTAACAGTGTCTATGAGATGCAACAGTGTCTATGAGATGCAACAGTGTCTATGAGATGCAACAGTGTCTATGAGATGCAACAGTGTCTGAAAGATGCAACAGTGTCTATGAAATTTAACAGTGTCTGACAGATGCAACAGTGTCTATGAAATTTAACAGTGTCTGACAGATGCAACAGTGTCTATGAGATGCAACAGTGTCTATGAGATGCAACAGTGTCTATGAAATATAACAGTGTCTGAAAGATGCAACAGTGTGTATGAGATGCAACAGTGTCTATGAAATATAACAGTGTCTATGAGATGAAACAGTGTCTATGAGATGAAACAGTGTCTATGAGATGCAACAGTGTCTATGAGATGCAACAGTGTCTATGAGATGCAACAGTGTCTGACAGATGCAACAGTGTCTATGAGATGCAACATTGTCTATGAGATGCAACAGTGTCTATGAGATGCAACAGTGTCTGACAGATGCAACAGTGTCTATGAGATGCAATATTATCTGTCACACATAACAATGTCTGACAGATATATCTTTCTATGATTCTAACCCTAATTACATTTTTCGTAAAAACCTATATTTAAGATTTGCAATTAACACCCTTTTTTCTCTTCCAATAATGCACAAAACCAAGATTTGACATCAGATTTAAAATCTCCATCAAGTCTGCTTTCCAAATCCGCTGTCAAAACTTGAATATCTCAATTAATTAATGATATTCAGATATTGCGAATAATCTTTAGGTAAAGAAGAAAATTTAGGTTGTAAAATCATATAAAAATGTAGTTAGAGAGCAAAAATTATGTTTGAGTGGATCTCCATGTCGTAGTGGATCTAGATGTTTGAGTGGCTTTAGATGTATGAGTGGTTTTCAATGTCAGTGTGGATCAAGATGTCTGGGAATAAAAGTAAGTCGTAGGTTAATATAAGTTTGATATTAATGTAAGTCTGACTTGAAATGTAAGTCTCGGACGAAAGTAAGTCTGACTTGAAATGTAAGTCTCGGACGAAAGTAAGTCTGACTTGAAATGTAAGTCTCGGACGAAAGTAAGTCTGACTTGAAATGTAAGTCTCGGACGAAAGTAAGTCTGACTTGAAATGTAAGTCTCGGACGAAAGTAAGTCTGACTTGAAATGTAAGTCTCGGACGAAAGTAAGTCTGACTTGAAATGTAAGTCTCGGACGAAAGTAAGTCTGACTTGAAATGTAAGTCTCGGACGAAAGTAAGTCTGACTTGAAATGTAAGTCTCGGACGAAAGTAAGTCTGACTTGAAATGTAAGTCTCGGACGAAAGTAAGTCTGACTTGAAATGTAAGTCTCGGACGAAAGTAAGTCTGACTTGAAATGTAAGTCTCGGACGAAAGTAAGTCTGACTTGAAATGTAAGTCTCGGACGAAAGTAAGTCTGACTTGAAATGTAAGTCTCGAAAGTAAGTCTGACTTGAAATGTAAGTCTCGGACGAAAGTAAGTCTGACTTGAAATGTAAGTCTCGGACGAAAGTAAGTCTGACTTGAAATGTAAGTTCGGACGAAAGTAAGTCTGACTTGAAATGGAAGTCTGATTCTAAATGTAAGTTCTAGACTAAAGTAAGTCTGATTCTAAATATAAGTCTGATATTAAGATAAGTTTGTAACTAAAATTAAGTCTTATTCCAAAAGCAAATTTAATTGTATAATAAGTCTGGATCTAGAGTAAGCCTTAGTCTACAGCTATTCTGTGTCAAAAATAAGTCACGAACCATAGTAAGTTTCGGACTAGAGTATGTCTGTAATTCGAATCATTCATATTCTTCAATTATCCCGCCAAAAAAATTATCGTCTTTTTATCATACCATAGTTTTTATCAATCTCGTTCTACTAAAAAACCTTTATATTGGTGATTTCTTTGTTAAACCCGTATTTTTTCATGTGAATCTTATTGTATAAACTCTAAAAGTTCAATTTCCGGTCGAAAAAAACTTGAAAACAATTTGTATTCGACGAGTTAAAGAGCTCTATTTATTCTAAATTTTCCAAAAAAAATTAGATTTCGTTTTTTCGCTTCAAAAAATGTTGTTTTAAGTTTTAAAATTTGTAATTCAAAATTTTTTTGGAAAGATTTACGATTTTTTAATACTGCGAATGAGTTTTATTTTACATACTCTATTGATAAATCATATTTTTGTCGAGATATAACTTTTTTTTAAAAAAATTATATGCAAAGAGTGTTATAGAATTCTAGAAGGTATAGTGCATAATTTGAAGTATACTATCAAATAAAGAAATTTTACAGTTTTTTAGTTTTATTTAGATGTACGTTATTTTAGATGGCTTCGTCGAAAACAAAGCATGTCTGTTAAGTTTATTCTTAACATGGTAAATAAAATGGCAACGAAGCCCAGTGTACTGCGTCTTATGCCGTAGTTTTTGTTATCTTCATACTCAAATACAACAAATACAAATAGATTTATTACGAAAAAACGTATAAAACAAATGATATATTTATTTCTAGACAAGTTGACGAACATGTAGCGCAACTGTATCGCTTTAGAGAACAGTTCTTCCAACACCTACTCATTCAGTGAAAGATTTAAGAAGAACTCTTACTCGACCTTAACTACCTACGCTTTGCTTGAACAATTCCCAACGAGGTTACTATAAGGTTGCAAGTCTTGTCAAAATGTAGTATGCAATACGTTGGGGAAAAATAGATATATACGAACAAACTACTACAGTCTAGCAACTAGTCTTTAAGTGTAATGTATTTTTGCTACAAAGAGCTCATAACGAAGTCAAATTTTGCAATTTGATGTCAAAACTAGCTAGTTGTTGAATCAAATAGCGTTGTGACTTTGTATACATCACGATCTTGTGGTATCAGAGCTGTACTGCTGCAGACTAATTCAACTAAACATGAGCAAGATTGGGATTTCTATTCTCTGGGGTGCGAGGCTCGTCCAAAGTTCAAGCAGCTACAGTGTTTTGGATCACCTAAAGAACTTTGGGAATTCAGTTATTACGTAAATTTCTCAAGATGAACTTGAGAGCAGCGCAGTTATAACGAAAGTCTCTGATGAAAGGCAATGATTTCTTTCATGAATGATCTAACGTTAGCTTGAAATCAGGAAAAGAGACTATTGATGACTTACTTTCCATCGATGGTGCACAACAGCAGGGAGGGGATTGGTGGGTTTGGGGAAATTCGCTGAGGCACTAGTGTCCGGATTGTTCGTCAAATAGGTTTCCTTTCCTATAAAGAAATGACACTTTTTTGGCGGCTTATTGACTCAGAAAAATTTGAGAGTTAACGAATAATTTTGGCGCCAAAAATAATTTCTCTTAATTTATTAAATTTAATATACGCACATCCATAAGTTATGCTATTTTTTCTATTTATTTTGTTCTAAAATTCTAAATATTTTTTTTTCATAACATAAAATATGATGTCTAGTCTCATTTACATAACAACATGCCTTAGAATATGTTTTTTATTCTTTTTGTCACTTTAAATTAAGAATAAAAAGATAATTTAAATTGAATATTTGCGATTATTCTCACTAATGCTGCTTCCTCTTTTATTAGGTAGACAACAAAAAGTTAGCCTTGGACTCCCATATCAGATTTTTGATTGGTTGCGTATATAATGAGCTGGGATTGATAGACGAAAACCCAGTGAGAAAATTTTTGACGCCGCTAAATTTCGAAATAATTAATGTTTTTTTTCTTAGATCATTTTTAGATAAATTGAATTCCTACCATATTTATGAAGGAAATACTATTTAAAAAGGAAATGCCTAAATTGGTCATACTCAATATCGAAATTAATTTCATTACATTGTCAAGCCAATATATGAGCATAAAATCAAATTAGTTAGGCATATGCATCTCATTCTCAAACTAAATAATTCTGAATATCAACATTTTAGAAATTTCTTTTGATGAATCTCGAAAGATCAGAATATTAAACATGAAAAAGAGGACACCCATGCAATATAACAATGATTTATGAAGTAAAATAAGGCCCAATAAAGACATATCTGAAAAGGATCTGTCACTTTTGTAATCGAGTCTTGAATTGAAAAACTCTGTTTGGTCGTTCTTTTTGCAAATGTCTACTCAGGTCCCAACAGGTGATGAAAAGAAGGAGATCATTGAGGATCTTCCAGTCCAGAAGATCCGCCTTACAATCACATCTTCTAAGCTTCCAAATCTTCAGCGCGTTGTCGGCAATCTTATGGGCAAGCTGAAGAAGGGCAATCTTGAAGTCCGCGGACCAATCCCAATGCCACGCCGCCGCCTGCGCATCACAACACGCCGTGCACCATGCGGTAACGGTACAGAAACCTATGATCACTTCGAGCTTCGTATCTACAAGCGCGTTATTGATTTCCAGGGCACAGCTGAAGCCGTCAAGCAGGTTACTCAGATCGCTCTTGAACCAGACGTTCATGTCGAAGTTTCAGTCATCACTGAGTAAAATAATTTTTTGAAATTTCTAATATACTTCAAATCTCGAATGAGATTTTAAATCGAAAAATTAAATACTTTTAAATGCTAGACTTCCCATAAAAATACATAAAGCTCATTATACCTCCATCATTTTTGAATTCAATTGGACTAATTCTACTATTACATCTATATACAACTATAGGTATCTTCATTTTAGAGATTTATTCCTTTCTGAGGACTATTAATTTTAAAAAAGAATATCATTTTTTTTGATAAAAGACACAACTCACTTGCATTAATGTCCAACCTCCAAACTTTCATTTGTTGAGTATAACCAGTGATAATATTTAAAAATTTTTCTCTTTCTTAAATTATAATAACAATATGTCATGAAAGATGGCCTTCTGCACAAACATGACCAGTTGTTTGATATTTCCACACATTTCAAAAATTTGGAAAAAATGCGAATAAATTTTTAGGATCATTATTATTACATAGGCAATACTTGCTGTGCTAAAGTTAGAACTAGGATAATAAGAACATAGCATGCAAATAAGGGCAGAAAATAGAATATTTTGTTTCAATATATGATTTAAGTTACAAATTCTCACATTATTATGAATAGACTGAGTCCAATCTTCTAGCATCTATGATGAGTAAAGTAGCTACCTGTTGTTGCTCTCATTCAACAAGATGAGGAAAAATGTCTTTGAAATTCCAATTGAAAGGGTTTGTTTGCAATAAAATGCCCAAGTTTTCTCTGATACACAGACCATATACAAGAAAACTCTCTCAGGGCATTATGAAAAAAGCAACTGATCAACAGACACAAGCATATTTTGGACAGTTTAAGATTAAAAATAGTTCAAAATATAAATCAACAACAGATATTCCATTTCCAGAGACACATAACGAGTTTTTAAAGACACAAGCATTTGAACCAGTCGAAACTTTAAAAGCAAAACAAATTTTAATGAAAGATTCACATAGTATTCACTCTTTAGTTCTCAAGCCATTATATTTCCTTTTATTATCAATTTTGACATTATCATTGCATATGCTTGGCATCAAGAGGAGATATAATTTATATCTTACGATAATATTTTTCGTTTTAACTTTAAGTAACATTTTCTTTGCTATTCTTGAGATTATTAAGCGCAGAAGAAATACCACTCGCGAAATATTTATTCCTGTTAAACAACAAAAGCAAGAATTTGATCTTCAAAATCCATATCTCAAATTTGTTAAAGATAACTCAACAGTTGTTCCTCTTCCTACTGCTGTTTCGAATGCTGCACTCGATCTCTACCGTCCATTTGTTCCATCAGACCGTCCAACAGCTTCATTTCAATCAAATGTCAATACTCTTTCAATCGACACTTCTATCGACCAGCTTGCGGCGGATTCCCTCAGATCTCTTGGTCTTTCCGACTCAGAGTACGGCCAATACCTTCTCAACTTCAAGACTTTCATTTCAAATATTATTCTCAAGAAATTGGTCAAAGAATTACATTCAGACAGTCATCTTATCGAAGCTATAGTATCATTACCCGCATACGAGAACCACCGCGAGTACGTTATCGAGAGAATCAAGAAACTGGCCGCATCTCAATATTTGGCCGGTCATTTTGGCGACCGTGGCGATCGTTTCAAGGACTCAGAGTGGAACAGCGAGATGCCATCCGACAACCAGATCCTCATGCATGTTTTCGGAACATGGCTTTCTTATTTCATGAGCCACAACAAGAAACATCATCTTACAAACATTTTCAAGACGAAATTCGTCACTTTAAAGAGAGATCCTTCTCTCGAGTCCACCCAGGGACAGTTGCTTTGTGTCGAAGACTGGGTAAGATTCTATGTTCTCGCAAAAGATAAAAAGACCGGCCAAACCAGAAGATTTTGGGCTTTTCCAGGAAGAGATTCGATGTATTCCGCGCTTGTAATCTTCTTCTACATCATCAAGAGAGATGAGAACAATATCCTCGACTGCGCTGATTTGCAGGTCGAGCCAATTTGTATGGATAGAGTATTTTCAATGTCAAGATTTGAATAAAAAAATATAGATTTATCATTTTTTCTTTTTTTTATACTTTTTTTTTGGTGAGTGGAATATAGTTAAAACATGCTTTGTAGTCACAAGAAATTTTGTTTAAATGATTCTGTATACAACACTAGAGCAAATAGTGACACTTGAATCGGATCTATCCTGAATAATTTTAAATTATATAGTATGAACAAACTTTTGCATCCCTTAACGCTTATATGCAGCTCATTCGATGAAAAAGTATAACTTATATTATCAATTGTAAGATCAATTTCTTTGGCTTAAAGCTTTATAGATAATCTTTTTGATGTATTATGATTTTGTTTCCCATCACACATCATCATATATGTTTATACTTAATTATTTACGAGAAATGACATAAAACATCAATGTATATGCAATATTCCACATATACACTGAATTTCAATATTTTTTGATTAAATATATTTTCTTAAATCTTGCTAATACCTTTCATCTTCTTGGATGTAATCACTTAAATAGATGCTTTGATCAATGGACTCCTTTACCTTTGATCAAATCAGATAATCTTGATTCTATCGTTATGATCGGATATTTTTCGATTTTATTGAATGATAAGAATCCCTCCTCCAAAAGAAAATCAAAACATGAATTGACATCCTACCATCATTTTAGTATTACGTAGAATTTTAGCATGTCTTTCAATTCATCAGATTGTTCCAATTTAGCCAATTGTGCATTCAAATCAATTAAACGTGGAAAATTATTTTTATATGCTCAATATACTATTTTCTATAAGAAAGCAGAATTATCTTGATTGGCTGCAATATTTGACACAAACAAAGGAGAAAAATGTTAAAAACGAAACTTTCATAATATTTTGCATAGAATCAAGATTTTCTTCATAATTATACTAAAATCCATGATCAATCTTAATGCTCTCAAAAATTCCGGTAGATCTTTTGTAAAGCAATTAGCCAAATCATATTGAAGAAACTACTGTCTAGAGGTTTTTAATTCACTAACAATAGAAATAACGATACAGCACTCAAATTTGGACATGGGATTTGATTATCCTACTGAATAAATTCTGATAGCAATCAAAAAAATTTAAAATGTTGTTTGCACTTTCCGCCCTATCAGGCGCTGCTCAGGCACCAACAAGATTGCTTGAGATCACAACAAGACCATACTTATATGGATTGTCTCAGAAGTTAGGCAGACAAATCACAACTTTCAAAGATATTCCAGAAACCGAATTCCAATCATGGAAGGAAAAAGGTTTCGAATGGGTTTGGTTCATGGGTGTTTGGCAGATTGGTGAATACGGCCCACAACATGACAGAACAGATCCAGGATTAAAGAAATCCTTCGATACAGTTTTACCAGGCTGGACAAACGACGATGTTATTGGCTCCCCATATTCCATCACTGAATACAAGCTCAACAAGCAACTCGGTACCGAAGAAGATTTGAAGTGGCTCCGTGAAAAACTTCATTCTTATGGAATGAAGCTTATGCTCGACTTCGTTCCAAACCACTCCGCATGCGATGCCCCAACCATCACATCAAAGCTCAACTTCTACGTCCGTTGCCCACAGGGTCAATCAATTGATCCAGCCAAGTACATGAGCAACGGCATCGCTTATGGCTGTGGCATCTGGTGCGCTCCATGGACAGATGTTGCCCAATACAACTACGCTGATGCTGAATTCCGTCAACATCAGATCGACGTCCTTAAGTACATCGCTTCCCTTGCTGATGGCTGCCGCTGCGATATGGCTCACCTCATCATCAACGACGAATTCTGGAACTACTGGCAGACACAACTCTCATCTTGGGGCTATTCCAAGCCATCTACAGAATTCTGGGCTGATGCAATCTCTGCTGTCAAGGCTGTTTATCCAAACTTCAAGTTCATGGCCGAGAGCTACGGTGATGTCCTTTCCAAGCTCCATTCCTTTGGATTTGATTGGGCATACGACAAAGACCCACTTGACAAGATCTACAAACACGATGTCAAGGGCTACCAGCAGTACGTTGCTAACCACAACCTTGACTTCTTCTCAAAGACAGCTCACTTCACAGAAAATCACGATGAACCACGCGCCATTTACAAATTCTGGAACTGGAATCCAGCAGCAGACTGCGCAACAGCTACATTACTTACACTCCCAGGCTTGAGATTCTTCAATCAGGATCAATGGCTCGGATACAAGAACAAGATCGACGTTCACCTTCGTAGAGCAGTTTCTGAGAACCCACGCAGTGATGTCTTCTCATTCTACACACAGCTCTTCAAAGTTCTTGACACAGATGCACTCAAGAACGGTCAGTTCACACAGTTGTGGGTTTCTGGAAGTGATACAATCCCAGCATGGAAGTGGGTATCCGGAAACCAGCACATTTTGGTTGTCGCCAACTTCAATGAGAACACATCTGGCGGTTCTGTTGTATTGAGCGATGCTCCAGGATCAGGAAACATTGATGTCAAGGAATTAATGTCCGGAACAACATACCAGAGAGATGCCCAGACACTTCGTACATCTGGCCTCTATGTGGTACTTTCTCAGTACCAAGTTCAGGTTTTCCAGTACTAAAACCTCTTTCTAATAATATTTTTATATAAATCAACTCTTTTTTAAATTAATTAAAGACTCAATTGCTCGGAAGTTTTGCGTCCTATAAAATTCCTTTTTTTTATGAAGTTATAGATTTGTTTTTACTCAGAGTAGGTATATTAATTATATTCTATAAAACCAGGTGCATTGCATAGTACACATATAGTGTAAATAAATGCAAAGGTGTGATATATCGATGCTTTTTTACCATATAAATTCCCTTTTTGAATCAGAAAATTCATTCAAAAATATCAATAAAAATCAGATTTTGATTTGCAAAAAATAACTTTTTACTATCGTCCTGTGCCCTGTGGAGGCACCCTATAGTTCGAGCGGCGCCCATATATATCATATATTTTAAGCGCCCACCGTTCCCTATATAAAAAAGTCTATTAAAAAAAATTTTTTTTCTCCATAAAAGAAAAACAAACAATCTATGAATTTTTAATGATAATAAGAATGAAAGTTATACATATAGCGATGAAAGTATACTTGAGATAGTGTGTTTTCACAACTGCATCGTTTGTCTCAGATCCAATAAGCGTTGCAAGGTCAGGAACACCATCCATCGCGTACTTAAACTTAAGTTCTGGTATAGAAAGTGTTTTTACGATCTTTAAATCGCGATATAGTTGATGATCAATTGAATAAGGTGCTACAGGGTCTTCGTGAGGGCTTGGAGGTACAATCGATGATATTCCTGGTACGTAATCATTGAGATTACTCTTTGATCTGTAAATTGAACTTTGAATTACAATACAATCGTCATCTGACGAGTCCTGGCTGTCCTCTTCGAGATCAGATGATTCAGAAGTGTCCTTTGGAAGTACTCCTGAGCTCATACTGGCTGTAGAAATATCGCGATCTAATATCAAACCTGGTAAGTCATCAATGCTTCTTGTAATGACTTGTGTAGCTTGTGGATCGAGTTCGTTGTTTAATTTGATAACATCTTTGATGCAATTGTAAAGAATTGTTGTCATTTCTGATTTTATCTTCCATGAGATTCCGTTTTTGTATTTAATCATAAGATGCTCGCCTTCTATGTCTACAGAGACGATATCCGATATGAGTTCGTAAATTAGAACGTCGTCATCGATACTTTTCGTGATAACAATTTTATTTAAGGAAACGTGAATGATTCTTGTTGATTGCATGTGCCATTTATCATCAATTAGTAAGAATTTGATTTGTTCTGAGTGGCAACATGAGACAGCGGACTGTCCAAAGTGCTCTACGTATTTTTCGGCAGATTTTTGTGGAGTTAATGTAGAATTCTTAGTAATAATGTCTTTAGCAGCTATCAGAATGTTATCTGTGAAGCTAATGACCGACGGGAGATACTTAATGAAGGAGGTTTTTCGAATTTCGTCGTCTTTCTTGTCTTCCAGCAAGTAATTGTAACCAGCAGCAATACCCCAGTTCTTTTTAGAGAAAAATACAACATTATCGTTGATCTGAAGCTGACAACAGCCATAAAGGAAGCGAATATTTTCTGGAGTTGAATTTGAGAATTCGTTTGGAAGAATTCGGCGGTGCAACGTCAATTGCTCACCATTCCACTTATGAATAATGAGCGGCAGGGAGTTCGAACAGACTCTTGGGAAAATTTCATTCTTTCTCTTAAACGAAAGAACGAAAAGCTCGGGGTTTTCTAAGTTCATCTTGTTTATATTGCTTCCTATAGTATCCTTTATATCGAAATTAAACGTTTTGATATCGTTGAAACTCGTTCTGATATTAACTGATTGATTTCTCTGAATCAGTCTGAGCCGTATTCGCTTTCCTTCAGAAATTGCTGAAAAAGGCTTTGTTTCGTCTAATAACTCCCATTCTTTTCCTTTTTCTAATTTTATAAAGAAAAATTCAACATCAATTAATGAAACAACTTCTCTGGCAACATATTCCTTAAAGTTAGATCCTTTTGTTGTTGAAGCAACTTTAAACTTATAACTTGACGGTGGATCTGTCTCTGGAACAGTAACATAGACTTTTTTCATTGTAAAAATTATTTTTTCTCCCACAATTATCGACTAAAAAAAGTTTTATAATAGTTTTTGATAGTAATTATAATTTTTAAAAAATTTCTAAATGGGACATTATTGATTTTGTATTCAGTCACTTTTTGAACGATAAAAAAGTAATAAGGTTTTGAAGTACTTGCCAAAATAATGAGAAAACAATAAAAATTAAATTTCAATAATTTACATCAAATTTTATGATAATACATAATTTGGCAATAATCTACTTGGGCCTAGTTGTTAATTTTAATAGCAATAAATTTTCGTGAGAAAAATCATAAATATTTTGGAAAATTTGAAATTTATTAATTTTAGAAAAACTTAGGATGCTATACAAAGCAGCAGGGGCATAGAAATAAAGTATTCTTGATACTACCACCAATAATTTCCATTGTTATCCAAATATACCTGATTCTCTATTTGATCTATCATATACTCGAAAGCTGTTTTCCCAAAGTTATCCCTAACATTTTTGTCTGCACCATGAGAAAGAAGTGAAAGCAAAATTTCTATTTTGGACTTATGAAGAGCATAAAAATAAGCTGTTTGACCAAATTGATCTCTCAAATTGACATCTGCACCATATGATATAATTATTTTAGATAATTCGTCATAATTTAATAAGAGTGACATCATAAGTGCTGTTTTCATATATTCATTTACTGCATTGATATCAGCTCCATAAAATATAAGAGTTTCAAACACTTCAATGCTATTATTATTGGCTGAATGATGGAGTGGTGTGAACATGTGATTGTCCCTTGATTCAATGTCGGCGCCATTCAATATCAACATTTCAGCCATTTCAAACATATTTTTTTTTGATGCCAAATGAAGAGGGGTGCATCCATCCAAATCTTTTGCATTTATATCGGCACCATGAGAAATAAGCATTTCAGCTATTTCAATCATATTGTTTATTGATGCTAAATGAAGGGCAGTCATGCCTTTAGTTTGCTCTTTTGCATTAACATTTACATTTTGCGATAAGAAATATTCGCAAAGTGATCTAATTCCAAATGGCACTGAGTAAATAAAACATGTTTCGATATCACTTGTTTGATCTAAATAAGCCAAAAAAGCCCCAAGATTTCTGTATTTGGTACAAAACTCTGGAATGAATTTGATTTGGTACTCATTCATTAGAAATGTTATAAAGTCAATATTGTGCGAAATAATTGCAAATCCCATGCATAGATCATCTGGTTTTTGGACCTTCAAACACTCATTCATAATCTCTGCATTTCTACTCAAAAATGAAAAATAAAGACATTCAGGAGTGATTTTGCTGTTGTATTTTGTTCTCAAAAATTTAAAACAATTGGCAGCACCATAATAGCAACATATTTCCAGTAATGAATTTCCAATCTTGTACCCATTGCCTTTATTAATTTTGGGAAACAAATAAGTGGTGATACATATAGACTTACTATAATCTTCTTGCTCTGTACAAAAAATGAACGCCCTTATATCGTCATTAATAATTGCCTTAATAATGCTTTTTTCAAAAAATTTCATACAAAAATTAGCTATATCTGTTTCTGTGAATTCAAAATACTCTTCGTTATTTATAGTGAATCCATATTCTTTGTAAAGAAGGCAATCTAGAGTTGAATTAATAGGTCCTGTTAGCTTTGGATGATATTCTTCATAAATCATTTTGAAAAGTGTCCAATATGATTTAAGATATCGATTTCGAATTACGATATTTTGAAAAATCTGATTGATAATATCGCTTGGTGAACATTTCATTGTATCTATTAAATTTGTTTTGATTATATCATAAACTTTTTTAATTTCATCTTCATTTAATGCCTTCAGCTGATACAACATATCAAAGCCTTCTATATAATCTTTATATTTATTAGAAAGTGTAGTGTACCAGGGCAATGAAGTTTTGGCATCCATAAATTAAAATGAAGTGATTTTATCAGGAAAATATTTTTTAAAATTTTTATTAGACATTAGTCATCCATGTTTGAATTTATATAGAAAAAATATTATTTTGATTGCAATTCATATTGATAATATAATTTGAATATCCTATGCAAAAAAAAATAAAAAAAAAATAAAAATTGAGACTGTGTGGATTGATTGAAACAATTAACATCATTTTTCAATTAAATAGTTTCAGAAAACAAAGTTTATAAGTCAAAAGGAGTGAACATTGACCGAAATATTGTTATCTTTACATCCAAGTTCGAAAATTGATACAAAAAAAATTTGAAAATCGAGCGCTATTTATCCGATGATTTGATAGCGAAGAGAACATTTATGTTCGTAATTGGCTAGTTCTTTTTTTAATACAAACTACATCCCTTGCAATTCGATGCTTTAAGCTACATTCGACTACTTAAGGGTGCACTTACTACTTTCTGACATGCTCTCACAATATCAATATTTCTTTATTGTGATTGAAAAAAAGTATAACAGTAATATAAGGTCCTAAGTAGTTATTTAAAATAACTTCTTCCCGAACAAAGTTAATGGCTTTTTACCTTATAAAATTTGGATAAAAAACTAGAATGTCAAAATAATTGAGGGAATGTCAGAAAGTTGTAAATTCACCCTTAAAACAATAAAAAACTAAAAACATGAAATCCTGGATTAAGAACGATTTTTAGAGAATTGAGCTTCATTCATATGATTTTCTTCGATGCCTAAGGCGGCACTTACGCCCATCTGACTTTTATTCAAATTTTTGACAATTGGCGTGAGTGTACCGTTAAACAACAAACTTTTTTATTGATTTTGCATTATCAAAATCATATCTTGGCTTTGATGAACCACGAATTAGATACCAATATACGCATTTCGTTTCGCCTGAAGGAAGATTGTCGCAGTCTTCTTTGTACTGAATACTATCAATGCATTTAACCTTGCAGGCGTAATGTGGAGCTGAGTTATCTGTGCATTCTTTACGGAGTAGTTCAGGACATCTTGATGGTGGATTTGTTTGTGACATGCCATCGTCTCTTCCATATCTTTCGCACTGAATAGTGTCTGTCTTCCAGCATCTTTCATCAAATTCAAGACGAGTAGAGTTGCGATCGCACTTTGTAATGCAGTGTGAGTAGGTTCCATCTCTACTGTGGCATTGAGAAACACACACGTCTCCTACTCTTTAATCATAACCAGAAACCGAAGGTAATCTAGGAAACTTTCGGAATGCAACACCAAATAGAGCAAGCATTAAATTATAAGTTTATTGTGTCATTTGCCAACTCTGTCATTGGCAAATTCGTCAAATGCCAGTTTTGACAAACACAACTCTATTGAAAATATTTCTTATTTTCATTTTAAGTAATGACGCCAACCAATTATCCAGATCTTATCATTCTCAAAAGGGAACATGTTAATTTTTGGTAAGAAAATATAATTTCCTAAAAACACACGGTTTTATTACCTTGGAGGACGTTTACTGGCATTTTTCACCATAATCAACATCAATAAAAAGTACTTTTAATATGCCAAATGCTTTTTGCATATATTTTCCATTTACATTCTATTTCTTTGAAGATAATAACATAATATAATCAGCCCTAAGAGGGTTCATCTTAATCAATATGCATAGAGAAAGTATAGGTGGTTGTATTCTTCTGCATTATCCCATTGAAGGCATATTTGATAAAATAAATTGGGCAATTTAAGGCATAAAGTTAAAGGTACCCTATATATATAAATATTTAGTTTGTAAAGCTCATAATTTGACTCATGCATGATATCCGAAATCTCTGCGATCATTGTTTTTCATATTTGTGGCATTTCACTCTTTTATAATTATGAATATTAAAGTTGTTTTATACTGTGTGGATATTTAAAATTTTTTAAACATACACAAGACCTTTATCCAGATAAATTCAGTGAATTGAAAAGTATCTGTAAATACTACATAGACGCATATATTGCGTTGTATCAGCTTAAAACGGAAAAAGAAGAAGATTTAAACTCGATTTACGAAATGATCAAAACAGAATTGATTGACTCAAAGAAACATCTCCCTGTAAATATTATCCGAGACATTTCAGGTAACATTCCGTATAATAATCGCTATACAAAGTCATATTTATATCTTATCAAACGTTTATCTGATAATTATCATTTACAAGAGGTCAAAAACATTTTCTACATTTGTAACTACTTGTTTTATAAAGAATATGGTATTAAATTAGATAAATCTGAAGATTTTGAAACAATTAATATAGGAGATCTCGAAATTCATTCAAAAAATACAATTTACAAAGCAATTATGAATAATGACATAAAAAGTTTCATCTCGTTCACGGAAGCGGAAAATTTTAATATAAATGACAAACTTAGATGCAAATTATATCCTGAAGATCCTTGAGCACTTTTACGAAATGAATTATCATATCTTGAATTATGTTGTTACCATGGAGCTGCTGATTGTTTCAAGTTCTTAAGAACAAAATTCAACGCAGAAATTACTGAAATGTGTCTCGAAAATTCATTTTTAGGAGGAAATCCAGAGATCATGAGTGAATGTTTGAAATATCAAAGACCAAATGTATATTGCATGGAAAATGCACTTATTTCACACAATATTGATTTTGTTACATTCTTGATGAATGAGTACAAACTCCCGATCTACCCAATTGATTGCATTAGTTATAATAACCTTGAATCATTTTTAGTTTATTGCGATCAAACTAATGATATTGATTCATGCTTTTTTTATTCAGCAATGATTGATATTCCATCCCTTTGCGAATATTTCCTATCACATGGTGCAAATATCAATACAAAAGGTTATCGTCAAGCAACAGCTCTTCAAGTTGCCGCACGATATAATTGTAAAGGAATAGCCGAATTTCTTATTTTACATGGTGCAAATATCAATGAAAAAGATGATGATGGAAAAACTGCTCTTCAATTCGCAGCAGACTATAATAAAGATGAAGTAGCTGAACTTCTTATTTTGCACGATGCAAGCATCAATGGAATAAATAAAGTTGGAAGAAATGCTCTTCAATACGCAGCAGAAAATAACAATAAAGCAATAGCCGAACTTCTGATTTCGCATGGTGGAAATATCAATGAAAAAAATGAATATGGAAAAACCGCGCTTCATATTGCAGCTGACAAGAATAGTAAAGAAATAGTCGAACTTCTTCTTTTACATGGCGCAAATGTCAATGAAAGCAATAACAAAGGAAAGACAGCTCTTCTTATTGCAGCAGAAAATAACAATAAAGAAATAGTCGAACTTCTTCTTTTACATGGCGCAAATGTCAATGAAAGCGATAACGATGGAAAAACAGCTCTTCTTATTGCAGCTGACAATAATAGTAAAGAAATAGCCGAAATTCTTATTTCACATGGTGCGAATATCAATGAAAAAAAGTAAATCCGGGAAAGCCGCTCTTCATTTTTTTCATATCTTAAATGCATAATGCTATTTTTTTAATTTTTATTTTATCGATAAAATATCGAAATTGGGAAATACAATAGCATCGAATTTTCAAATTTAAGGTCTCAGTAAGCTCCAGTTTTAAGGAAACGCATACTTTAAAATTTAAGAAATAAACACATATATATATTTATAGGAAAAAAACTTTTAAATTTAACCGAAAGCATAAAATATAACAAAGTTTTACAATATATATTAAAATATAATTAAACAAACATTACAAAATAATAACAACAAAATTAAGCCTTATAAGGATTTTCGGCTTCTGGAGCAGGTGCAAAATCAAATGGGTTTGTTGACGAATCAAGTTTCCTTAGTGTGTTATAAGAAGGCTGCATTTGGATGTAAGGAGACATCATAGAAATAGAGTTTTGCGGAGAAATGATACTGTTGTTTGCTGGTGGACAAGCAATAGGAGATTGAGCGAAATCAGGCATTCCTGGCTGTGTAAAAGTAACAGGAACAGTATCATCTGATGAATAACTTCTTGGTCTTGTTCTTCCATTTCTTCCATTTTGTCTTTGATGAACAGGTTGTGTATCGAAATGAACTCTTTGTGTGTTTTGACGTCCTGTAGAACTTCCTGAATCAATTTCGGAAGCCAAAGTCGCTCTTGCTGTTAGAATAAATGGAATTTGGCTGCGTCGATGATGAGTATTTGCTCTTCTTCTTGTCCTTCTTCCAGTTGCTTCCAAATCAGCTGAATTTCGTCTGTGGCCTCTTGATGAATGAGTTTCTGTCTGGTTTTGGTTTTGTACATCATTATTTTCAGCATTTATGTCATTGATGTTGTCACTTGTTTCAACATCTTCATTTTCTTCTTCCATCATAACTCTTTCTTTCTTTTTCTTCTTGACAATAGTAACAATAGCAAATATAGTTACAGTAATAAGCGCCAAAGTAGAAAATACAATCAAAGCAATCATTTTTACTAAATCAACAGATTGCTTTTCTTCTTCAGGAAACGTGACACCAAAAAGTGTCAATTCTGACGGTTTTCCGTTAACAAATGTACTTTGTTTTGTATAAGAAGAAGTACCAGCGATCAATGCGTTGATATTAGATGAAATCGCATTTTCATCGTTGGCAAATCTTTTTGAAAAAATTAATTCCGGATCAAAAAAACTTTTCAAATTCAAATTAAAATAACCATTACTTGTATCATCATTTCCTTTTGTCTGTATAACAAAGTTCTTCATGGTAAATATTTTGTTTTCACTACCGTATATTTCCATATTATAATCACGAATAAATAATGATCCGCCTCTTAATTCTTTCATGTCTAAATTCATTAAAAAGTGTCATGTGAAGTGAACCAAATACAACTACTTGTTGTTTGCGAAATAGTCATATTTACGGGTAACGGAGCTTGTCCGTCGTTGCTTCCTGCAAGGAAATAAGTGTCAGAACCAAGAAAAACATCAAAAGTCTCGCAATCAGAAAATCTGCCATTGTCAACTGACAAAACCGAAAATGACAAAATTTTTGATTCAGATTTTGGTGTAATAGTGATTGTACAAGTTTTTGTGAGGTTTGTTCCCACATAATTTGTATCACCGAGTATATCTGTGTATTTTTTATTATCAGCAGTATAAATTTTTCCAGAAAAATCTGTTGGATTATGAAATACAACTGTTCTGTATGAAACAAAGCTCAAATTCACTGCCTTTGAGACAGGTATCATGTAGAATCCATCTCCGAAATACAGATAATTGTAGTTAATCGATGCTGGTTTCGTTGATTTTAAATTTGGAGTCCAATTAGGTACAAATGGACTCTTTGATGGTATCTGTGCCTGAACAAATGCATATTCAGATCGTGCTTGACTCGATTTAAGTATTTGAGAGTGCATTCCACAAGATCCGACAAAAGATTTTTCTGTTTTTGATTCTACAATAACCAAAACATTATGAGCAGCTATTTCAAGGCCTTCAGTACCTGTTAAAGTCATAATATTCCTTCTGTAGTCATCATAAATTATTAAATTTTGTCCATCTTCATTTTTTCCGCAAAAAATGAATAATCCATGAGATCTATTGAAGTGACAAGGAAGCAGTTCCTTTGGTTCATTGTGAATGAAACATTGCCGCCGTTCTGACCTACATTCAAAAAAGAATTTGATCCTGCAAAAATGTCAATTGTATTGCATTCTAGAGAATCGTAACTGTATATAGTGTAAAATAGTGTTGCTGGAGAGTTTGCCGTTACTTGTACTCTTGCATTATCTGTAGATTGAAATGAATAATCTGTTAATTGATCTGCAGTTGAAGAAAATGTAAAATATGATGGATTTAAGGCTATGGAAAACGAATTAGGAGGAATTGAGATCGTTTCTGTTGTCCCAATTCGCTTTGAAAATAATGTTTTTGAACCAAGTGTAGAAGATGCAATTTTTAGCTTGCCAGCTGGTAATAACGCTGAAGCTGTCCATACGGCAAATAAGGAGAATCCTATTTGCTTTGTAGTTTGAGAATTTTGAACCGTTATAATTTGATTTGCGTTTAAATCAAAAACCGACAAAGAATAGCCTTCTGGTAAACTTGATGCTGATATGTCGAAGGTAGATTGAAAGCTAGAGATAAAAATTATACATTTTGATGTCGAAGATTGCATTTCTTCATCATCATTAACTCCTTTTTCATGTGCGATAGAATAATAAGCATTATCTCCGTATATATAACTGTATGATGTGCATGAAAATAAAGTTTTTTTGAACGTTGCATAAGTAATTCGCGAATTATCCAGTGGTACAATAGTTATAGATCCTTGGCTATCCTGTGTTTCATAAACGTGAGAATTTATCCTAGTTACTTTAATATCATAGGTGATCGCAAAATCTTCAGAATTTGAAATGACAATGGTGGTTTGTCCAGGTATTATAAAGTTTTCTCCACCCTCTTTAACATCATATACATACTCACCAGGATCGAAAGATGATAAAGAGAGGGAGAAAAAACATAAAAACATTTTCAAAATTAAATCTTTTGGTCTGAATTTTTTTACATTAGAATATTTGATCGTAATAGCTGCATTTAATGGATTTAATAAAAAAATTCGCGACCTTCATAAAAATGTTGTCATGCATAAATTTGAAAGGGATTGAAAATTATTCTTGTTAAAAAATATGAACATACAATAATTCTTATTAAATCAAAATCGAATGAATTCATTTTTGAATGATCTCTGAAAATAAAAAACATTTTCAGTAATATATTTTATATATATATATACACCTTTAAAAAGAAACAAATTTCCACATACCTTGAAAACATTCAAAAATCGAAATCATATTCAAATTAATTACCGTCAATAATAAACATATATTTATGATAAATAATTCAAAATTTTAAAAATCAAATTGTATTTTATGATATCTCTACTTTTTTAAATGACTTTGATATTAATTGATTATATATTTGCGCATAACATATGCTATGGTGTTATACAGCCTTTAATACGGCCAAATAAAGTTCTGCTAATCCTTTTCAGCATTCCATCCATCTGGACTTGCAAGTGACTTTTGCATGCTAGGAACACAATATTCATGCAATTTAGCTACAAGAATATAAGAAACGAATAAATAAAACAAGATTTTCAAGATATTCATCTATAGATTCTCAATAGTTCTATATTAGCATTTATACTATATGCATCACAAAATAATTGGTTTAAGTTCTTATATTCTTACAACAAATATACCAGGTATGTTCGCCCCATAAAATGATCGAAAGCCTCTGGTGGCAAGTCTGAGAATGTATTTTTGTCATGCTAACATTATAGTAAATGCTTCTCTAAATATTATTTCTTATTTGTGCTGTAATAAATTTTCGTTATCTTCAATGATTTCCAATATTTTGCCAATATGTCGCACATTAATATACACATATAGGATATTTCATTTCGAGCTTTCTAGCTTAAAGTAATCTTGATAAAAAAAACTTCTATCTTTTTCTTTGTAATATTAGGAATATAAAATGTATGAATGTAATAAACAGAAATTCATCAAAAGTGACAGCTCTCAATTTTTTGACATTTGTAAATTCTAAATTGAATGAGAAAAATGAAATAATACTAAGCATAATACAATATTCTAGATTTAATTATAATTAGGAAAAAGTTAGTTTTGAGAGTACTTTTCATAGGCATATAGAATGAAATCTTCTGAAAAATAATATCACATAAACTCATATTATTTTCTAATATATAACTATTTTATATAAAAATCAAATTCAATGATCTTAAAAGCGAAGGATAAACCTCAAAATTTACGAATATAATGAGTGGGAATATAATGCTTATCTATCATAAAACCATATGAAATATCAATTTTTGCTTTACGCCTAATTTTTGACGACAATTAGCAAAAAATGTTAAATGTTAACACTCAGTCCATTTGAATATGAAAAATAAAATTGACTTTGATTAAATGTTTTTATTTATCATGCAATTCTTCTTGCGACCAAAGATTTGAATAAAAGTTCAAAAAATAAGATAGCTTAAAAAATAATATACGGTAGTGTTTACTAATAGATGAATAGTATATAAATTCTATTAAAATGGATTTGATCCAAAAAAATATAAAACCAAAAATAATTGTTATAATTTAAATGAAGAAGTAATTTAAAACGATTTTATTTATGATCAAATTTTATATATTTTTTTGGATCAAATCCATTTTAATAGAATTTATATACTATTCATCTATTAGTAAACACTACCGTATATTATTTTTTAAGCTATCTTATTTTTTGAACTTTTATTCAAATCTTTGGTCGCAAGAAGAATTGCATGATAAATAAAAACATTTAATCAAAGTCAATTTTATTTTTCATATTCAAATGGACTGAGTGTTAACATTTAACATTTTTTGCTAATTGTCGTCAAAAATTAGGCGTAAAGCAAAAATTGATATTTCATATGGTTTTATGATAGATAAGCATTATATTCCCACTCATTATATTCGTAAATTTTGAGGTTTATCCTTCGCTTTTAAGATCATTGAATTTGATTTTTATATAAAATAGTTATATATTAGAAAATAATATGAGTTTATGTGATATTATTTTTCAGAAGATTTTGTGTTCTTCTTCAAAATTTTATTTTTTTATTAAAAAGAATCTTTACAAAATATACATTTACTTTAATTAATATTTAAAAACGTGCTCTATCAAAAGTTCCAAAAATTCAATATTTTAGCTTTTCTGAGGTGTCACTTTTGATGAATTTCTGTTTACAACATGAATGCTTTTTAAAATTTAAATGTTGAAAGATAATACTTTTGATGATATTTTGGAATTTTTGAAGCAAATTTGAATACATGTTGATTAATGAATCTATCTTATGTCTTTTACTTTAACATTGGCATTATGTCATTTTATATCTATAAACTTAATAAAAATACGAGTGGGGGACAAACTCGCCCATTGTCACTTTTTCATTAACCTTAAACTTGTAATTTTCATTATTTTTAATTAACCTTATTTCTTTCCCAATTCCTGATTTATTTTATTCACTTACTATTAAAAGTCACATTTTAATAAAATATAATAATTTATTTATAGCATTTTTTACTATACTGTAATAAAAAATTAATTATAATAAATTAAATGTTTATTAAATCAAATGTTTTCTTTGCAATAATATTTTTAATGTTGAGTAAACAATGTTGGGATCAAGTGTATCATTTTTCAGACCTTTCTGAACAGCTTCAAGCATACTGATGCATTCGACTTTTTTAAATTGTGTCATTTCTTCGAAATCTCTTGTGACTTTTTTGATAACTTTAACACTTCTCTCTGAATCCAGACCTTTAATTTGCAACTTAATCAGGAATGAAGGAACAACACTGGAATATAACTCGATGACAAGTTCATCGAGTCGAAGATTTGGTTGTACACCACTTGTATGTGCCGGATACCATTGTGTCAAATTTTTTCTGAAATTAACTTTAAAAGTACTAAGTAAGATCATGAGATATAGCAATATATGTTTAAACCAACTTATATTTTGGTTGTACACCACTTGTATGTGCCGGATACCATTGTGTCAAATTTTTTCTGAAATTAACTTTAAAAGTACTAAGTAAGATCATGAGATATAGCAATATATGTTTAAACCAACTTATATTTTGGTTGTACACCACTTGTATGTGCCGGATACCATTGTGTCAAATTTTTTCTGAAATTAACTTTAAAAGTACTAAGTAAGATCATGAGATATAGCAATATATGTTTAAACCAACTTATATTTTGGTTGTACACCACTTGTATGTGCCGGATACCATTGTGTCAAATTTTTTCTGAAATTAACTTTAAAAGTACTAAGTAAGATCATGAGATATAGCAATATATGTTTAAACTAACTTATATTTTGGTTGTACACCACTTGTATGTGCCGGATACCATTGTGTCAAATTTTTTCTGAAATTAACTTTAAAAGTACTAAGTAAGATCATTTATTTTTGCATAATATAATGCCAATATGGTTTCTTTTGATTTTATTTCATTTATAAGCAAATCAGATTTACCCAAAAACTCCACTCCATAAGCGTTCATTTGCTAAATTAAAAAGTGACAATGGGCTAGTCTGTCCCTTTCTCAATACATGTTGATTAATGAATCTATCTTATGTCTTTTACTTTAACATTGGCATTATGTCATTTTATATCTATAAACTTAATAAAAATACATAATTAAATTTCCGAAATCCGTGATATCATTATTTTTCCCAAGTATGACATAGAATTTTTTTCTCTTAATGAATATTAAAGATATTTTATAAAGTAAAATACAAACGTTTAATGTCTGATCAAGACGTTCATCCAAACAAATATGGGGAAATGCGAAGTAAGTTCAAATACTACATTGATTTATATAATGCATTGTATCAGCTTAAAACTGAAAAAGAAGAAGAACTCAACAATATTTACAAAAAGATCCAAACAGAATTGATCGATTCAAATCAACTCCCAGCAGAAAATATTATCAGCGATATTTTGAATATCATTCCGTATAATAATCGCTATACAAAGTCATATTTATCTCTTGCGAATTTCATATATAATGACTATCACGTCAAAGAGGTCAAAAATGTTAATTGTGTTTCAAACTTATTGTTTTATGATGAATATGAAATTGAATTAGACTATTCTGATCCAATTGATATTTTTACAGAAGATACAATTTACAAAGCAATTATGTATAATAACTTAAAAACATTCATCACATTCACCGAAAGAGAAGGTTTTGATAAAGATCAAAAACTTGAAAGCTATTTATATCCAGATTCTTATGATGGATTTTCATTACTTGAATTATGCTGTTACTATGGAGCTGATGACTGTTTCAAGTTCTTGAGAACGAAATTTAACTCAGAAATAACTCGAGAATGTCTACAGCTTTCATTTTTAGGAGGAAATCAAGAGATCATGAGCGAATGTTTGAAATATCAAGAACCAGATGAATATTGCATGGAAAATGCAATTATTTCGCATAACATTGATTTTGTCACATTCTTGATAAATGAATACAATATAAAGATCGAATTCGAAGATTGCACAAAATATAAGAATCTTGAATCATTTTTAGTTTATTTCGATCAAACTAATGATATTAACTAATGTTTTGTTTATTCATCGGTGTTTGATATTCCATCTCTTTGCGAATATTTCCTTTTACATGGTGTAGATATTAATGCAAAAAATCACGATGGAGAAAGCGCTCTTCATTATGCAGCCTATGGTCATAGTAAAGAAGCAGCCAAATTTCTTATTTCACGTGGTATAAATATCAATGGAAAAGATGAATATGGGCAAACCGCTCTTCATATTTCAGCACGTAACAACAATAAAGAAGTAGCTGAACTTCTTATTTCACATGGTGCAAATATTAATGAAAAAACTAATGATGGAAAAACAGTTTTTTATTTTGCAGCATGGAATAATAGCAAAGAAGTAGTCGAGCTTCTTATTTTACATAGTGCAAAAATCAAGCCAAAAGGAATTCTTAATTTTATAGCAAAATATAATAACACAGAAACAGCTGAACTTCTTATTTCACATGGTATAAATATCAATCAAAAAGATGAAGCTGGACAAACCGCTCTTCATGAAGCAGCATGGAATAATAGTAAAGAAACAGCCAAACTTCTTATTTCACATGGTATAAATATCAATGAAAAAGATAATCATGGGAAAACCGCTCTTCATTATGCAACAAAAAATAATAGAAAAGAAATGGCTGAACTTCTTATTTCACATGGTGCAAATATCAATGAAAAAGATAATAATGGAAAAACCGCTCTTCATTGTGCAACAAAAAAGAATTATAAAGAAATCTGCGAACTTCTTATTTCACATGGTGCAAATATCAATGAAAGCGATAAATATGGGCGAAACGCTCTTCATATTGCAGCAGCGAATGGTAATAAAGAAATCTGCGAACTTCTTATTTCACATGGTGCAAATATCAATGAAAAAAGTAAAGTTGGATTAACTGCTCTTCATTTAGCATCAAAAAATGATAGTAAAGAAATCCGTGAACTTCTTATTTCACATGGTGCAAAGATCAATGAAAAAAACGAAGATGGAAAAACCGCTCTTCATTATGCAATAGATAACAAAAGAAAAGAAGCTGCCGAACTTCTTATTTCACATGGTGCAAATATCAATGAAAAAGATAAAAACGGAAAAACCTCTCTTCATTATGCAGCAGAGAATAATAGAAAAGAAATTGCCGAACTTCTTATTTCACATGGTGCAAATATCAATGAAAAAGATAATAATGGAAGAACTGCTCTTATTCATGCAGCAAAAAATTCTAATATAAAAATATGTGAAATTCTTATTTCGCATGGTGCAAATATCAATGAAAAAGATAATGATGGAAAAACAGCCCTTAATGAATCAAAAATTTTATATACCAAAGAAATAACTAAACTTCTTATTTCACATGGAACAAATATCAATGAAAAAGATAATGAGGGAAAAACCTTTCTTCATTATTCAGCAGCGTTTTATAATGCAGAAGTAGCCGAACTTCTTATTTCACATGGAGCAAATATCAATGAAAAAGATAATAATGGAAAAACAGTTTTTCATTATGCAGTAAAGAATTTTAGTCCAGAAACAGCCGAACTTCTTATTTCACACATGGTGCAAATATCAATGAAAAAGATAATGATGGAAAACATCTCTTTATTATGCAATAGATAGTAATAGTGAAACAACAGTCGAACTCCTTATTTCACTTGGTATAAATATAAATGAAAAAGATAATGATGGGCAAATTTCTCTTCATTATGCAGCAGAGGCTAATAGAATAGAAATAGCTGAAATCCTTATTTCACATGGTGCAAATATCAATGAAAGGGATATAAATGGACAAACCGCTCTTCATATTGCGGCATATAATGATAGAAAAAAAATGTGCAAACTTCTTATTTCACATGGTGCAAATATCAATGAAAAAGATAATCATGGGAAAACTGCTCTTCATTATGCAACAAAAAATAATAGAAAAGAAATGGCTGAACTTCTTATTTCACATGGTATAAATATCAATGAAAAAGATAATAATGGAAAAACCGCTCTTCATTATGCAACAACAGAGAATTATAAAGAAATCTGTGAACTTCTTATTTCACATGGTGCAAATATCAATGAAAGCGATAAATATGGGCGAAACGCTCTTCATATTGCAGCAGCGAATG
Organism: Trichomonas vaginalis G3; assembly: GCF_026262505.1. Lineage (NCBI taxonomy): Eukaryota > Parabasalia > Trichomonadida > Trichomonadidae > Trichomonas > Trichomonas vaginalis. The sequence goes on along the minus strand of NC_067204.1, from coordinate 24,475,730 downwards.
GTAATAAAGAAATCTGCGAACTTCTTATTTCACATGGTGCAAATATCAATGAAAAAAGTAAAGTTGGATTAACTGCTCTTCATTTAGCATCAAAAAATGATAGTAAAGAAATCCGTGAACTTCTTATTTCACATGGTGCAAAGATCAATGAAAAAAACGAAGATGGAAAAACCGCTCTTCATTATGCAATAGATAACAAAAGAAAAGAAGCTGCCGAACTTCTTATTTCACATGGTGCAAATATCAATGAAAAAGATAAAAACGGAAAAACCTCTCTTCATTATGCAGCAGAGAATAATAGAAAAGAAATTGCCGAACTTCTTATTTCACATGGTGCAAATATCAATGAAAAAGATAATAATGGAAGAACTGCTCTTATTCATGCAGCAAAAAATTCTAATATAAAAATATGTGAAATTCTTATTTCACATGGTGCAAATATCAATGAAAAAGATAATAATGGAAAAACCGCTCTTCATTGTGCAACAAAAAAGAATTATAAAGAAATCTGCGAACTTCTTATTTCACATGGTGCAAATATCAATGAAAGCGATAAATATGGGCGAAACGCTCTTCATATTGCAGCAGCGAATGGTAATAAAGAAATCTGCGAACTTCTTATTTCACATGGTGCAAATATCAATGAAAAAAGTAAAGTTGGATTAACTGCTCTTCATTTAGCATCAAAAAATGATAGTAAAGAAATCCGTGAACTTCTTATTTCACATGGTGCAAAGATCAATGAAAAAAACGAAGATGGAAAAACCGCTCTTCATTATGCAATAGATAACAAAAGAAAAGAAGCTGCCGAACTTCTTATTTCACATGGTGCAAATATCAATGAAAAAGATAAAAACGGAAAAACCTCTCTTCATTATGCAGCAGAGAATAATAGAAAAGAAATTGCCGAACTTCTTATTTCACATGGTGCAAATATCAATGAAAAAGATAATAATGGAAGAACTGCTCTTATTCATGCAGCAAAAAATTCTAATATAAAAATATGTGAAATTCTTATTTCGCATGGTGCAAATATCAATGAAAAAGATAATGATGGAAAAACAGCCCTTAATGAATCAAAAATTTTATATACCAAAGAAATAACTAAACTTCTTATTTCACATGGAACAAATATCAATGAAAAAGATAATGAGGGAAAAACCTTTCTTCATTATTCAGCAGCGTTTTATAATGCAGAAGTAGCCGAACTTCTTATTTCACATGGAGCAAATATCAATGAAAAAGATAATAATGGAAAAACAGTTTTTCATTATGCAGTAAAGAATTTTAGTCCAGAAACAGCCGAACTTCTTATTTCACATGGTGCAAATATCAATGAAAAAGATAATGATGGAAAAACATCTCTTTATTATGCAATAGATAGTAATAGTGAAACAACAGTCGAACTCCTTATTTCACTTGGTATAAATATAAATGAAAAAGATAATGATGGGCAAATTTCTCTTCATTATGCAGCAGAGGCTAATAGAATAGAAATAGCTGAAATCCTTATTTCACATGGTGCAAATATCAATGAAAGGGATATAAATGGACAAACCGCTCTTCATATTGCGGCATATAATGATAGAAAAAAAATGTGCAAACTTCTTATTTCACATGGTGCAAATATCAATGAAAAAGATAATCATGGGAAAACTGCTCTTCATTATGCAACAAAAAATAATAGAAAAGAAATGGCTGAACTTCTTATTTCACATGGTATAAATATCAATGAAAAAGATAATAATGGAAAAACCGCTCTTCATTATGCAACAACAGAGAATTATAAAGAAATCTGTGAACTTCTTATTTCACATGGTGCAAATATCAATGAAAAAAATAAAAACGGAAAAACTGCTCTTCATAATGCAACATCTAATAAAAGTATAGGAATAGTTAAACCTCTTATTTCGCGTGGCGCAAATAGCAATAATAAGGGCAAAAACGGAAAAACCACTCTTAATCGTTCATTATATATAGCTGGGAGAAATATGGGTACACGGGGAAAAAAGATGTAAACCTTGATATTTAGCAGCCGATAGTTCAAAACAAAAACTTAAAAATATGTTTTTTATATATTGACACTCAAGCTTTATTTCCCAATTTTCTATGATAAAAAGCTAATATTTTTGATCTAGAAAAATTTTTATAAATCACCGCTTAGTTCCTAAAATGGCTATAATACTATTTTCCCATTAAAATAATGATATGTTGATATTATCTGCGCGTGTCAGAAAGTTGTAAGTGCACTCTTAATTGTGCACTTAAAATATCATCGTTAATAATTTAAAATTGTTTATAAGTAATATCTATCATTCGTTTTTATCAATGAAATTAACAACCCTTTGTAAAAATTGCAAGAATTATATTCATTTTGGCCATGTGTATATATTGTTCCTTTTATTGGAATTTTAAAAATTTGAAAGTACTTTGGTATCAATAAAAACGATTGTAGAGGAAGTAGAAAAACTTTGAAAGGCCAAAAATTTTTTGTCTTACAAATTTATACTTTCTGACAGAAAGGGTCTTAAATGATAGTTTTCCCACATATTAAATCGATCTTAATTCATAGACTTAAAATCATGTTCTTCATGTCTGTCGTAGGACTTTTAAATTCTTTATTTTAGCATATAGAAGTCATACTTCATGTGATGTATTTTATCGCAAACACATTAATTGCGTGTGAAGCTTAAACGCAAGCTTGAAATCATATTAATTGCATGTAAACCTTTCAATCTACTCAAATTTTGAGAGACAGACGCAAAGAATATGATTTCATTTTTAAGGATACCCTTACATTGCGTAGTTAGAAAGAGAATATGATATTGTCATGATTGCTAAAGTTTTAGGCTCCAGAAATGAATATACATCAAACTGAAACAATTGATAAATTGAATGAACTTTTGAGAGGTTCTCAAATAAAAAAATTATCTAATTTTTTACAATATTACTATTATTTTATCCACATATGTATATATAGTAATTTGAGAAAACTTTTAGGAAAAAATAAGTTTAATAAAAATCTGAATTTTACTTGTTGTGGGATTGTTATTAATTGACACTCCAGACGTATTACTAATAGTTATGCGTATGCAATTAAAATATTTCTGATGGACAAAATGTGAGATTTATATCAGATAATTCATTTCTACTATTATGTTATTCATTTATGAGTTTGCACTTATTCGCACTAAATAAATAACTATTAAAAATTGTTTTAATTAATTGACACCATATAATAGAGTGAATTTTGTTTGATCAAACAACAATAGATGATAGATATAAAGCCAAGAAACTTGCTATTAATATGCTCTACTTGCTATTTCAATGTAAGTATGATATTTTCTAAATGTTTCGTTCAGATAACTTAGATATATTAGTCAAAATTTGAAATTTTAATAGCACATATATTAAAAATAATTATTATTCATAAAAGATTAATGAAATAGTAAAAAAAATCAATCAAATTATAAAAATACAACATTTAGAAGAATTCTTATTATCCTTCAAAAAGTCAGTATTTCTGCTGTAATTTTCTACAACATTGTAGTTATTGCACTTTGTCTATGGATTTGTATATATGTTATATATAAATTATATATCTAAACTGCCCATAAGTGCAATTTTTATATAAATTGTTTATTTCTTTAACAATTTCATATGAAATATGCTTTTTTAAGCGTATCAAAGCTGTGTTCTTAATGTGCATGGATATATCAAGAAAAATGTCGAAAAAAATGTGAATTCACAAATTCACTGAATTTTCACCGTTTTTTGAATTTTGCTACAGCACTAATATTAAATAATACTAAAATCTTCTGTCTTTGTAAAAGAATAAATTCTGACAAAAAGTGCTCGTTTAAATTTAATGATCATCTGTATGACTAAGTGGTAAAAAGTGTTTATGACCAAAAAAGGGTTACATGCTTAGTCTATTTTTCTGACAGGATACTCTAGATTTACATGATCTCTATTTCATATCTCCGTTTTTAGATTCTTCGACAGATTTTATGATAGAAAACCAAGATTAACAAATTTCCGGCATGTTAATGAAGAAATCTGCAGCTACCCTCAATATTATTTCAATAATCAGTATCGTTTCTCTTACAATTTATTTTTTTCTCAATAATTTAACAAGAAATAACAATACACACTTGGTTTTACGTATAAAAGCTAAGTGTCGAACTTAATCAACTTTACTTACTTAGCAAATGAATATTTTTGTGGTTGCGAGTTCTGAATGCTGAAGTTTTAGATTTCTCTATAAATGATATCATTGCACTTACAATGTTGTTCCAGCCTATCGCATAAATCATAGAAAATCCAAAAAAAAAATAATATAAAGAAAATTCATGTCATGAAGTTCAAAAAATACCGTGTAACATTAAAATTTGTTATGCATAATACATTTTAGCTATTATTGATTTTTTTTTTAATTTTCGAGAAATTGAATGGTGAGTCCGATAGAGAAATTTTTAAAAATCCTAGTCCCTCATAGAAGTAATTTCCCTCGTCTCCCATACTTCCAAATGTATGCATATGACATAAACTTTTATGCATTACACAAGTGGCCAATAATATCTATAGAGTAAAAAATTAGAAATTTAATTTTTTTATATGATAGTTATATTTCAGATTTGCGAGCGTAACTTTTTTCTCCATGGCATACTTGTTTTAAGAGCAAATGATCAAAATCGTCCTTCAATTATTGAAGGAGCTGATATCTTTTGAAAATTGAATTGAAATGGTATTCAATTTTCAAATTTCCTCTCAATTTTGGAAACATATCAACTCTATGAATTAACAATTATGTGCCTTCACAGTTTATCAGTCATATAAGGTGCTTATAAAGAAAAAAGTTACGCTCGCAAAATATGTTTTTATATAGATTTCACATAAAATAATTATGTAATTTCTAAAAAGAATATTTTTGTTCTTGAATATTAAAGTGTATTGTAGTTTAAAAAGTTTTAAATATGTTGCTAAAATTTCAGGTTTATAGCTCATGTCTAGCATGACTTCTTCGTATGCGCAAAAAATCTGACACGTAAGGGTATCCTTAATAAAAAAATGTTATACACTTAACTAAAAAAAAGTATAAGAAAGTTTATTATTTTAAATATTCTGATTAATTTTCTTTCATCATTTCTTATCAGAATTAGGTCTGCAATAAGCATGAGTTACAAAGTTATCTTTCATTACATAGAACACGGAGTCATTGATTGGTTTTCCACAGATTGCGCACTTTGTATTTGTTCCAACCTCGATGAAACCACCTTTCAAGTACTTCAACTGTTGTTCTTTTTCTCTTTTTACTGTATCAAGTAAACCATTCTTTAGCTGAGCCAATCTTGATGTGTTCAAATCGGATGTTGTTATGTATTTCAAGAACTCAGAGATATCAGAAATAGAAGTATTCAAGTCGATGAAATCGATAGCAGCATCAGGTTTGATTCGATCTGCGCATTTATTGACGAATTCTGCTACGTAATCCTTCATTTCTTCTGTGTTTCTCATTTCGAACAAATACTTGTTGTATATCTCCATTGTACTTGGATTTTCTTTGTCGTAGTAGCAATCCAAGAGATACAAACCATACTCCAATCTTTCTTCTCCTTTTGTGAATCTCTTTTCTGATTTCGTGATCAAATCCAACGCGTGTTCAATTGATTTGATCTTTCTGTAAGCGATGAGTTTCTCTTCAATCAACATGTTATCGATTGAAGTAATGATGTCAACATCGAATTCGCTGCTTGGAATTGTTTCCAAGATCTTTTTAAGTCCTTCTCTGTAAGACTTAATCGGATCTTTTTCTTGAGAAATCAATGATTTGCTTGATCCAAATTTAGATTTCTCTTTCAACAAATTCAAATAAACATCAACTAATAATTTCGCAATCGACTTTTGTAACAAACCTCTGTCGTAAATTGCGAATTCGAGGAAATGAGCCAACAAGTTATTCCTCAGTTCTTCATCAACTTTGTCGTTCTTCTGCAAGAAATGAACAACAGTGTCAATGTCTGTTGACATCAAAGTTGGAGAACAAAAGATTTCGCTTGCTTTGTTCAGTCTTGAGTCGATGTATTGTATTGGATAAACACTCTTTTCTGTTTTAGATCTAACACTTGTTGTATCCAATACTTGTGTAGTCAGTTCTTTGAGGATTTCGTCGAAAAAGATTTTTCCTTGTGTCAAACAATCCTTTGAATTCCTCAAATAAGAAATCGCTCTGTCAATGTTGTGTTGGCCCAAAATGAAGCGAATTGCAATGTCATGCTGGCCATGTAACTCGCACAAATCAATAAGAGCATCTTGTTGTTGGAGATTAATAAATGTATCTTTAACAATCGTAAAGAAAATCGGTGGATTGTTTTTAATCTCTTTAGATAACTCAAATTGTTGTGCAGTGCGTGCATAGCATTGGAATAACATTGTATTATAGATCTTCTTGCATGTGGAATTTGTCTCGTTCTTAAGAATGTTCTTCAAGTATTGTTGTAATGGCATAATTGCTTCTTGATCTTTTCCAAGCGGTTTTGACAAAAATCTTGATGTCAACAAATCATCGGCGTTTTTCTTCACCTCGTCGAGACTTTGTATTCCTTGTTTAGCCTCGCGTGCGTAGTCCTCGTATTTCATGTAGATCTTCGACGCGTCGGGGATTTCTTCATCGCTTTGAGTGATTTGATTCAATTCTTTAATTGCGTCGTAAACTTTTTCTGGATTGATTCTGGAAGTGTCTGGAAGGTCTTTCAGGGTATCAAGGACTTTCGTATATGCGTCTTTTGTCTTCTGGATATCATCCATTGTTGCTTTCTTAAGGTCTTGTGTCGCAAAAGTTGTAAAACGTTTAAGAATTGCAAATGGATGTTTCATACTCATCTGGAACTTCTCGAAAGCATCGGAGTAGCGTTGCGCACTTACTAAGTTCTCGGAATACTGTAGATAAATGTCCGAAAGCTTTTGGTCGTTCCTGAAATCTGGATATTTGATTATTCGACAAAAAGTGATCGCGTTTTCCCACTGTTTGGTATTGTTGGTATAGATAAGATGGAATATGTGTCTGTCTGGGCCATTCGTGTTGTATCTGGAAATATAAGTATTATTTTTGTTTGTAATGACAACGTTGAAGTTTGGCATGATTTCTACGCATGGGTATTTGAGTTTGAAGGGTATTGGATACTCTTCGCAAATGGTTCCGATTGTAGATTTGATTATTAGAGCTTTGTAGGTCAGAACGAAGATGTAAGGAGGTATAATTTCAAGGTATACGATTTCGTCGGTGAAATTAAGATTGCTTGGATCAATTTCTTTATCTGGGAATAATAAAGTTACAGTGTTTTGATATGACACTGCAAAGTTGTTCTTTCCCTTGATAGATCTGATTGACTTTATTTGCATGTTTTGGCTTTCGTATTTCTTGAACTGAAAATCGAATTTATGATAAGCTCCTTTCTCAACAATAACAAAATGCGAAATTCCTACGGCAAGATCGAGAGGTCTGAATTTATGTGGCATTGATCTCATCTTTTCGAGATTGTTGTTAGAGAATCTGTAAATTCCAATTTCCTTTGGTTCTACGACTACTAACTCCTCGTGGTTATCGGACGGAGCTATAAATAATGCATTTGTAATTGGTGTTTCAAGGAATTTACCTGGCCATTTATCTTCAGGGAGATAATAAACACTTTTGCCTGCTAAAACAAGCAAAATATATCTATCTCCGATCTTGATAGTTTGCATTGCCTTTGGAGTACTCCATGTGAATTGAAGTTCGGAAATTTCGCCTTTAGATCTGTTATCAATTACGTATTTGCAAATTGTTGGAGCTTTTGTTGCAAAATAAATAAAAGATTCGGTATGTGTTGTACAAAGGATATCTGATGATAGTGGGGAACAAAGAGTATTGATCTTGTCAAATCCCTGTTCCTGCGTCATTCAACTGCAAAACAAAAAACAACCGCTTTTCATTATTATCGGCGTGGTAGCGCCTGTAAATATTGATAAACTATATATGAGCATTATAATAAAACCGGAAAAAGTCAATAATCACATCTTATTTTTGCATAATTCAAAATGGAATCATGTATTATTAAGTCATAATTAAATTCAGAAGACCCCTTTCAAAATAATTGAATACAATTCAATCATTAAAGGACAGAATTTTTAAATTTTAAGCAATTAATATGAACAACAATATTTGGTAAAATACAATTAAAATATTATTAGGCAGAATTAATAAACAGATATATGTTGAATTCCCTGGATATAGGCCAAATGGCCCCAAATTTTGGATACAGCTCCCATGCATGCTTGGGAATAATGTTTGTATGAACATGCAATAAAATCTATAAGTAAATTTTGAGGAAATTGTTTGGGTAATTTGAATATATTGTAAGTTCTGATTTTTTTTCTTTTTCTTTTTTTTTTCATTTTTTACTTAATTAGCTGATTTATTCATAATATGAATCGGGTAAAACTAATTATTATAATTTGTAAAATGATATTAATGCTTAAATATAATATATTACAATATTGAGTAAAATTATTATATTAATCAACATGAAGGATGATTGAAATTAAAATGTTAAGATTGTAATTTGAAATCATTAATAATTTCATATATCTTGCATGTTTCAATAATATTTTCGAATTGAGCGAAAAATTGATGGGTTATTTCATATCAAGAAGCCTTGCTGATCATATAGTATCTAAATTATATAAAGTTGTGAATTATATACTGGTTGTAAGACAATTTGTATTAAAAAAAAAAATTATTTATAATAAGAGAATGACTGTTTTATGTGCAATGGCTATGTTTTATTTATCAATAAAGAGTTAATTGTTGCAGAAAAAGCAATATATTAAGAATCATTTCTGATTCTTCATAAAGTTGAATCAAAGACAGTCATTATTATAGAATGATTGTCTTTGTGTGCAATAATCACGTGTTATTCATGTATATACACGTGATTGTTGCAGATAATGCAACTTTTTTTAGAATCATTTCTGATTCTTCATAAAGTTGAATCAAAGACAGTCATTATTATAGAATGATTGTCTTTGTGTGCAACATTCACTTGTGTTGACAACAATAACATGTGATTGTTGTTCATAATGCAACTTTTTTTAGAATCATTTCTGATTCTTCATAAAGTTGGATCAAAGACAGTCATTATTATAGAATGGTTGTCTTTGTGTGCAACATTCACTTGTGTTGACAACAATAACATGTGATTGTTGTTCATAATGCAACTTTTTTTAGAATCATTTTCTGATTCTTCATAAAGTTGGATCAAAGACAGTCATTATTATAGAATGGTTGTCTTTGTGTGCAACATTCACTTGTGTTGACAACAATAACATGTGATTGTTGTTCATAATGCAACTTTTTTTAGAATCATTTCTGATTCTTCATAAAGTTGAATCAAAGACAGTCATTATTATAGAATGGTTGTCTTTGTGTGCAACATTCACTTGTGTTGACAACAATAACATGTGATTGTTGTTCATAATGCAACTTTTTTTAGAATCATTTCTGATTCTTCATAAAGTTGAATCAAAGACAGTCATTATTATAGAATGGTTGTCTTTGTGTGCAACATTCACTTGTGTTGACAACAATAACATGTGATTGTTGTTCATAATGCAACTTTTTTTAGAATCATTTCTGATTTTTCATAAAGTTGGATCAAAGACAGTCATTATTATAGAATGGTTGTGTTTGTGTGCAACATTCACTTGTATTGACAACAATAACATGTGATTGTTGTTCATAATGCAACTTTTTTAGAATCATTTCTGATTCTTCATAAAGTGGAATCAAAGACAGTCATTATTATAGAATGGTTGTGTTTGTGTGCAACATTCACTTGTGTTGACAACAATAACATGTGATTGTTGTTCATAATGCAACTTTTTTTAGAATCATTTCTGATTCTTCATAAAGTTGAATCAAAGACAGTCATTATTATAGAATGGTTGTCTTTGTATGCAACATTCACTTGTGTTGACAACAATAACATGTGATTGTTGTTCATAATGCAACTTTTTTTAGAATCATTTCTGATTCTTCATAAAGTTGGATCAAAGACAGTCATTATTATAGAATGGTTGTCTTTGTGTGCAACATTCACTTGTGTTGACAACAATAACATGTGATTGTTGTTCATAATGCAACTTTTTTTAGAATCATTTCTGATTCTTCATAAAGTTGGATCAAAGACAGTCATTATTATAGAATGATTGTCTTTGTTCGCAATAATCACGTGTTATTCATGTATATACACGTGATTATTGCAGATAATGCAACTTTTTAGAATCATTTCTGATTCTTCATAAAGTTGAATCAAAGACAGTCATTATTATAGAATGATTGTCTTTGTTCGCAATAATCACGTGTTATTCATGTATATACACGTGATTATTTGCAGATAATGCAACTTTTTTTAGAATCATTTCTGATTCTTCATAAAGTGGAATCAAAGACAGTCATTATTATAGAATGATTGTCTTTGTTCGCAATAATCACGTGTTATTCATGTATATACACGTGATTGTTGCAGATAATGCAACTTTTTTTAGAATCATTTCTGATTCTTCATAAAGTTGAATCAAAGACAGTCATTATTATAGAATGGTTGTCTTTGTGTGCAACATTCACTTGTGTTGACAACAATAACATGTGATTGTTGTTCATAATGCAACTTTTTTTAGAATCATTCTGATTCTTCATAAAGTTGAATCAAAGACAGTCATTATTATAGAATGGTTGTCTTTGTGTGCAACATTCACTTGTATCGACAACAATAACATGTGATTGTTGTTTCATAATGCAACTTTTTTTAGAATCATTTCTGATTCTTCATAAAGTTGATCAAAGACAGTCATTATTATAGAATGATTGTCTTTGTTCGCAATAATCACGTGTTATTCATGTATATACACGTGATTATTGCAGATAATGCAACTTTTTTTAGAATCATTTCTGATTCTTCATAAAGTGAATCAAAGACAGTCATTATTATAGAATGGTTGTCTTTGTGTGCAACATTCACTTGTGTTGACAACAATAACATGTGATTGTTGTTTCATAATGCAACTTTTTTTAGAATCATTTCTGATTCTTCATAAAGTTGGATCAAAGACAGTCATTATTATAGAATGGTTGTCTTTGTGTGCAACATTCACTTGTGTTGACAACAATAACATGTGATTGTTGTTCATAATGCAACTTTTTTTAGAATCATTTCTGATTCTTCATAAAGTTGGATCAAAGACAGTCATTATTATAGAATGATTGTCTTTGTTCGCAATAATCACGTGTTATTCATGTATATACACGTGATTATTGCAGATAATGCAACTTTTTTTAGAATCATTTCTGATTCTTCATAAAGTGGAATCAAAGACAGTCATTATTATAGAATGGTTGTCTTTGTGTGCAACATTCACTTGTATCGACAACAATAACATGTGATTGTTGTTCATAATGCAACTTTTTTTAGAATCATTTCTGATTCTTCATAAAGTTGAATCAAAGACAGTCATTGATAGACAATTGTTATTATTCTCTATGTGTCATTCCAGGAGACATTGTCTATGCAAGTCTCCCAGAATGACACATTCATCTACAATCTTCTTCTGATTGTGTGACTTTGAAACACATAATAGCATATTATGCTTTTATTGTTCTCTATGTGTCATTCCAGGAGACATTGTCTATGCAAGTCTCCCAGAATGACACATTCATCTACAATCTTCTTCTGATTGTGTGACTTTGAAACACATAATAGCATATTATGCTTTTATTGTTCTCTATGTGTCATTCCAGGAGACATTGTCTATGCAAGTCTCCCAGAATGACACATATCTATTTAATCATCATTTCATTGTTTAATTTTGACTCATATTTATTAAATCTCTCTTTTTAACTTATTCATTTCTCATTCCCTTCAAAATCCTATCATAAAACCTCCTTTAAAGCAACTTTTTCTTCTCTTTTTACTTTTAATTTCTGAGATTCAAATTTTTTTCTATTTTCTTCAGTTTTCTTTTATAAAACTCATATATCCATTCATACTAATTCTTAATATACTATATTACATTGAGATTTCATCTTTTTTTCATATTTCGAATTAAATCAGCTATATCAACCTAATATCCGGACCTGTCAATATTCAAATATTATTGGCCACATGTATCTGAGCATTTACACAGATTTTACCCACGTTTTGCGAAAAAAACAAAATGATAGAGTGGGTCATAAGGATCAGTTTTGCTATAGCTTGTACGGATTGAAACTCAATATTCATTCGGGAAAAGACGTTTCAAAATTTTGTAAAGTATTCAAATTTGCAGCTTTGTTCGATTTGAAAGTTGAAATTTGAAGCGAAATGACTGCATGAATATGTTCTTCATATTGAATCTAAGCATTTCTTAGAATTTGGAGTTTCTCTTAAAAGTTTTTTCGGTTGAAAAATTAAAAATAAAACAAAAGAATTTTTTTCCGATTTTTTAAACGCATCTTAATTTTTAACGGACGACAGAGTATTTGATCAAAGTCCAATATGGCTATCACACTATATTATAGTAGGTTTGTATGGTAAACAATAAAATTTTGAATTTAATGACTTCATAAAGATTTGATAAGATAATTTTTGTGTAAACAAGTATTTAATATGAAAAAATTAAATTTCATTATCAACACTTAAATTCTGTTATGAATGTAAAGGACAATTATTGAGAAAACATAGATTAGACTAATTATCGAATGTTTGTGAAGAATAAGTGTTTCAGTAGGTTGGACATCGATAGATATAATGAGTAGAAAATGATAATACGATAAAATTAAGATTTGTGATGAGATTTCATAGAGCTAAAGAATATTTGATAAGTTGGGGACATACGGGAAGACTTGCATAGACAATACCTCCCGGAATGGAACATAGAGAACAATAACAGTGCACTGTTGCACTTTGTAGACAAAAGTCACACAATCAGAAGAAGATTGTGGAAGAATGTGTCATTCTGGGAGACTTGCATAGACAATGTCTCCTGGAATGACACATAGAGAACAATAAAAGCATAATATGCTATTATGTGTTTCAAAGTCACACAATCAGAAGAAGATTGTAGATGAATGTGTCATTCTGGGAGACTTGCATAGACAATGTCTCCTGGAATGACACATAGAGAACAATAAAAGCATAATATGCTATTATGTGTTTCAAAGTCACACAATCAGAAGAAGATTGTAGATGAATGTGTCATTCTGGGAGACTTGCATAGACAATGTCTCCTGGAATGACACATAGAGAATAATAACAATTGTCTATCAATGACTGTCTTTGATTCAACTTTATGAAGAATCAGAAATGATTCTAAAAAAAGTTGCATTATGAACAACAATCACATGTTATTGTTGTCGATACAAGTGAATGTTGCACACAAAGACAACCATTCTATAATAATGACTGTCTTTGATTCCACTTTATGAAGAATCAGAAATGATTCTAAAAAAAGTTGCATTATCTGCAATAATCACGTGTATATACATGAATAACACGTGATTATTGCGAACAAAGACAATCATTCTATAATAATGACTGTCTTTGATTCAACTTTATGAAGAATCAGAAATGATTCTAAAAAAGTTGCATTATCTGCAATAATCACGTGTATATACATGAATAACACGTGATTATTGCGAACAAAGACAATCATTCTATAATAATGACTGTCTTTGATCCAACTTTATGAAGAATCAGAAATGATTCTAAAAAAAGTTGCATTATGAACAACAATCACATGTTATTGTTGTCGATACAAGTGAATGTTGCACACAAAGACAACCATTCTATAATAATGACTGTCTTTGATTCAACTTTATGAAGAATCAGAAATGATTCTAAAAAAAGTTGCATTATCTGCAATAATCACGTGTATATACATGAATAACACGTGATTATTGCGAACAAAGACAATCATTCTATAATAATGACTGTCTTTGATTCAACTTTATGAAGAATCAGAAATGATTCTAAAAAAGTTGCATTATCTGCAACAATCACGTGTATATACATGAATAACACGTGATTATTGCGAACAAAGACAATCATTCTATAATAATGACTGTCTTTGATCAACTTTATGAAGAATCAGAAATGATTCTAAAAAAAGTTGCATTATGAACAACAATCACATGTTATTGTTGTCGATACAAGTGAATGTTGCACACAAAGACAACCATTCTATAATAATGACTGTCTTTGATTCAACTTTATGAAGAATCAGAAATGATTCTAAAAAAAGTTGCATTATCTGCAAACAATCACGTGTATATACATGAATAACACGTGTTATTGCACACAAAGACAACCATTCTATAATAATGACTGTCTTTGATTCAACTTTATGAAGAATCAGAAATGATTCTAAAAAAAGTTGCATTATCTGCAACAATCACGTGTATATACATGAATAACACGTGATTATTGCGAACAAAGACAATCATTCTATAATAATGACTGTCTTTGATTCAACTTTATGAAGAATCAGAAATGATTCTAAAAAAAGTTGCATTATCTGCAACAATCACGTGTATATACATGAATAACACGTGATTATTGCGAACAAAGACAATCATTCTATAATAATGACTGTCTTTTGATCCAACTTTATGAAGAATCAGAAATGATTCTAAAAAAAGTTGCATTATGAACAACAATCACATGTTATTGTATGTCGATACAAGTGAATGTTGCACACAAAGACAACCATTCTATAATAATGACTGTCTTTGATTCAACTTTATGAAGAATCAGAAATGATTCTAAAAAAAGTTGCATTATCTGCAACAATCACGTGTATATACATGAATAACACGTGATTATTGCGAACAAAGACAATCATTCTATAATAATGACTGTCTTTGATTCAACTTTATGAAGAATCAGAAATGATTCTAAAAAAAGTTGCATTATCTGCAATAATCACGTGTATATACATGAATAACACGTGATTATTGCGAACAAAGACAATCATTCTATAATAATGACTGTCTTTGATTCAACTTTATGAAGAATCAGAAATGATTCTAAAAAAGTTGAATTATCTGCAACAATCACGTGTATATACATGAATAACACGTGATTATTGCGAACAAAGACAATCATTCTATAATAATGACTGTCTTTGATTCAACTTTATGAAGAATCAGAAATGATTCTAAAAAAGTTGAATTATCTGCAACAATCACGTGTATATACATGAATAACACGTGATTATTGCGAACAAAGACAATCATTCTATAATAATGACTGTCTTTGATCCAACTTTATGAAGAATCAGAAATGATTCTAAAAAAAGTTGCATTATGAACAACAATCACATGTTATTGTTGTCAACACAAGTGAATGTTGCACACAAACACAACCATTCTATAATAATGACTGTCTTTGATTCCACTTTATGAAGAATCAGAAATGATTCTAAAAAAAGTTGCATTATGAACAACAATCACATGTTATTGTTGTCAATACAAGTGAATGTTGCACACAAACACAACCATTCTATAATAATGACTGTCTTTGATCCAACTTTATGAAGAATCAGAAATGATTCTAAAAAAAGTTGCATTATGAACAACAATCACATGTTATTGTTGTCGATACAAGTGAATGTTGCACACAAAGACAACCATTCTATAATAATGACTGTCTTTGATTCAACTTTATGAAGAATCAGAAATGATTCTAAAAAAAGTTGCATTATGAACAACAATCACATGTTATTGTTGTCAACACAAGTGAATGTTGCACACAAAGACAACCATTCTATAATAATGACTGTCTTTGATTCAACTTTATGAAGAATCAGAAATGATTCTAAAAAAGTTGCATTATGAACAACAATCACATGTTATTGTTGTCAACACAAGTGAATGTTGCACACAAAGACAATCATTCTATAATAATGACTGTCTTTGATCCAACTTTATGAAGAATCAGAAATGATTCTAAAAAAAGTTGCATTATGAACAACAATCACATGTTATTGTTGTCAACAAAGTGAATGTTGCACACAAAGACAACCATTCTATAATAATGACTGTCTTTGATTCAACTTTATGAAGAATCAGAAATGATTCTAAAAAAAGTTGCATTATCTGCAACAATCACGTGTATATACATGAATAACACGTGATTATTGCACACAAAGACAATCATTCTATAATAATGACTGTCTTTGATTCAACTTTATGAAGAATCAGAAATGATTCTAAAAAAAGTTGCATTATCTGCAACAATCACGTGTATATACATGAATAACACGTGATTATTGCACACAAAGACAACCATTCTATAATAATGACTGTCTTTGATTCAACTTTATGAAGAATCAGAAATGATTCTAAAAAAAGTTGCATTATCTGCAACAATCACGTGTATATACATGAATAACACGTGATTATTGCGAACAAAGACAATCATTCTATAATAATGACTGTCTTTGATTCAACTTTATGAAGAATCAGAAATGATTCTAAAAAAGTTGCATTATGAACAACAATCACATGTTATTGTTGTCGATACAAGTGAATGTTGCACACAAACACAATCATTCTATAATAATGACTGTCTTTGATCCAACTTTATGAAGAATCAGAAATGATTCTAAAAAAAGTTGCATTATGAACAACAATCACATGTTATTGTTGTCAACACAAGTGAATGTTGCACACAAAGACAATCATTCTATAATAATGACTGTCTTTGATTCAACTTTATGAAGAATCAGAAATGATTCTAAAAAAAGTTGCATTATCTGCAACAATCACGTGTATATACATGAATAACACGTGATTATTGCACACAAAGACAATCATTCTATAATAATGACTGTCTTTGATTCAACTTTATGAAGAATCAGAAATGATTCTAAAAAAGTTGAATTATCTGCAACAATCACGTGTATATACATGAATAACACGTGATTATTGCGAACAAAGACAATCATTCTATAATAATGACTGTCTTTGATCCAACTTTATGAAGAATCAGAAATGATTCTAAAAAAAGTTGCATTATGAACAACAATCACATGTTATTGTTGTCAACACAAGTGAATGTTGCACACAAAGACAACCATTCTATAATAATGACTGTCTTTGATTCAACTTTATGAAGAATCAGAAATGATTCTAAAAAAAGTTGCATTATCTGCAACAATCACGTGTATATACATGAATAACACGTGATTATTGCACACAAAGACAATCATTCTATAATAATGACTGTCTTTGATTCAACTTTATGAAGAATCAGAAATGATTCTAAAAAAAGTTGCATTATCTGCAACAATCACGTGTATATACATGAATAACACGTGATTATTGCACACAAAGACAACCATTCTATAATAATGACTGTCTTTGATTCAACTTTATGAAGAATCAGAAATGATTCTAAAAAAAGTTGCATTATCTGCAACAATCACGTGTATATACATGAATAACACGTGATTATTGCGAACAAAGACAATCATTCTATAATAATGACTGTCTTTGATTCAACTTTATGAAGAATCAGAAATGATTCTAAAAAAGTTGCATTATGAACAACAATCACATGTTATTGTTGTCGATACAAGTGAATGTTGCACACAAAGACAACCATTCTATAATAATGACTGTCTTTGATTCAACTTTATGAAGAATCAGAAATGATTCTAAAAAAAGTTGCATTATCTGCAACAATCACGTGTATATACATGAATAACACGTGATTATTGCACACAAAGACAACCATTCTATAATAATGACTGTCTTTGATTCAACTTTATGAAGAATCAGAAATGATTCTAAAAAAAGTTGCATTATCTGCAATAATCACGTGTATATACATGAATAACACGTGATTATTGCGAACAAAGACAATCATTCTATAATAATGACTGTCTTTGATTCAACTTTATGAAGAATCAGAAATGATTCTAAAAAAAGTTGCATTATCTGCAACAATCACGTGTATATACATGAATAACACGTGATTATTGCGAACAAAGACAATCATTCTATAATAATGACTGTCTTTGATCCAACTTTATGAAGAATCAGAAATGATTCTAAAAAAAGTTGCATTATGAACAACAATCACATGTTATTGTTGTCGATACAAGTGAATGTTGCACACAAAGACAACCATTCTATAATAATGACTGTCTTTGATTCCACTTTATGAAGAATCAGAAATGATTCTAAAAAAAGTTGCATTATCTGCAACAATCACATGTTATTGTTGTCAACACAAGTGAATGTTGCACACAAAGACAACCATTCTATAATAATGACTGTCTTTGATTCAACTTTATGAAGAATCAGAAATGATTCTAAAAAAAGTTGCATTATCTGCAATAATCACGTGTATATACATGAATAACAGTGATTATTGCGAACAAAGACAATCATTCTATAATAATGACTGTCTTTGATTCAACTTTATGAAGAATCAGAAATGATTCTAAAAAAGTTGCATTATCTGCAACAATCACGTGTATATACATGAATAACACGTGATTATTGCGAACAAAGACAATCATTCTATAATAATGACTGTCTTTGATCCAACTTTATGAAGAATCAGAAATGATTCTAAAAAAAGTTGCATTATGAACAACAATCACATGTTATTGTTGTCGATACAAGTGAATGTTGCACACAAAGACAACCATTCTATAATAATGACTGTCTTTGATTCAACTTTATGAAGAATCAGAAATGATTCTAAAAAAAGTTGCATTATGAACAACAATCACATGTTATTGTTGTCAACACAGTGAATGTTGCACACAAACACAACCATTCTATAATAATGACTGTCTTTGATTCACTTTATGAAGAATCAGAAATGATTCTAAAAAAAGTTGCATTATGAACAACAATCACATGTTATTGTTGTCAATACAAGTGATTGTTGCACACAAACACAATCATTCTATAATAATGACTGTCTTTGATTCAACTTTATGAAGAATCAGAAATGATTCTAAAAAAAGTTGCATTATGAACAACAATCACATGTTATTGTTGTCAACACAAGTGAATTGCACACAAAGACAATCATTCTATAATAATGACTGTCTTTGATTCAACTTTATGAAGAATCAGAAATGATTCTAAAAAAAGTTGCATTATCTGCAACAATCACGTGTATATACATGAATAACACGTGATTATTGCACACAAAGACAATCATTCTATAATAATGACTGTCTTTGATTCAACTTTATGAAGAATCAGAAATGATTCTAAAAAAGTTGCATTATCTGCAACAATCACGTGTATATACATGAATAACACGTGATTATTGCGAACAAAGACAATCATTCTATAATAATGACTGTCTTTGATCCAACTTTATGAAGAATCAGAAATGATTCTAAAAAAAGTTGCATTATGAACAACAATCACATGTTATTGTTGTCGATACAAGTGAATGTTGCACACAAAGACAACCATTCTATAATAATGACTGTCTTTGATTCAACTTTATGAAGAATCAGAAATGATTCTAAAAAAAGTTGCATTATGAACAACAATCACATGTTATTGTTGTCAATACAAGTGAATGTTGCACAAAACACAATCATTCTATAATAATGACTGTCTTTGATTCAACTTTATGAAGAATCAGAAATGATTCTAAAAAAAGTTGCATTATGAACAACAATCACATGTTATTGTTGTCAACACAAGTGAATGTTGCACACAAAGACAATCATTCTATAATAATGACTGTCTTTGATTCAACTTTATGAAGAATCAGAAATGATTCTAAAAAAAGTTGCATTATCTGCAACAATCACGTGTATATACATGAATAACACGTGATTATTGCACACAAAGACAATCATTCTATAATAATGACTGTCTTTGATTCAACTTTATGAAGAATCAGAAATGATTCTAAAAAAAGTTGCATTATCTGCAACAATCACGTGTATATACATGAATAACACGTGATTATTGCGAACAAAGACAATCATTCTATAATAATGACTGTCTTTGATCCAACTTTATGAAGAATCAGAAATGATTCTAAAAAAAGTTGCATTATGAACAACAATCACATGTTATTGTTGTCAACACAAGTGAATGTTGCACACAAGACAACCATTCTATAATAATGACTGTCTTTGATTCAACTTTATGAAGAATCAGAAATGATTCTAAAAAAAGTTGCATTATCTGCAACAATCACGTGTATATACATGAATAACACGTGATTATTGCACACAAAGACAACCATTCTATAATAATGACTGTCTTTGATTCAACTTTATGAAGAATCAGAAATGATTCTAAAAAAGTTGAATTATCTGCAACAATCACGTGTATATACATGAATAACACGTGATTATTGCGAACACAAAGACAATCATTCTATAATAATGACTGTCTTTGATTCAACTTTATGAAGAATCAGAAATGATTCTAAAAAAGTTGCATTATCTGCAATAATCACGTGTATATACATGAATAACACGTGATTATTGCACACAAAGACAACCATTCTATAATAATGACTGTCTTTGATTCAACTTTATGAAGAATCAGAAATGATTCTAAAAAAAGTTGCATTATCTGCAATAATCACGTGTATATACATGAATAACACGTGATTATTGCGAACAAAGACAATCATTCTATAATAATGACTGTCTTTGATCCAACTTTATGAAGAATCAGAAATGATTCTAAAAAAAGTTGCATTATGAACAACAATCACATGTTATTGTTGTCGATACAAGTGAATGTTGCACACAAAGACAACCATTCTATAATAATGACTGTCTTTGATTCAACTTTATGAAGAATCAGAAATGATTCTAAAAAAAGTTGCATTATCTGCAACAATCACGTGTATATACATGAATAACACGTGATTATTGCACACAAAGACAATCATTCTATAATAATGACTGTCTTTGATTCAACTTTATGAAGAATCAGAAATGATTCTAAAAAAGTTGCATTATCTGCAACAATCACGTGTATATACATGAATAACACGTGATTATTGCGAACAAAGACAATCATTCTATAATAATGACTGTCTTTGATCCAACTTTATGAAGAATCAGAAATGATTCTAAAAAAAGTTGCATTATGAACAACAATCACATGTTATTGTTGTCAACACAAGTGAATGTTGCACACAAAGACAACCATTCTATAATAATGACTGTCTTTGATTCAACTTTATGAAGAATCAGAAATGATTCTAAAAAAAGTTGCATTATGAACAACAATCACATGTTATTGTTGTCAACACAAGTGAATGTTGCACACAAACACAACCATTCTATAATAATGACTGTCTTTGATTCCACTTTATGAAGAATCAGAAATGATTCTAAAAAAAGTTGCATTATGAACAACAATCACATGTTATTGTTGTCAATACAAGTGAATGTTGCACACAAACACAATCATTCTATAATAATGACTGTCTTTGATCCAACTTTATGAAGAATCAGAAATGATTCTAAAAAAAGTTGCATTATGAACAACAATCACATGTTATTGTTGTCAACACAAGTGAATGTTGCACACAAAGACAATCATTCTATAATAATGACTGTCTTTGATTCAACTTTATGAAGAATCAGAAATGATTCTAAAAAAAGTTGCATTATCTGCAACAATCACGTGTATATACATGAATAACACGTGATTATTGCACACAAAGACAACCATTCTATAATAATGACTGTCTTTGATTCAACTTTATGAAGAATCAGAAATGATTCTAAAAAAAGTTGCATTATCTGCAACAATCACGTGTATATACATGAATAACACGTGATTATTGCGAACAAAGACAACCATTCTATAATAATGACTGTCTTTGATTCAACTTTATGAAGAATCAGAAATGATTCTAAAAAAAGTTGCATTATCTGCAACAATCACGTGTATATACATGAATAACACGTGATTATTGCGAACAAAGACAATCATTCTATAATAATGACTGTCTTTGATTCAACTTTATGAAGAATCAGAAATGATTCTAAAAAAGTTGCATTATCTGCAACAATCACGTGTATATACATGAATAACACGTGATTATTGCGAACAAAGACAATCATTCTATAATAATGACTGTCTTTGATCAACTTTATGAAGAATCAGAAATGATTCTAAAAAAAGTTGCATTATGAACAACAATCACATGTTATTGTTGTCAACACAAGTGAATGTTGCACACAAAGACAACCATTCTATAATAATGACTGTCTTTGATCCAACTTTATGAAGAATCAGAAATGATTCTAAAAAAAGTTGCATTATGAACAACAATCACATGTTATTGTTGTCAACACAAGTGAATGTTGCACACAAAGACAACCATTCTATAATAATGACTGTCTTTGATTCAACTTTATGAAGAATCAGAAATGATTCTAAAAAAAGTTGCATTATGAACAACAATCACATGTTATTGTTGTCAACACAAGTGAATGTTGCACACAAACACAACCATTCTATAATAATGACTGTCTTTGATTCCAACTTTATGAAGAATCAGAAATGATTCTAAAAAAAGTTGCATTATGAACAACAATCACATGTTATTGTTGTCAATACAAGTGAATGTTGCACACAAACACAATCATTCTATAATAATGACTGTCTTTGATCCAACTTTATGAAGAATCAGAAATGATTCTAAAAAAAGTTGCATTATGAACAACAATCACATGTTATTGTTGTCAACACAAGTGAATGTTGCACACAAAGACAATCATTCTATAATAATGACTGTCTTTGATTCAACTTTATGAAGAATCAGAAATGATTCTAAAAAAAGTTGCATTATCTGCAACAATCACGTGTATATACATGAATAACACGTGATTATTGCACACAAAGACAACCATTCTATAATAATGACTGTCTTTGATTCAACTTTATGAAGAATCAGAAATGATTCTAAAAAAAGTTGCATTATCTGCAACAATCACGTGTATATACATGAATAACACGTGATTATTGCGAACAAAGACAACCATTCTATAATAATGACTGTCTTTGATTCAACTTTATGAAGAATCAGAAATGATTCTAAAAAAAGTTGCATTATCTGCAACAATCACGTGTATATACATGAATAACACGTGATTATTGCGAACAAAGACAATCATTCTATAATAATGACTGTCTTTGATTCAACTTTATGAAGAATCAGAAATGATTCTAAAAAAAGTTGCATTATCTGCAACAATCACGTGTATATACATGAATAACACGTGATTATTGCGAACAAAGACAATCATTCTATAATAATGACTGTCTTTGATTCAACTTTATGAAGAATCAGAAATGATTCTAAAAAAGTTGCATTATCTGCAACAATCACGTGTATATACATGAATAACACGTGATTATTGCGAACAAAGACAATCATTCTATAATAATGACTGTCTTTGATTCAACTTTATGAAGAATCAGAAATGATTCTAAAAAAAGTTGCATTATCTGCAACAATCACGTGTATATACATGAATAACACGTGATTATTGCGAACAAAGACAACCATTCTATAATAATGACTGTCTTTGATTCAACTTTATGAAGAATCAGAAATGATTCTAAAAAAAGTTGCATTATGAACAACAATCACATGTTATTGTTGTCAACACAAGTGAATGTTGCACACAAAGACAATCATTCTATAATAATGACTGTCTTTGATCCAACTTTATGAAGAATCAGAAATGATTCTAAAAAAGTTGAATTATCTGCAACAATCACGTGTATATACATGAATAACACGTGATTATTGCGAACAAAGACAATCATTCTATAATAATGACTGTCTTTGATTCAACTTTATGAAGTATCACTCAAATTGTTATAATATGACGAAGATCTCGACAAATAATGACTATCACAATCCCTCTCACTTCTCATTTTCAAATATTGACGATATATCAATTTCATTTTGTTAATCTTTTCAAAAATCAGTGTTAATTGTGCCCATGTGAGTCAAATGCTGATCATATGATACGTCTAATATGTTTGTCTAATAAAATCTTAAATGTTGACGAAACATTAATTTGATTTCTTTAATCTTGACCGACATCCATCAATATTTCATTTTAACCTCAATTCTCTTATACTACCGTATTGATATCTATTATTTGACTCTATTTTTTTTTATTCAATATCTGTCATTCTACAAACTTTTCTTTATTTTATTAAGTACATCTAACATTCGATTTCTACATTGTATTCTTCATACTTTCAGCCATCATCTTTTTATTTAAAATTAATTTGTTCTCATTTTTAATTAATTCAGCTTCATTTTCTTTAACCACTCTTTAATATAACATTTTCCATACCTAAATGTTAAGTCATTTCCATCGTTAAATCTGACATTTTATCCAACTTTGTCTAACTTAGCAAGCTGTACTGAACTAATTTCTTTGGTTCAAAGCTTAAAAACTGCTGATAGACAAATTGTTTTTCTTAATAATTGTGGATTACCTGTTACGACTATAGCAAAATTAACTAACACAGGTACTAAACATGTAAACGAAACAATTCAATATTGGAATGAAAATAATACATATCCTCCTGAAAAAAGAGGGGTCCCAAACCAGTTCTAAATGCTGAAAGTTTGACAAATATTTTAAAAGTCACAACGAAAATTAAAAAAGTCACACGACAGGCAATACAAATCAACTTAATTAAGGAATTTAGATTGGCTATATCATTAACAAAAATTGGAGAAGCATTACATTTATTAAGATATGATTATGGACTCCTCCCAAAGCTACCTAAATTATCCAAACAACAAAAAGCGCGTAGAGTAGATTTTTGTGCATGCTTGTTGAAAAATTGGGATGATAACTGGGTTTTTTATCCAAGTGATGAATTTCGTTGTCAAGAAT
Organism: Trichomonas vaginalis G3; assembly: GCF_026262505.1. NCBI lineage: Eukaryota > Parabasalia > Trichomonadida > Trichomonadidae > Trichomonas > Trichomonas vaginalis. The sequence continues at coordinate 24,450,767 of NC_067204.1, read as the reverse complement.
TACCAAATCACATGAAACAATGGTTTGATCAAGATGACCCCGAATATTTAGAGACAAAAAAATATAATCTATCAGCTATGATATGGGCCTGTATTTCCAAGGATTATAAATCCAAATTGTTTTTTTGTTCTAATGCAATGAATCAATATGAATATATCAAAATATTAGAAGATAATGGTGTGTTGGAAGAAATTGAAAACAGAACAAAAGAAGGAGAAATTCCAATTTTGATTCAAGATTCAGCAACCATTCACGTTACTGAATATGCATATAACTTTATAAGAAAGCATATTGGTGTTATTTTGAAATGGCCAAGCAATTCACCTGATCTGAACGTTATTAAAAAATTTTATTTGATTCAATTCTTGAACGAGAAATTAAAGATTTATCAGATCTCCAAAAAAGGATCGTAACAATTTGGAATCAGCATATTACACTCGATTTTATTAATAGCATTTACAAATCATTTAAAAAACGCCTGGCGGTTGTATGGGCAAATGACGGTGAATGTTATACAAAAATCAAGCAAGAAAAGAAATATACAGAAGATGATATTAACAAAATTATTGCCAGAATCCCAGATTGTCCAGACCCTTTTGAATCTCAAGTATTTGCAACCACTTTATCCGAATTTGAGTTTGCAAACTTTGACAATCGAATAAGAGAATTAGAGAGAAGAATTATTTGGGATGCCAATACCCGTGTAAAGTTAATTCATAGTTATGCTCTGAATAACGGAAATTGGACCGAAATTGCTAAAGATTTTGATACCATGCACATTGAAGAATTAAAGAGAGTAAAAAATTCAATCGGAAAAAAAGAATTTCAAAAGTTATTACTGAAATACAATGGTAATAAAAAGATCGAGAAAATGAAAATACGATATGAAAATGATGAGTCAAGTGAAAGTGGATTAGAAGATAATGATATAAAAGGATCTGCTCTATCCCAAGAAGAATATGATGATCTTTTATCAAAACTTCAAAAAAATGAAGAATGGCTCAAATTTGTGAATTCTCAAAACCAAAAAAAACCTTCAAAACGCAAAAGGAAAATTAAAGACAGCACATATAAGCCGGATGTCAAAACTTGCTATCACAGTGCTGCTGCAAAACAAGAATTTCCAATTCACGAAGATAAAATAGGAATGTCAGATTTTCCAATTGTTTGTGATTATACTAAAACGAATCAAGTAAAAAAACCAAAAACCACTGCAGCTGTCATCAAATATCAAACACGGCAGGATCATTTTGCTTTGACTAGAAATTCTCAACAAGTATTTAATTCTGCTTTAATTCAACAATTTCATATTCAGAACCTTTTAAATTTCAGTAATTTTATACTATATGATAAAAAGTCAATTAATTACGATTCTGTATTTGTCATTAGAAATGTACTGAATCTTTTAAATCAAGAATCGAAGAATCTTATTGGATTACAAAAACAATTTTTGGAGAATTTTAGTAAATATGATGCATATGCAAATTTAATGAGTTCATCAAATAAGAAATCTTCAAATCACAAACAAAGTACACATGATAAGCAGATCGCTTCTGACGTTTCAGCTATTACTCTTCCTGCTCCTGCAACGTTATCTCAAGAAAACAGTATTCAGACAAATTCTATAGGAACGATTTTTGGCGAAGTTGACGAAGGCCCAGTACCATGTGGCATTAACGAAAATGATGATTCTTTGCTTGAAAAAATTTTGCCAAATGATAATGAATCATACAGAAATCAGTCAGATTCTTTAGGCATGATATTTGGCGAAGTTGATGAAGGTCCTGTACCATGTGGCATTAACGAAAATGATAATAAGATCATTGAATCACATGTTAAAGATCAAATTCTTTTGAAAGCTGATGTTCAATCATCAATAATGGATAACCCAATTTTATTTGGAAACACCCAATGCCTTAAAGACAATAAAGGTAGAAAATTCATTAATTTGAATTTACGATTAAATGAAACACAACTTGCTTCGTTAATTGTTCAACCGGATACTAATGAAACTGATATTTTGAAACAAGAAATTGAGCTGAAAACACAATCATTCTTACCTCAATTGTTTGTATACATGGATCCTACTGAGAAAAAACAGCATGATTCTGACAATGAAATGCTTTTAGTAACATTTTCAACAGAAATCCACAAGTATATTGCAGCATTCAAAGCAAGTATACCTGAGGATAAGCATAATACGCGTGCATACAAGCTTATTTCAGAAATTGAAGCAGTTATTAATCGAGATTTCAAAGATGTATATGATATTAAAAATCTCTTGATAACATATTATAACACTAAAAGTCATTCTGCAATAACTCGCATGAGTAATCCAGAAGAATTTATGCAAAGAAGCGATAAACTGTTCAATGAAGATTTACACATGCAATTCTTTGATCCTCTTTTCAAAGCATTAGATTATTCGTATTTTATCGCAATTAATTCTTCCTGCAAAAATATCGCCTGCAAGAAAACTCCTCCTTACTTAGTTATTGATGTTGATTGTTTAAGGATAGATTTGTATAGATTTTGGAGAATTGAAGGCTCACCATATGAATATAGAATTAGCGCGATTGTTGCTCATTCGACAAATCATTTTTATATTTACATTTGCACAGATCATTATCATCCTTTCACATGCAAATGGATATTAATTGATGCTGATAAATATTATACACTAACATTTGATGAAATAGCAATTATTATAAATAATCGTAAATGTCCTTTATCAGGTCATGATCAAGCAATGCATGGTCAAGTTGGAATGCTGTTTTATAAAAGAATTTTAAATACTGAATTTCTTCAATTTAATGGATTGAAATCATGTGTATACCTTAATAGATTTTTGCCAAAGCTGACAAGTATCATTAATGCTTATCATCCAAATCCTTCAGAAATCTGCCTCTATTTAATGCACATCCTCGAACAAGATGATATAATATATTTAATAGGAAAGATCAAATCAAGTGCTAACAATCAATATTCTACAATTGTTATATCAGTGAAAAATCAAGTTTATAAACTGGATTTTATTCCAAAGTCTAAATTTGATGAATGTGCTCAAGAAATTAGAGATTTAGCAGGGCAAAATCTATCAAATTTGGAACTAAAATCCAAAAAGAACCCTTTTAAATTATTCTCGCAGAATGATATGTTAGAAGTTATATCAGTTGAATTAACAAATAATACAAATCAAAATTTTCTTGCTTCTGGAAACCATTATTCCGCAGTTATTGGAAGAAGTCAAACATTATATGACAATTTTTATAAGCAGCATCATTTGTCAACAGCAAAATGGGTAAAAATCAAAGCGAATGGGCAGCTTGAAGTCGACTTACATAATATGAGTTCTCAGGATATTTTTGAGCCTCTAGATATAGATGAAACTCCAACATTTACTATTGCAACTTTTGTTGTTTCTTTTACCAATGAAGGAGAAGCTTTAATGATTACCCTCTCGGTACAAAAAGGATACAATATTATAAGTAATATTTACGATACATGCGAAACTATAACATATGCAGTTTCCAGTAAAAATATTCAAATGCCTAATTTATATATAGATAATTCCGAGAAAAAAAATGCTCAGTCGATTTTTAGAAGATTTCATTAAGCACAGACCTGATTTTATATTCGGATATAATTGCATTATTAGTGATTTTGTAGGATTAATCAATAGAATTGCCTTTCATGAAATTAATTTACTTGATCATATTGGTTTCATTCAAAGAAGTTGGGGCGAAATTCATTCTCCAATAAATCGAGCAGAAGTGAAGGATGTATTTGGATGTATAATTCCAGTGTATTTAATCGACATTCTTGACAACTATTTTTATATGCACACATGTACTTTAACTGAAATACTTACTGAATTAAGTAATGATCAAATTCCTTCTTTGAATTCATATTTTGAATATATTAATGAAATTAAGCATGATATTACCCTTTTATATCAAAGCAGCCAATTCTTAGCAACCAGTCAAAACTTAATTATAAAAAAATATAGAATTCTTCATTTTACCAACGAAATTTCAAAAATTACAGGTTTAACATGGTGTGATATTCTATCTGCCAATATTTTTAATCTCGGGAACTCATTTGTTGCAAATAATATGTATGAAGAGGATTCGATTATTCCTGATATAAACTCAAAATCAAAAAATATTCTTGAATATAATATATTCATTGAAAGAAATGAGTTTATAAGCTGGAATCATAACAGATCTTTTATTAAAGTTCCATACTCCTTACCCTATCTCGAGATTTTATGTCGTTGCCTGAACAACAATGTATCTTTGGTTCCTGAGTGTCTCAATAAATTAATTGAGATTCATCAAGAAATAAGTTCGCAATATCACCAGCTTTGGCAAAAAATATCTCTCTAATAGGGTCTGAAAATGACCAAAAAGAAAAGGATCAAAACATAGTTGACAAAAAGGAGATTTTGAGGTTGATCAAATCAAAAAAAGTTCAATTAAAAGCATATAATACAATTGCTGGAATAATCTGCATGCATTTACTCAATAATTGTTCAGATAACTATATTCATTCTATATCTCAATTAATGCAAGATGAATTTGGGAGAATTGATTTTATCATTCAAAGATCGTTACTCGAACATGAACATTGTCTTTTCTTTAAGACTCATCAAGACTTGTTTATTGATAATCCAACAACCTTTAAGCACAAAGATTTTGTTGAAAAATGCAAACTAATTAATGAATCAATTCGAAATAAAACTAATATCCAAATAGATATATTGATGCCATATGAAATTCAAAGATCGACGGATAATTTTATAATTTATACAAAAGAGAGGATTATAATTATCCCGATGATAAAAATATCATATTCATGCGAAAATTGTAACAAATCTCAATCAATGCTTTATGTTGATCTTAGAAAGGATTCAGTTCAATGCGCCTTTTGCAACAAACCGATGGAATCTGGTTTAATCATTGAAAACATTAAAAACCAGATTGATTCAATTGCATCAAAATTTGAAGCAATGATTAAGAGCTTAAAATGCATTCCAAACAATAATGTGAAAGACCAACTAATTAAAAATATCAAACAGCGTTGGTATATTAGGAAAATTCAGCTTATAGATGGATTTCAATTTACCGAATTAAATCACTATGTCGAAGAACGATTTCCTGATAATTTAGAAGCTGATTCGGAATTAGGAGATCATATTTTAAAAAATCCAGATAGTTACGATCTGCCACATTGGCATCGTGTTCATATTATATTCGACGCTTCCGAAGACAAGTTAATAACTTATTTAAAAAGACCCGATACATATCATTAACAATTAATATTATCAGCATTTTTAAATGTACAACATTTCGACATTCTAGCTAGCAATAAAACAATTATTCAGGAGTTTTCAAGATTCTTTTAAGGCTGCACTTACGCCCATCTGACTTTAATTCAAATTTTTGACAACTGGCGTGAAGCGCCATTGAAAATTAACCTTAAACATATGAATTGAAGGCCATGCCATAGGGGCGTAAGTGCACCCTTAACAGATTCATCTATTTAAAACTGATTGGCAAAAATTGATAGCAGCCCTAATTAGTATATATAATAAAGTTTTGATTCCTTGCCGAGTAGATTATTATCAGTCCATGAATACGGGAATTGTAATTTGATTATTTTCGTGCATGATCATGCATGTGATTCTTTTGGATTCGATTTTTTTTATTTTTTTTTATATGAAATACCATGTAAATTGTTTGAATAAATTTATATTGTTTAAAAAAATGAGTGATATTTCAAGATTAACGAAATCAAATTCACATTTCGACAATATTTGACATTCTATGATACATACATCTTGTGTGTACCACAAAGTCAACATGTTACTCACATGAGCGCAATATACACTCATGTCTGTCAACATTGACGAAATCAAATTCATATTTCGTCAATAATTGGCAATGATAAGTGCAATGGATTAAAAGATACTGATTATGTCAACATATGCCTCATATGAGTGCAATATGCATTCATGTCTGTCAATATTGAACAAATCGAATTTTTAATTTGTTACAATTTCCCAATTTATCATTTAATTTCTCTTTTATATCGATAATATCATAAAACTTTCAATTTTCTTTTTTTTACTTCTTTTATTATTTTTTATGCACGTTTAATTTTATAATTATTATTCACACATCTATCTTTTCAATTTTATCATCTCTCCTTTCTTGCATTCAATTTGGACAATACTCATTTCGCTGCTAATGCTTTTAATAAACCAAGCTCTCTTAAGTAACTTGGAATCTTGACTTATTCCCAAATTCCCCAAAACCAAAAACCTTCCTTCAATTTCTTCCAGATATAACTCTATGGCAGCTGTAGTCAAAACAATTTCCAAATCGAAATGACGAAAACCCGAAAAGATTTCATTCGATTTCATCTTATATCTTTAATTCACACATATCGTTTATTTTTTCAAACAAGTTAGCGCAATTAAAATAAAGTTTCCGTACCTGTAGCTTATTACATTTTAAAAAAAATTGAAAATTAAAAAAAAGCAATCGCTTAGTCTAGAAAATGTTCATGCAAACTTAATATCTACGCCATTGTAAATGTCAGTATCCGTTCATTTTGATTTTAACTTCAAATTTATTTTGAAGTCAAGTAATTCTTCTCTTGCACAGCATTTCAAACTTGAAAGTTAGAGCTTGTACTGAATGTAAATCATGCTTATCTTGTTTATTCGAATAAATATTTAAAATTTATAGAGTTAAAAAAGTTAATAATTTCGTCATCGAAAAAGCCGCCAAATTGAGAAGTTTATACCACTTTTTGATAAGACGGCCCTCTCAAATTAAAAATTCTCAATTAAATTCTGACTGTATATTGATATTCCATGTTGATTAATGGATCTATCTTATGTCTTTTACTTTAACATTGGCATTATGTCATTTTATATCTATAAACTTAATAAAAATACATAATTTAATACCCATCAATTCAAATTTTTTTGGGTCCCATTTTTTCATGAATTTGTAATGCCCAAAACAATTTGAAGTGATTGGCATTCCAATATACTCTGAGCACAGCTCTGAAAAAGTTCAGAGTATATTTTTAATTTCCGAAATCTGTGATATCATTGTTTTTCCTAAGTATGACATAGAATCTTTTTCTCTTAATGAATATTAAAGATATTTTATAAAGTAAAATACAAACGCGTTATTTATAAAAACGATTAATGTCTGATCAAGACGTTCATCCAAGCAAATATGGGGAAATGCGAAGTAAGTTCAAATACTACATTGATTTATATAATGCATTGTATCAGCTTAAAACTGAAAAAGAAGAAGAACTCAACAATATTTACAAAAAGATCCAAACAGAATTGATCGATTCAAATCAACTCCCAGCAGAAAATATTATCAGCGATATTTTGAATATCATTCCGTATAATAATCGCTATACAAAGTCATATTTATCTCTTGCGAAATTCATATGTGATGATTATCATATCCAAGAGGTCAAAAATGTTAATCGTGTTTCAAACTTCTTGTTTTATAAAGAATATGGAATTAAATTAGACAAATCTGCCAATTTTAAAGCAATTAACTCAGAAAATCTGGATGTTCTTACAGAAGATACAATTTACAGAGCAATTATGTATAATGACATAGAAAGATTCATTGCATTCACCGAAAGAGAAGGTTTTCATCTAAGTAAAAATCTTAAAAGCGATTTATATATAAATAATAACAGTGGATATTCATTACTTGAATTATGCTGTTACTATGGAGCTGTTGACTGTTTCAAATACTTAAGAACGAAATTTTTCCTCAGATGCAACATTTTACTCAGAAATGACTCAAGGATGTCTTCCGCTTTCATTTTTAGGAGGAAATCAAGAGATCATTAGTGAATGTTTGAAATATAAAAAAACAAATAATTTTTGGATGGAATATGCAATTATTTCGCACAACATTGATTTTGTTACATTCTTGATGAATGAATACAATATAAAGATCGAATTAGAATATTGCGGAGAATATAAAAATCTTGAATCATTTTTAGTTTATTTCGATCGAACTAATGATATTAACGAATGTTTTGTTTATTCATCAGTGTTTGATATTCCATCCCTTTGCGAATATTTCCTTTCGCTTGGTGCTGATATCAATGCAAAAAATCACAATGCAATATATCACAATGGAGAAAGCGCTCTTCATAAAGCATCATGGAATAATTGTAAAGAAGCAGCGAAATTTCTTATTTCGCGTGGTATAAATATCAATGAAAAGAATGTTCATAAGCAAACCGCCCTTCATATTTCAACATTTATCAACGATATAGAAGTAATCAAACTTCTTATTTCACATGGTGCAAATGTCAATGAAAAGGATGTTTTTGGGATAACTGCTCTTCATAATGCAGCATCATGGGAAAATAAAGGTATCTGCGAACTTCTTATTTCACATGGGATAAATATCAACGAAAAAGATAATAATGGAAAAACCGCTCTTCATTTTGCAGCAGCGAATGTTAATAAAGATGTCTGCGAACTTCTTATTTCACATGGTGCAAATATCAATGAAAAAGATGATTTCAGGCAAACCGCTCTTCATAATGCAGCAGAGAATAATTGTATAGAAATAGCAGAACTTCTTATTTCACATGGTGCAAATATCAATGAAAAAGATGCTGATGGGAAAACTGCCCTTTATCAAGCAGCATCTATGAATCATAAAGAAGTAGCCGAACTTCTTATTTCACATGGTGCAAATATCAATGAAAAAGATAACAACGGACAAACAGCTCTTCATTATACAGTTAGTAAAAGCAACAACAAAGAAATAGCCGAATTTCTTATTTTACATGGTGCAAATATTAATGAAAAAGATAATTATGGAAAAACTGCTCTTCATTATGTACCATTTTTTCAAGACACAGAAACCGCCAAATTTCTTATTTCACATGGTATAAATATCAATGAAAAAGATAATTATGGAAAAACCACTCTTCATTATTCAGCAACACGTTCTTTTGGAAAAGAACTGTCCGAACTTCTTATTTCACATGGTGCCAATATCAATGAAAAGGATGAAAATGAAAAAACTGCTCTTCATTATGCAACAATAGAGAATCATAAAGAAATCTGCGAACTTCTTATTTCACATGGTGCCAATATTAACGAAAAGGATGAAAATGGACAAACAGTTCTTCATAATGCAGCAAAGAATAATAGAAAAGAGATAGCTATCAACGAAAAAGATAATGATGGAAGCAGATTACAATAGTGAAGATTTTGATTTTTGACTATATATATCTTTGGAAAAGCAGCTTATTTCGTGATTTTAATTTTAAAAATTGCTCGCATTTCGAATACTTGCAAACGATTTAAAATTTCTATTTTCAATTCAAATTCTATTTTTTTATTTTTACAAAAACTCCAAATTTGTACATATCAAATTTGAGTTATAATTTCCCAATGCATACTGAATTCATTATTATAAAAAGCAGCCATATTTCTCCTAGAAATCAAATACCTTATGAGCTGGGCAGTCACAAATTTGAAAATTTCAATTAAACTTAATGATACATTTTCAACAATTTGTATAGTCAAAACAAAAATGAGAGTATGCACGCTTTATATATGATTCAAAATGAAATCGTATTGAAATATTTTTTTATATAAACACATTTAATTCCTATGTTACCCAAATAGTAACTCATCTAAAACACACAACGATTAAATAAGCAATTTTCCTTTCTTCTTGAATAATTCAAATGGAGATATTCCATCATTTTTCTTTGAGCCTAGTTTAAGGAAAGGAACATGATCATCATACTTCTTTTTACGAGTATCTCCTGCTACCTTGTTTAATGCGTATAAAATAGTACCGACAATTACGATTGAACCTAAAATGAAGGGGAAAAGTCTTATAGGATCAGATTCACCTTTAACTTTGAAATAGAATTCTTCAGTACTCCATGCCATTGCATCTAGTGAGATGGTAAGTAAAGCATCTTCGGATTTCATTTTTGGAACTTCGCAAATGATGTAATTTGATGTTACAAATTTAGCATCGATAGGTATTGATCCAAATTTGCAGTAAGCATTTAACGGATTAGAGTTATTGAGCATGGAATACGAAATGTTGATATTTGTTCCTGCCTTTCCTGATTTTGGATAAAAAGAAAGTAATTTAGGAGTTATTGGCTCGCATTCTCTGACACCATCGCCTTTAAATCCCGGAATGCATTGACAAATTCCAGGATAAATGCATTTAGCGTCATCATTGCAATCATCTTCACAATTCCAGCATCCTTGAATGCCTGATGGATCTCCAAACGGAAATCCTTGTGCACATTTGCATTCACCTGATAAAATTCTAATTGTATTCGCACCGTCACAAGATCCTTGAATTTGATCTGGTGGGAATATTTCTTGCTCAGGTCTAAAATATTGATAATCGCGATGCTGATGTCTGTCTCTTCGACGTCTTTTCTCTAAAGAGTCCGAAAAAAGAAAGAAAAATAACATTTTTGTCACATTTTTTTATTTCTTTCCTTCTGTTTATCTTTGATACTATGGTTTCTTCGGCTTTATGTTTTTCTTTTGAACATAATCGGCAAATCTAAGTAACATTTCTCAAAATTTTAATTTTTTTTGGATTATTCTATGATAAAAGGTGAACATGATCCATTTCTATTATTTCAATATTAGTTGCTTATTTGCAATATCTTGACTTAAAGAGTCTAAAGTAGAAAATATAATATTTTATTACAATAATACGTGAAAAACAGGGCTACATATACTTAGAAAAGGTCTACGCTTGATCTTGTTGAAGGATTTTATCAACCAATAGCATTAGAGCTTTCTTCTTCAATTCTAATTCAAAAATTTTGTTTTTGAGTTGAGGTATTCGAATTTCATCTGCTATTTTCGTAGTTAAATCATCTTCAATAAGTTGATTGACTCCTAATTCAGGGTCTGGACTAATCATTTCTGCTTCGAGTTTATTTCTATATAAAGCATCACGAACTTCTTGTTCTGTAGGCATTAAATTCTTATTGCCTTTTAATTCTTGTAATCTCTCTTGAATGACTTTAATTCGTTTTAATTTTTCGTTTAAAATAAACATTGACGTGCCTTCTGCATAACATCTCTCTGAAAAAAGACGTTTTTGCTCTTCTGCTCGATGTTCAAGTAAATTTTTCTTTGCATCATAGGATTTATATGTTAAATTGAATTCTTCTTCCATAATACTAGGTTGAGAAGTCGCACTAAGGTTTAGTTCGAACTTTGAAGCTGAATCACTTGATGTATTATGCATATTTTACAATGTTTGTGAGATATTTCTTTATTTTGTCACTTTTCTAAAAATGAATGAACAAGATGAAGCCATTTGCAAGTTTATTTTTTCGAAATTGATGCAGTCTAGCCTTGTACAAATATTTTGGGAGACGCCTGTTGATGTTTCTTCTCCAGGGAATACTCATCCGATTTTACTTAGCCAAATTCACTACAAACTCGAACATAAACTATACAAAAGTTCGGTACTTTTCTTAAAAAACATTAGAATGTTTATAGATAACTCCATTGATGTTTCTCAACCCGGAACACTTCGTTATGCGGCAGCTCTTCAGATTAAAATCGATTTTGAAAAGATATTAGCAAGCTTAGATTCACCTCTTTATAATACTACTTTGGCTCTTTTATCATCATGTGAGGAATATGAAGAAAGTGGAACAATTCCGGAACGAAAAACAATCGAAACAGAAATTGCAGGCAAAAAATTAGGAACCCGATATTTCTTAGCTAGTTCCCATCAAGAAACAGACTATAATAAGCTCTTAAAGGATATTAAAATTTGCTATACTTCAGGCTTAGCAACAAGAGTGGCTGCATTTATTAAAAGATTACAACCCGATAAAGTTGTTGTCGGTCAAAGCATATATTTAATGACGAAAAACCTTTCTAACGAAGATGTTCAAAAATTACAAGAATACATTACGAAATTACTTCAAGAAGTTGCAGCTGGTAGGATAGATCCTTACAATCGTCCTTTTGGTCAGAAAATATCCCCAGTTGATGTCAAAATTCATGATTAATTTTTATTTGTTTTTTTTTCTCCCAATTTCAAATTAATCATTATATTATTGGCACGTATAAATGTTTGAATTTTATGTATATTTGATACAATTTTTTATAAAATAAATAAATCAGAAATTCAGAGTTCTAAATTGACACTGATTATTAGATCTTTGTTATTGTAAATACTGAATAGTTTATCATCATTTCCGTCAATATAAATAAAAAAAAAATTAAAATTTCCAAAAACAAATAGTTTTATTCTAACTTCTTGATGTTAGAAATAGAAGCTGCTGAGAAGGCTGTTTGAACTTCATTTTCATCCTTTCCTTCAACAACAACTGTGAAAGAATCTGATTCTTCAGTGATCTTATGGATATGAATTGCATCTTGATGAGAAAGTTTGATCAATTCATCTTGTTTATCTTGAGCGCACTGGAAGGAGAAATATGTCTTTGATGAATCCTTCTGATATGTAAATGGAACAAGAGATTCTTCATTTCCTTGTAATTCAAGATGTAATTTAGCACCACTGTTGTATGAGAAATCTCCATCTTGTGGTGTGAAGTTGTAAACATCAATCCAAAGGTTATTTAATATTGGAATTTGGGCTTTCTTCATATGTTCGTACATTTCTGGATAGTTCATTTCGGCACAACCGATTCTTATTGAGTGTGAAGATTCAACAACTGGGCCTGTCTTTACATGCATGAAGAAATCGCAGTTATTGCAATCACGGCATCTGAATTGACCAGTAATCATGACAAATTTGCAATTAGTACATGTGCGAGCGAAAATAGATCCTCTCACAGCAGATAAAATAAACTCGCAATCTGTACATCTATCGAAGATCATTGAATCAACAAAATCTTGTACGATAACTTTGCATCTAACCAAGTCTGAGGCAACAAATTGATTTCCGTTGATTTGACCAGGAACTCTCTTAATGACCTCATCAGTTTTATTTCTTTGAACAAAAATTGAACGATCAAAAGCAGGCTTTGATGCCTGTTTTGGTTGTTGTGGTGTAGCAATTGGCTTTGATTCTTCTTTCTTATCATTGTCGATCTTTTTGGGTTCTTCTGACTTAGCAACTTCAGGTTGTTCTTCTTGGTTGGTAGGCTGCTTGATATCCTCAGTTTTTGGAGTACCCCAGATTAATCTTGATACTGTTCCTTTTATCCATGAAAACATTTTTTTTATTAAACGTGCATCATAAAAACAAACAAAAAGTGACGTCAAACAATCCTTATGCCTTGGATGATACCATAAAAATCCTAGGGCTTCTGACCGCTTCCTTTCTGTTTTTGGGAGAAACCGCCAAAACCAAGATTAATCTTAGTTTTTATCATGAAATTCTTTTTTATAATTTTCCCCCAATCCTCGGCCTCTAATTCAAATCAAGCATTTACCAACGTAGGTTTCAGAATTACAACCAATAAGAGAACAGCTCTGTCTTGAATCTTCCTGATTTGGAGGGACTAGAAAGCAACTTCAAATACGAAACTTTCACGCACATTATCATGTTAACATCGAAACTACTGCCATTTAGAGAGCAGTTCTTTTAAGATCTTCGAAGATTTGGAAGATCTTGATAGAACTACTCTTAAAATGACAGTAATTACCATAACTTTCTACTCGATAGTAACAATACTGAAGCTACAGTCATTTAGAGAGCAGTTCTTTCAAGATCTTCTAAATTTTTCAAGATCTTGAAAGAACTACTTTGTGAATGGCCTCAAATCCGAAGTTTTAATACATTAATGTTGTCATATACAATATAATTATAAAAAAAGTTATCTAAAAAAATACCCAGATTTTCCTTACTTTTACCACTCCCCATGTAATTTCTGGGGAAAAAGATAATTCATTTTTTTTATGGATGAATAGATCGTTTTCCTAGAAAGGACCTCATATCTCTGGCTAAAAAGAGTGTCAGATCCTAAATAGATTATTGATCTAGTGTACAAATCCAATAAAAAGCCTATTTTTTTGGCTTTTTTAGTGCTCATTTTTTCGAAGATCTACATGAATATGGGGAAACCATCGGATTTTTTTGGTTAACCCACATCTTCATGTAGTCTGGACTATCTTTCCTCGAAGGACCTCTTTACGGGTGTAAAAACTCATAAAGTTCTCAAAAGATTCATTCTAGATCTCCATGCTGAAAGAATTTACAATAAAAAAGAGATCTACGCATCAAACTACAGCCATAAATGAACTGAACCCCTAAAGCTCAGCTCTTAGTTTATCAAAAACGTCGAAATCCTTCTCATTGCAATCAAATTTTCTCAATAACTCATAAGAAAAATCGAATTTTGATTAAGCCGATGTTATAGGTATCACAAATACTACAAACTTGAGCAATATCGAAATTGCCAGCAAAAGTTTGAAATTGCATTGCTCATATTTGTTTTGTAAACTAAAAATCTGCTTATATTATTCATTAATTTTTTATATATTATTCATATACTTTAATAAAAACAATACTATTTCACCTTAAAAATGAATTTCATAAGTCAATATTATTTTTTTGAAAATGTATCAATTTTCGATTAAAACAACATGAGAATAAAATTTACGCAAAATTATTTTAAAAAATGGTTTTAAAAATTTACAATTGATTAAGAATAAGATTGGAAGAAGTTTTGAAGTTTAATTTTAAGAAAAAAAATTCGGATATTATTCATGGATCTAAGTAATCTGATATTTGAGTATCGGCACTATGCATAAAACATATATTTATAGTTTTTTTGGAGTTTTATGATTTTAAATATATTCAAATTTGGCAATCCAATAGATTTTTAAAAAATAGGTAAATAAAAATAGATTACATATGCAGCAGATTTAGAACATGAAACAAATCTTATAGTGACCCAAAAAAAATTCATGATCCAAAAAAGAAAAAATTTGGCTAAATGGGAATCAAACCTTGGCATAATGAATCATTATGTCGGATGCTTCCACTACACTACACCGGCAGTTCGAAAAATACCCTTGGTGGTTCTATTTAATAGCTACTCCCAACGATAGGCGGTGTCCCAAGCTTTAGAGAGGTGGTAAAAGTAAGGAAAATCTGGGTATTTTAATTTTTAAGGGTAATCATGAATCTCAAGAGATGGATCGCTAAAAATTTGGTCAAAAAGATCTTGATTTTTGTCAAAGTAGTAAGCAGCGGCCATCTTACTCTTTCTTGGTTCACGTGTTGAAGGCAAGGTTTGGAGTTTATGGATATTATTAAGATATTCAAATTGTGATATCATGAATTTAATTCTATCCAGTGGGAAGCCTTTGATCATTGGATAGGAATGGCTTTTGTCGGGATCAAAACCATCAAGGAATCTTAAATGATACTGCTGGTCTTTAGATAGATTATTGGTGTTGATTTTTGTGGAGTTTTGGGCGAATCTCTTATGTGAGTATACATGGTTCTTTTGCTGGCCAGACATAAGCAAATATGAAGTAAAAATCTGACAAAATTTTGTCAGATTTTAAAATTCAATGGTTTTTAAAAATATTGATTTTCAAAACTTATTTATAAATGGTGTTTAGGTTAGACTGTTATGAAAGTAAGAAATTCCATTTATGTTCTTTTCTGAAGATTGAATTTATTTGAAATTACTAAATTCTATTTAGTTTACTTGGATTAAAATTAACTCAATATTGATTAAATAGTGTATTAACACAAAAACTGAGATCAAATATTTTATAGTGCTCCCAAAATCTCAGTAGTGAGGGCCCCTCAATATAAAATGTAAACCTCTGTGTATTGAATTGGGATTTGTAAACCTCACTACTCTAATTTTGATTGAGAGGGTAAGGCTCTGGACGCTTAATTTGAGGGCTTTTTTTTCTATGAGATTAAGAAAAGTTTTAAGACGAAGATTTTTACTATCTATATACAAGACAAAGAATAATAATAAATAGTTTTTTTGGAAAAAAAGACGATAGGAATTATCAATTAAATCCAATTGATTTTGGGTCAAAATTAAGGAATACATACTAGCTTCCATGTAGTATCCTCTTTTCGAAATGAAATTTTGTAATTCGGAAAAAAATCCAAAATAAAATTTTGATTTGGAAGAATTTTGAACTTTGTTACTAGAGATTCAGATTTGTAGTCAAAAAACAATGTGACCATACAAATAATGGAAACATCCAACAGGAAATGATTTGAATTTGATGGCAAATTAAGAAATTCTACTTGACCTTTTAACGCAAATGGAAAAGTATCCATTTTCTGTTAGTTTGGGATTGCTTTTCGGCTTGTTAATTCATTTATCCATCATACAACGAAAATAATAAACGAGCATTTTTTGTTCAGAAAATTGAAATTGCATTGTTTCATCAGAATTGATGCAGAAACTAACTGTAATATATCAAAATTCATTAAAATGTCTTGATTTTGAGTTTCAAAATATTAATGATTAAAAATGTGACCTAAATTGCAATTTTTTAATAAAACCAAGCAATCCATGATGCATACTGTTATTAATTTATGAGAAAGACAGGACTAACAAAATTAGATGTTTACATTTATTCAATATTCAAAATGTTTATTTTGAATTATCAATATAATTAAATCATATTGCATTTCATGCACGTTTTTTCTCTCAAAAAATTGAATTGCTATTCAACTGCGATTTTGAGATGACTATATGTTACCGTTAGGAAAAAACGGTTTCATGTGATAAAAATCAAGTCTAATTTACATAAATTGTTTATTTAATTTTAAAAGTCTGTTATGGTTAAAACCGCTAAAATTCTCGGAAATTCTATCATTCAAATCTAAGGAAAAATATAGTAATTTTTTACATTATTTTAGTCACAAAGAAGTAAAAAGAAAACTAAATTTTAATTTAAATATAATCAAGAATGGGGAAAATTGAGAATTAAATCTTGATAGAATTTGCGTTTTTAACAATTCCGACATCCTTAATTAAATTTATTTAATGCAGTATCAAAAAAAATATTACCATGAAATAATATAATTTTACTAATATAGATTAATAACAAATTATTTATAGATAAGCTTGCCAGCCTTCCCACATTCTTGATAAGTTATTAGGGTCCTGAGCTTTCTGAATCAAGTCCCTAACAAAGAATTCCGTTGAAAATTTCCTTGCTCTATCTTCTGAGAAACCCATTACTCTTCTTTCAACTTCTTTGATTGTTCTTTGAGCAGCCATTTCTTCAAAATCTTTTGAAACTTTCTTCCATTCGAGAAGAGGATCTTGAACAAATGTCTGAAGTGTTGTGACGATTTTATTCGCTTTGGCTTTAAGGGAATCCATCATTAAAATACAGCTGGACGTGAAGCTTCCTTCAACTCCTAAAGCCCCCATTGCATCGACAACATTCTGTGTGAGTCTGAATGGAACACATTCTGGAGTTGGAAGTGTCTTTGCTTTATCGAACATGTAGCAGAAATCGACATGAACAACTGAGCCATTTGTTTTATTGAACAAAATGTTCTCGAGATGTCGATCTCCTAAACCAACAATGTAGCCAACCATTGACCAAACAGCTGTTGATCGAGTGTAGTTTTGTCTGGCAACAAACCATTGACTTGCATCTTTGAAATTGTCTAAAAACCAAAGATGTGATAAAGGAGGGAATTTTGGAATAATCTTTTCACAAAACAATTGGCATTTCTTCTGTGGATTGTAGCGAGAATCTTGTCCTAAAATGTCTAAAATGTCGTTCAAAGGCATTCCCAAGTTTCGACTCTCATACAATTCGTTTAAAATCTTCCGGAAACAAATAGTATGATTCACCCATTCAATTAAACCATTTTTCTCATTCAAACAAACAATAGAAAATACATTCATCGAAATAAGTCTATGTCGACATTTTTTGTCGCTTTCCAGAACATTATTCACGAAACTCGCGAATTCCATCATTCTCATATCTTTTCGTAAATCATCATCTCTTTTACAGAGAAATCTATGGGAATTTCCAGTTTCATCTCTCAAGGAAATTCGTTTCGGACGCTGCTGTGACATGAAAATTAATGTTGGCTCTTCCATTTGACAGATCTTTGGAGTTCGACTGAATCTGTCATCACGAAATGCTGATGTTATCGGCATAGAAATCTGGCAATTGTCGAAATTCTTAACTAATTCAGGACATAACTCGCTGGCGTTGACTTTGATAGTCTCTCTGCTTTGATATGGTAATTCAGTTAATTGAATTAAGCCACTTGTTATATTAACAAACTTTTGTATTAAAACTTGGAAATCATTCTTTTCTTCATCATTTTTGAAAGATTTTAATATCATTTCAATGACATTTTCGTATTTTTCTTTTCTCAAAGGGGATGAAGAATGATTAACATACATCAAATGCCATAAAGCAGAAGAAGGATGACATTTCGTGGCTTCACAAATGATTTGAAGAATGAATTCCGAAAGTTCAGATGGTTGTTCGATCCATGAAATCAATTGTGTTATGGAATTAAACCAAACATAAGGATAAACTTTGTTGACATATTCTTTGAAAACATCTTTGATTTGTTGGATGATTGTTGGTTTCTGATTTTGCGAAATCAAAGAATATGGTTTCTTGTTTTGTTCAGAAAGAAGATTTCTGATTGTTTCGAAAAACAAATCCATGATTCTTGGTAAAACTTCGTTTGACAATTGAGGAGTTTTGATGATTGTCAAGAAGTAGTTTTTCAAACACAAAGGAACTTGAGTCTTCAAGAATGAAGCAATGTTCATTGAAGAACTTGTGTTTCCCCAGAACTTGACGCTTTCCATTTTCCTTAATTTCGTTGAAACTCCAATTTCTTGGCCATCAATTTCGACATAATTTATGTATTTCTCAATTCTTTGATCAATCAAAGTAGCAAACTGATAATGAACTTTACCTTCGCAATCAGGTCGTTGAGTGATTGTCTTGTAAAGTTCTGTTAAACCATCAGCATCTAAAGAGTTCAATTTATCGAGATATTGCGCTTTCATGAATGAAATCTTTCCTTGTTTATCAGATTCTGGTTTAATTGTATTCAAAATATTAATCGAAGTATCTGATGGCTTTTTACACCAAGAAACTTTAGCTAATTCGATTAAAACCAAATCATTGTTCGGCATCATTTTATGAGCTCTATTTGCATGCATTTCACTTGCTATTATATTATCATTACGACGACTTTTAACACTTAAATCAATCCATTCTAAAGTAAGATTATTTAATTTATCGTTTTTCTCCATCAAATCAATCATTGCACAGTTAATTGATGTAACTCTAGAGAGAATATCTAAGCTGAGTGGCTCTTTATCAATCCATTTCTTGAAAAGACTTAAATTATAATCTTCTCGATTATCAGCAAAAAGTGACATTTCATCCAAAATTCTAACTTTAACCAAACTCTGTCTCAGCTTGATGTAGCTTCCCAAAAATGATTCAGACAATTCCTGGGTCATTCTCTTCTTTTGGATATCAATATCATCCTTGAAATTCTGTGATGTCGTGAATTTCAAATCATAAAATGATTTTGCGACTGAAATATCAAATCTCAAATTATTTGCATCATTTATCAATCTCGATTCATCAAAATCTCTTGTCAAAACACTGCAATTTTCATGTATAATGTTCTCGATCTCATCCCATTTTCCTAAACTCATCGCACTTCTACAAATACTTGAATCTAACCTTAAATCAGGAATAACCGTCGATCTTATCGTTTTCGCATCTGACAAAGCTCTTTCGAACCTTCCATTCTCAACCATTTCTTTAATAAGTAGTATCTTTTGCGATCTCTGCTCTTCCTCATCAAGCAAATTCATTTCTGACAAAGCGGTGTCACTTTTTGTGTCAGAAATTTCTGACAATTTCTTTTTCAAAAAGTTTGCATTTTCTAAATCTCCACTGTTAGTAAAACATTCTTTCATTAACTGGAGATTTTTCGTTGTCATGTTTTCTTTTGAAAGCTGGCATAGATTATCAAAATGCATCAAAGCGCGTTGCCATAATTGACAACTATAAGCACTCTTTGCCAATTTCTTTTCGTCAGCAATTTCGAGATAAGTCCAACCTTTCAAAATTTTGTCTTTTGAAGCAGAAATTTTCATTCTTTCCAAGCTGTCGAACAAAGAAAAGAAAGCTTGAATAACTGTTCTTGCAATTGTCTTTTGTTTCTTGTTATTTCCACGAAGTTTTTCGTAGCAATATTCCCATTCTTTTCTCAAACAATTTATAAAAACTTCGTTACTCGAATTATAAGAAATCAAATAAGGAATAACAAAATAACCCAATGCACTGCTTACTCCTATTGGATGAGCTAATGGTTCCAAATAACCACCATCAGTTTTCCTGTAATCAAAATTCGATGGACTGCTTTTTATTGAGTCCACTTTTGTTATGAGATTTACAAAAAGATTTCTCATCCATCTTGAAAGAGAAAATCTATGTGCAGAGTCAATTAATGGCTTAAGAGCTGTTTCAGTTTCTTTTGGCAGTGTTTGCTTAAAAGATGTTGATCTGCAATTATTGATAGCTGTTTTGATTTCATCAGGGAATTTCGACCAATTCAACAATCCTCTTTCATCAGAAAACTGTGCTTGAGTATCATTAGTTACATCTCTACATCCTAAATAAGCCAACATTTGTTGGATCGCGTATAAAGTTATTTGCGAATTAACAAGAATTTTAACAAGATAATCAGTAATGATTTTAATAATAATCTTGTCAATGTCATCTTTGTTAATCACATCAAAATGAGGTTCAGAAATATCATTAGTAAACGGTAAAAGTGACAAAATTCTACCAAATAGCATTGCATTATCTTTATCTGTTTCGTGGGAAGCAACACTCCATAATTTTGTTGTTAAATATTTGATATCAAGTTTGTTTGTGTATAGTTCTTCTTCATGATCTTTAAGGAGTTTTCGAATAGTCTCTAAACACAAATTTCTAAACGACAAATTAGAGAAATCATCCAAATTATGCGATAACAAAATTATTTGGTCGGACCATTCAAGTTTAATATCCTTTTGGAGTTGATGTTTTACATCAATTATTTCATCCAAAACAGGATAATAATAAATGTATTTAAACCAATCTTCTGTTATTTCTTTCAAATCAATGATCAAATACCTGAAGAAAGCGGAGATTTCAACTGGAAATTCTTTGTGTAAAATACATAAATTTTGTGTCAAAGGAACAAAAATTCTTTGTAAACAAACATTTTCCATTTTTGAAGAAAAAGTTTTGCAGAAATCGTACCAAAACTGTATCCAACTCAATTTCAAGATATCTATACTGCAAACTCTCATTAAAACCGTGTAAATCTGTGTAATAAATTTCGGTAATTCCGATTCAATGAAAGGTAACAAATATTTGATTGTTGGAATGACCATTTTGAGTTTTTCATCACAAGGATTTGGACTTGTAATGATTTTCGTCAATCTCACTAATGTGAAATAGAAATAGTTGACGATCTGTTGGTTAAAATATTCTTCTTTTGATATCAAAACACTTTTCTCGATGTATTTCGACTCAAATATCGATTTGACACTTTGAATTGCTTTTTGTCTTGTGATTTCATTTGGAGAAACACAATCAATGAACAAAACAGGGAAGAAACGAATGGAATTATCATAAACAACCTTCTGCAAACTTGTCATTTTCTGCTTTCTGAAGAATTCGAATGCTCTTTTACTCATCTGTTCGTCATTCGAAGTGAAAATGAATTCAAGAATGCTTGGAATGTTTTTTGAAAGAAAATCTTTCAGTTTCAATTTGCTTTTCTCCAAAAATTTTTGAAGATTTTGTTCACTTGTACAAATAATAAATGGGAAAATGATTTTCTGGAATGCACTGATGATGTTTTTGTGGTTTTGTATTTTTCTATGGAAAATAATCGTACATAATTCATTAAAAACCGTTTCTTTCTGAACAAACAAATTTCCAAGTAATGAACCAAATTCGTATTTGTACAAAGTCTTAATTGATGACAAATCTTTCATTCTTGAAATCAATATTAGACTTATTCCTTGTAGTATTTCATCTTCAGTCCATAAAATTTGCATTAACAACTTCAAAATGTGGAAAGACAAATATTTGTTGTCTAATAAAATTTGACAACTTTCTTTGCAAATTGACAAAAGTTTTTTGATGAAATCATAAGTGTACAATTCCAAAAGTTCTTCATCTTTGAGTATCATAGAAACAGCATTTACATAATGCTTGTCTTTATATGCTTCTACATTTTTAACATTGCTTTTTAATTCAATTAAAAAATCATCTGTTAATTGGATTTCATTTTGTTTTTGATAAATTATTATCATCGACATCAATGTTCTCGACAAACTCTTACTGGCAATGTCAATAGCATTGCTCATGTATCTCTTAAACAAATCATTGTTCTCTTCAAAGATTTTGATCGCAAAATCAACTGATAATTTGTCAAGTTTTTCTAAAATTATGTTTGGAAACAATTTGTAGAGATCATTTATCAATTCTAAAGGAGGTGAAGCGGTATCAAGACATCTGGATAAGTAGCTGCCATGTATAAGACTTGGTTTTTCTATCTTAACAATTGTTTTGTAGAAAATTTGAGGAAATTTCGATAATTCCGAAAAATTTGGAGAAAATTTCGGAAAAATTTCCATTAAATTCGGAATTATCTCGGGATTGGAGTCGAAATTGACCTTGGTGAAATATTCAAGGTATTTGTTGTTGTTCTTTATCAATGTTTTACATAGTTCTATGTAATTTGTGACGTAATAAAAATTTTTAAAATTATTGAAAATTAAATCTGAAACAAGTTTGTGATTTGCATGGTCACTTTCAACAAACTCCTTAATAAGCAAAAAGAACTCATTAAGAAACATCGGAAGCTTGATATTTTGATAAAATTTGATATATGAAATTAAATCTCGACTTAAAAGCTTTCTCATGTAGGATGGTAATCTAGAACATGAATGTTGTAATGTTTTAGCGGCAAATAAATCAATTTCTGTATCAATTTCGGTATTTTTGATTGCAAAATTATTCATGAAACAAAAAAGGACTCTGATGAGTTTTAATGATGTGCAATGATCACATGGTATAGCACAACTTAATGTGTGTAAAATCTCGGATGAAAAATCTTTTGTATGGCACAAAATATTGAGAATAATTTCAAAAAAATTTTCTGGTATAGAAAATGAAATATTAAGGAAAGATTGTAATATATCGAAGTAAAGATGTATATGTGACTGGTTTTTGTTCGCTATCTGTAACTGTTCTTTGGGATGGTAAATAAATGGAAGCTTTATCGAACTTTGTGTATAAATACCATCTTGGAGTGAAGCACAAAGCGTTTTTCCGAATGTTTTTCTGTCTAAAGCTTTAAATTTTGATATTAATAATCTGATGATCTCCATGTATTCGTTGTATAGACTTTCATCTGAGTTTTTATTGACATTATTCTGTACTCCAGCTTGAATGAGCTGGCATAACCATCTATCAACATCTTCTTTTGCTATTTGAAACTTAGAATCATTGAAAAAGTCATGCATTCCTTGAAGAGCATATAGCATATGATTTCCATCAATAGGTTCGTATACCAATTGATTGAAAATAGTACTGAATTTCGTTAAAATATCATTATTTTGCATCAAAACATTCTAAAAAAAAAGTCAAAGAAAGATAATAATTGTTTCCTCTTTCCACTAGAATCTAAAGCATCATTTGATCATAAATTTGAAATTTTAAGTTAACTTTCCCAAATTCTTGAGATGATTTGCTTTACAGAAGTAACCTGACTAAAAATTTACACCCCTCGAAATTTTACTCACAAAAAATTTTTATCAGCTTAATTATGATAATGTTCTGTCTAATGGGTGTTAAAACAATACAAATAGAGCGATTTCGTCTTCTATTTGACTGAACAACTTAAAAATCATAATGTCTTGTAACGGAGATTGCGCTAATTGCCCAATGAAAGGTTCATGCAGTTCCGGCATAGTTCCTGAAGCTTTGAAGGATAGCATCAGGAAAGTAGGCGAAGCAATGGAGCCTGTCCAATATAAAATCCTCGTTTTGAGTGGCAAAGGCGGAGTTGGAAAGTCAACAACAACATACCTACTTACAAGAAGACTTGCTGCCGATATGTCTGTCGGTGTTCTTGATTTAGATCTTTGCGGTCCATCAATGCCTCTTCTTTTCGAAGCAGAAAACGAAAAATTACGTCAAACATCATTAGGTATTTCACCATTAAACGTTGATGAAAATATTAACCTTGTCAGCACACAATTTTTCCTCGAAAACAAAGATGATCCAATTATTGCACGTGGTGGTGTTAAAAATCAGATGGTTTTACAGCTCTTATCAGATGTTGATTGGAGTGAAGCCGAAATAATGCTTATTGATACTCCTCCAGGCACTTCTGATGAACACCTTTCAATTGTCAGTTTTATGAAAGATGCTGGTGTCACAGGTGCTGTCATTGTTACTACACCAGAAGAAGTCGCAATTTCAGATGTCAGAAGAGAAATCAGATTTTGCAAGAAATCTAACATCCGCGTTCTTGGTATCATCGAAAATATGGCGTCATACCATTGCCCACACTGTGGTAAGGATAGTAGTATCTATCCAAGGACAAATGGCGGCGCTGAGAAAATGTGCCAAGAAGAAGGTGTTGAATACCTTGGTAGTGTACCAATTGATCCAACATTAGTCGCTGGACTTGTAGGAAAGAGTCATCAAATCGCACCAACCGTCAAAGAATCAATTGATTCAATTGTTGGAAAAATCATGGATGCTGTATCAAAATAGACTGAAATAGAGAATAAATAGTAACTTTATATTACTTTAAATAAACATTATTTCAAAATTTTTCTTTTTTATCAAATTATTTCTTCGTAAAAGTAAATTTCCTTACAGTTGGTATCAGAAAACACGATTTTTTAATACAAACAATTATACAAACATTTTATTAAAGAATAATTAATGATAACTTGGAAATGGAAGCTCAATATTGGTTTGAATATCATACGAGCCCATGATAGCTTTCTTATCTTTATAGTAGTTAAGTTTTTCTGCTTGTTGTCGTGATAATTTTAATGCACTTCGTTTCTTATTAGGTTTTCCATGACTTGATATATCATCAATAACATCATCAACAATATTATCGATAGGACCTTGTTTTCCAGCTGGTTCAACGATTTCTTCTCCAATTGGGCCAATATTAAGTTTTTTCCTTTCTTTTGTCTTTGGATTGTAAATTATCAACGGATCTAGTGATATTACCACGTATCCCTTGAAAAGCCAAGATTTAATAACAGGTCCGTATGTAGCCCTTAAGATACCATCGCTGATTGAGAGCGGTTCACCATTTATCATTACCACTGATCTACCAAATGCAATTGATGCCATTAAACGAAAGCATGGAAGAGTAGAAATTGGTGTATTTATTAAACTCACAGAATTAAGTCTAGGCTGATCAACAACACCTTCAAACGTAAATATGAGTGTTCCATCACAGCTGAGTCGAAGTAATGTATGAAATCTAGGAAGGATACTTAGATCTGAAATTGGATTGTTGGAAATACTAAGATTTTCGAGTGCATTCGGAAGTTTTTCGACTGGGATTGCTTTTAAGTTCTTATTGCTCCATTTTATAGTGGTGGATGTAGTGTCAGCTATAAAAGAAAGTTTTCTCATAATTTTTTTAAAAATCTTATAAATACGTACGTTAGCTCCATCATTCAAATAATCTTTCATACAATTGGTACAACTTACAATAAAATAAATCATTCCCTTTCATTAATTTTATCAAAATTTTGACCTTTTTTTGATAAATGGATTCAGAACAACTTCTTCAGCTATTAGAGAAAACATTAGTGAATGATAATCAAGTAATACAAGAAGCCGGGCTAGAAATACTTAAAATTATCGAAGAAACTTCTACAATTCACTTGTTATTCAATATATTATCAACTCATCAAGATGGAAGATCAGTTAACCTAGCATATTTATACTTATACAAGTGTATAAAAATCCAATGGAGTACTTTAGATATAGGTAACCGCACTTTAATTCAATATAATTTGTTAGAAATCTTACAATCTATGCCATCATATTCATTTCGACATATATTAAACATATTTTTAGATATAATATATCCACAACAAATTACTTTCACAGAATTTCTCAAATGGTTAGAAAAATTTGATCAAAATGCTGAATCAATTCACTACAAACTCCTTATTATGGATTTCATATTCTACAAGCTACCAGATGATTTTATTATCAACTCCGCAGAAAACATAATTCAACAAATTTCATATTTTCTCAACCAAAGCAAAATTGTCATTGATGAACGCATTAAAATTAATCACTTATATGCACATATTATCAATACATTAACAAGCTGCAATAGAATTGAAGAATCAGATCTAGAAAATCATATTTCAAATATTTTTAATAATATTTTACCATTTTTACAAGAATTCAATTCACTACAGTTTGATTCTCAGCTTGTACTAGCAGGAACCATCGGAAGTTTGATTTCTTTCCATAATCAGTTAATTAATAATCCAAATTATTCTTCAATCGTTGAATCTATACTATCTAATGAAGATGTACCTCCTCAAATTAAATTTACAATATACCAATATTTGTTACATTGTATTCCTTACCAAGATTCATCAAATACGCAATCAATTATTTCAGATATTTTCAGTTTAAGTCTTGAAATGGCTGACAGTGACAATGTCAAGTCATATATATCCGAATGCGTCAAAACTGCATCGTATTTTCCAAGTTTATATGGATTTTTCATTGAAAACATTGTTCAATGTTTCGAAGTTGATGAATTATCATATTATTTAACAGGATTGAGATTTATGATAGAATGTTATTCGAATTTTTCGAAATTAGACAATGAACTCGAAACTATTTTTGTTAATTTGTTTAGAGAAAAGGTTTTAAATCATATTAATTCCCCTGAAGAATATGATTTTAATTTGCAAGTAACGAGTCTTTCGTTTATTGAATTGCTTTTTGAGCAAACAGGAGATATTGACTCTTTGGAAAGTGTCCTTTGGATGGCTTTTTCTGGTGATGAAGAACTCGAAGTAAAATTTTCAGAATCGATTACAGAAATATGTCAAACTGAATTTGATGTAAGTAATTTACTTGAAATAATGTTATCGAGAGTTTCCGTTGATAGTTTAGATGTTTATTTAATTAATGATATCACTAATTTAGTTTATAGATGTGAAGTTATAAAAGAAGAAACAGCAGCAGCCATTTTAGAAATAATTGAATTTGTTATCAGTCAAGAAAATTCATTTGAATCTATTTTGTTAATATCTGGTGCTATTCTTTGCAAATTCCCTGATTTGAATGAAAGAATTGTTCCTTTGATATATAATCCTATTATAATGATATTGGAACAAATCAAACAAGACGAGAAAAGTGATATTTCTTTGTTTACAACTTTATTCCAATTCATGTCAAGATTTCTTGAAAAATATCCAAATGATGAAGATAATTTTCTGTTAAATACTGACATCTCAAATTACTTGAGAGAGTTTTGTCAGATGCATTTCACTACTCCTTCATTAGAAGTGTTCTTTATTCCTATTAAGTTCTTTTATGTTTCGAAAACAAAATCTTTTGATTTTCTTGGAGATTTAATGAATGATATTTTCCATGCAATTTCTGTCAAAAACGAAGATTTAGTTATTGCTGTTGTTCCTGTTTTGCCTGAAATGTCTATTTATTTGCATCATGAAGATATCCTTAGATTAGTCCAAGAATTACTTTCATTTGAAGTTAATAATGAAGATAAAAATGGTTTTTATTTGTTGAGTAGTGTAGTAAGAATATTAAATTCACTGCAAAACAATGAAGATTTTGGTGATTTCGATCAAATAATTGATTCATATATTGGATCATTTATTAATAATCCATCGTTTAATATCTTTATACATGTATTAGATTTGTTAAAGTTAGGATTAGTTAGAGGAAGAGAAGAAAGTTATCTTCTTTTGCAATGTTTAACTGCAAATGTTTTAAACCAAGCTCCATCTGCTTGCTATGATTCATATTTAGGATTGCTTATAGATTTCGTCGAATCTGGAAATTTACCAGAGAATTTCTTCGAATTCATTACTAATGTTTATGCATTTATTCATGAAAAAATACCGATTGATTGCTATCAAAATTTCTGTTATTTGACAAATTTGTTTTTGTCAAATTTTCCAGATACATTAAGTATATTTGAAGGATATGTATTGTTGGCTGCTAACTGGATAGGAAATTCGACTGATGATGCAGATTCTAACATCTATAGTTTAATTTCTACATATTGTGCATTATCAGAAAATTTGGAATTCGAAAAATTAGCTCTACAGAATTTTCCTCCCCATGATTTATCTGAAATTAATAGAATGATGCAAAATTTCATGAAATTTAGGTACGACAACGAGCTTATCAATATTCTTTTGCAAGATTGTAACTTATTAATTGAAAAGAAAGAAGAAATTGGTGAAAATATTGATGAAGAACTCTTTACTCAATTTATTCAGTTTTGTCAATCACTGAAGAGCAGTTAAATGAGTTTGTGGATGATTACTATCCTTGATTTGATAACAAAATTCAATATATCTATTATATTTAATTTTTTATATAGATTTGTTTAGGTAAATATAGTATATTATAGAGTGTATTATGTCAACGACCGTAATTTTTAACATCCCAACAAAATTTCATCCTTTTATTCATTAATTTGGAGGATGAAGATACACAATTTCATTATTCATCAAAATCATTAAATGACTATTTGCCAGAACTTTAATAATTTAATAGCGCAAAACTGCACTTCATTATGAAGTCAATATAAATGAAAACACAGACCTAGTATTAATCAACTATGGT
Organism: Trichomonas vaginalis G3; assembly: GCF_026262505.1. Taxonomy (NCBI): domain Eukaryota; phylum Parabasalia; order Trichomonadida; family Trichomonadidae; genus Trichomonas; species Trichomonas vaginalis. The sequence continues at coordinate 24,421,816 of NC_067204.1, read as the reverse complement.
GCTGACAAAAATGCAAAAGATAATAATCGCAAAGCACTCTATGATCTTATAACAAATGGTGCTGATAAAAAATCAAAAGAAAATGATGGACATACAGCTTTCCATTAGAAACTCTTTTTGTTCAAGAAACAAGAGCACATAAATTTGTAATAGAATTTTCAAAACATCCAAAAAAATAATGCATAATGAGAGGTATTTTGATTTTTAAAGTTCTATGTTCTTTTTTTATCTATTAAACTTTATGATTATGTTTTCAGTCCTTATCATATATTTTATGCAAACTAATAGTGTGACATTGTCAATATATGCATTTGTAATACATGATATTAATTATTAGGAAGAAAAAAAATCTTAATTAACCAACGAATCATTCAATTTCTTGAAAGCAATATAAGCAATACTATGTTATCACTTAAGTAAACATGTTATCAAAATTTTAACTATTCTGCCAGTATGAAAATTCGATGTGTGATAACTTTTTCCGATACTGTGAAAAAATTTGACATTTTCTGAGAACATCAAATTATTTCAATATAGAGGGTTGCTCAAGTGAAGATTTATAGATGTTTTAGATACGCGATTATTATATTACGATAAATTACAAGATTTTTCTCTCAATTTTTTGGGAAATATTATTTCCGATAATAACCTTGAGAACAAAATGAATGAATAGAGTTCGCTTGTAAATTCCGATAATCATTTTTTGTGGATTATTCTATATGTCCTTTCAAATATAAAGGTCTATTGAATTTTTGTATAAATCTGTAAGTGTTTTCAATTTCTTGAAAATCACGAAAAAATTATAGCGAATCCTAATACATGAATTATTAAAAAGGTCGAACAATATTGAATTACCTCATAATGACCATGATCATGTAGTGATTTATAGGTTTCACAATATTTTTCAACAATTTTTATCAAATTCTGCAAAAATTTTAAATCAGCGATAAACATTCGATCTTACTGACAGATATGATGAGTTCTAAATCGCTTTTCTTCATAATTAATGATAATTACAATAAAATCTATTAGAATTGCAAAATTTCCATCACAATTTCTCATGGTTCTTACATAGCATACACTATCATAATAATATATTTTATTATTTTTGCCGAAAATCAATTATTTACAAATATTTTACATGATTTTCTTGAATTGAAAACCTTAAATCAGACAATTTGAAAGTGTGATTTTTATTGTTGCTTTTATTGTGCTATTATAGAGAATACCACGCCGATGATAATCGAATGTTGAATATTTTTGGTTCTTCATTGATAAATTTTCTAAACAATCTTTTGTACTGATGATTTTTATCGAGAATAATTTCATTGTATATAATTTTAATGGGTCAAAATATTTAAAATTATAGACGTGTGTATTCAATTATTGATAAAGATTGCAAATTGAAACGGAAGAATTAATAAAAATCAAAAATTTGTGATAATAGTCCATTTCTATTTGATAGCTGAATTTAAAATTTTATTCGTTAATTGAAAGTTATTTTCAAATAACCTATATTCGAATATTTTTTAAAAAGTATTCTAAATTAATTGGAAGTACAATATCTTATGAATTTCTTTAATATCATCATTCAAATCATTTCATTGAATTGTGATTTAATTGAAAAGTATTATATTCAAATTTTTTAATGAAGAAAATAGCAAAAGAACCTCTGAAACGAGTTGATTCAATGAGACACAAGTTTAGTGCTGATGAAGATGAGCGTCTTAAAGAACTTGTTGGAATTTATGGCATTCATTCGTGGAAAAAAATTGCATCTCTAATGGAAGGACGCAATACGCGCCAATGCAGAGAAAGATATATTAATTACTTATCACCGAACTTAGTTAATGGACCTTAGACATCACAAGAAGATCGATTTTTAATCAGTTTAGTTAAACGACATGGATCTAGCTGGGCAAAAATAGTTAAACACTTTCCAACAAGATCTGATGTTAATATTAAAAATAGATATTCACTACTTGCATCCAAAGGACGAGCACCTGTATTAATGTCTGATCGGTGTAAAACAAAATGCAAGAAAATAGAAACAAATACACCAAAAAACGAACCACACATATCATTTGAAGAATTGATTGATGCATCTATTGCTGATTTTCGAGAAATGAATCTAAATTCCAAAAACGATTGTCTTTTTAATCTTTTCCCTGAAGATTTATTAGACTTATCCTTTTAATATAGTTGTAAACTATTTTCATTATTTGAAACATATTAAATCATAATTTTTAATAAAGATATTGAATGGATACATTGAAATATCAAAAATTCGATAATATTAAATAATAAGCGAATGTAATATGACATTTAAAGTTAACATTTAAACAGATAGTTTATTTTAATTCGACATAAATTTTCGATATAAAATAAAAAGGCCGGCTATGGCCATAGAAGCAAATACTAAGTTCTGACTAGAACGAGAATCTTTCCGTAGTTGAATATATAATGATGCTTCAATTCTCTCATTAAATTGACGTGCATTTAAACCTACATTTTGAGAAACAAAGTCTTGAAGGTAATTTCCGTTTTTGTTATCAGAAACAAATGTCTTGATAAGCTCGTACAAGTAAATTTCGATAATTCCTTTTCTGAATACGAATCTATCCCAGAATTCAAAGAATTCTTGAAGGTTAAGCTTCGAGATCGAGTCAAATACCAATGAATGAGTAAATTTAGATATTTTTTCTGGAGAATCAAATGTAGAAATTTCTAGTTCTTGACCGAGTTTTGTAATTTTTGAAACGTATGAGTTGTCATCTGATGAGTTGAATAGGTTGTGAATTGTTTTGTACATCTCCAAAATTAAAAAATACGAAAGAGCTTCAACATGAACTGTAAACTCTGAAATTTTGAAAACTTGGAATAAAACTTCATATATTCTGACGTATGTTGATACTAATCCATCGCTATATTCAACACCGCGACATTTGCAAATGAAAGGAATTACTGTTTGTGCTGATTTAACGAGACTTTCGACATTAAGACCATCTGAATTTAGTATAGTATGCCAATTACTTTTAATGGAACTTAAAAAGTTTTGAAAATTCTCTTCTTGCGTTCGATCGAAAGTATTTGAAAAATTAAAGTTTGACAATTGGGCTAATTCCTTAGTATACTTTTCATTAACACTAGTCACCTTAACCATCACAGCCGCTGCTGAATTTAATGGAAGAATTCCATAAGATACTAACCAGCAAAAAACGCTGAGATGTGGATTCTTTGGTTCTGAAAATCCAAGGTACATGTTGACCATTTCTTGAGTTGTTAAACATTCTGTTATCTTTTGAAGATAGTTTCCTTTATCATCGGCTTGCTCAGTCATTTTTTTTATACTCTCATAATATCAATATAAGTTTTAGTCCGATAGTAAAAAGTTCAACAGCCATATCAGGTACTATATAGGGATTTATAATAACTATTCCCCACCAACACTATTAACTTTTGATCTTAGACAAGGAAAAATTTAAATCAAAAATTGTCAACGAAAGACATGAGTTAGCTGCGATTTCTCCTAATGCAGTGACAACTTTAAAAATGCGCACATTTCACATGCTCACGTCCTTCATATATCGGAAGAATATTTACTTATTTTAATCACATAAAATAGTGCGGAAAATGATAAAAATTTTTTATTTTTTATGAAATTCATCTTCAAAAATACCGGAATATGAGGATAAGCTTCTTATATAAGGATATTATTTATTTGCACCATGTGAAATAAGAAGTTCGGCTTTTTCTTTACGATTATTTTCAACTGCAATATGAAGAGCGGTTCTTCCATATTTATCTTTTTCATTAATATAGGGTGTCCAAAGGTGTGTTTAGCACAAACCTGAATACTGCGAATAGAAATAAACAAGTTACATATATATAAAGTTTATTTAAATATAATCACCATTGGATTCAATCACGCGTTCGCAGCGATCGATCCAGGCTTGAAAGACACGCTTTAAATCATCATGAGAAAATTGCTCAAATTGCTCTCTTACAAAATTTTCAAGATCATCTGGACTCGCGAATTCGCGTCCTTCAGCTCTCTTTTTTAGCGTGCCGAATAAATAAAAGTCAGAGGGTGCAATATCAGGTGAATAAATTGGGTTTGGAACAACTTTGACATTGTTTTCCACCAAGTAATTCATTACCTTATGACTTTTGTGAACTCTTGAATTATCAAAATGAATTGCAAACTTTTGTTTTTGTTGTTTGGATTTCTCAAACTCATCAGAATTGATAATTTGAGTAAGAACATTGTCAATTAGATACTGAGCATTCATCGTATTAGGTTTTTGAAGAATATCAATTGCGATGATGTCATTCACGCCCCAAAAAACCGACAACATCATCATTGGTGTGTCAATTTTTTTCTTCGGGAATGTTTGCGGATTTTCATCCTTCGGGATCCACATGATTTTGGCTTCTGTTGCATATTGAAACCAAGACTCGTCCCCTGTTACTAAAAAGCGAAACTTCTTGGATTGATACGCACCCAATATAGAGAGGAGCTCTTTCGAAGATTGGACTCTAGATTTTTTTTGAACTGAATTAAGGTTGTGCGGAACCCAACGTGTATACGCTAGTTTGTAGTTCAAATAATTGTGCAGATAATAACTGACTGTTGTACGTGGTATCTTTGTCATCTCCTCTATCCTTCTGAGTGATGCTCTTGGGTCTTCATCTAGCGCTTGAAGAATTGCTTTGATTTTTCTTTGATCCGGCGATTTTTTGTCAATTTTTATGATGGGCGCCTTTTTGTTCATGAAGTGATACATCCTAACATGATACGTTACAGTGGAATAGCTAGGAGCATCCATACCGAAGCATTTTACCAATGTCTCGTAGATTTTTTACAGTCTTTGCATTTTTTTGCAAGAGCGAGGATGTTTTCTTTATGATTCATTAAAAAAATGAAAAAAATCCCGCCAAAATTTCCTGCGAAACCGCCTCTTGTCTCAAAATTCATTTTATATCCCGGCATGGCGCCAAAATACAACTTACTCATCATATACATATATTCATATTTTTTTATTATATTTATAATCAGCATATATCTCCTTTAATAGTCTCATATAGAGCGCTGTGCTAAACGCACCTTTGGACACCCTATATTTGCATGATGTGAAATAAGAAGTTCGGCTGTTTCTTTACGATTATAATATGCTGTCATATGAAGAGCGGTTCTTCCATATTTATCTTTTTCATTAATATTTGCATCATGTGAAAGAAGGAGTTCGACTATTTTTGAATAATTTTTTCTGCTGCAATATGAAGAGCTGTTTGTCCATCTTTATTTTTTTCATTAATATTTGCATGATGTGAAATAAGAAGTTCGGCTGTTTCTTTACGATTATTTTCTGCTGCTTTATGAAGAGCGGTTCTTCCATTATTATCTTTTTCATTGATATTTGCATCATGTGAAATAAGAAGTTCGGCTATTTTTGAATAATTTTTTTCTGCCGCAATATGAAGAGCTGTTTGTCCATCTTTATTTTTTTCATTAATATTTGCATGATGTAAAATAAGAATTTCGGCTGTTTCCTCACGATTATTTTCTGCTGCTTTATGAAGAGCAGTTCTTCCATTATTATCTTTTTCATTAATATTTGCACCATGTGAAATAAGAAGTTCGGCTGTTTCTTTGCCACTATAAAATGCTGCAATATGAAGAACGGTTCTTCCATTTTTATCTTTTGCATTAATATTTGCACCATGTGAAATAAGAATTTCAGCTGTTTCTTTGCTGATATTTTCTGCTGCAAAATGAAGTGCCGTTTTTCCATTATTATCTTTTTCATTAATCTTTCTAGAGCGTGAAAAAAGAAGTTCAACTATTTTTGAATAATTTTTTCTGCTGCAATATGAAGTGCTGTTTGCCCATAATTATCCTTTTCATTGATATTTGCACCATATGAAATAAGAATTTCGGCTATTTCAGGGCAATTATTACGTAGTGCATAATGAAGAATGGTTTCTCCATATTCATCTTTTTCATTGATATTTGCATCATGTGAAATAAGAATTTCGGCTAATTTTGAATAATATTTTTCTGTTGCTATACGAAGTGCTGTTTTTCCATTATTATCTTTTTCATTGATATTTGCACCATGTGAAATAAGAATTTCGACTATTTTTGAATAATTTTTTCTGCTGCAATATGAAGAACTGTTTGTCCATCTTTATTTTTTTCATTAATATTTGCACCATGTGATAAGAAATAATCACAAAGGGATGGAATACCAAGCATAATTGAATTAACTAAACATTTATTAATATCATTTGTTTGATCGAAGCAAACCAAAATTAATTCGAGATTATTATAATCTATGCAATAATCTAAATTGATCTCTAAATTGTATTCATTCATCAAGAATGTAACAAAATCAATGTTGTGTGAAATAATTGCATATTTCATGCATTTATAATATGGTTCTTGACATTTCAAACATTCACTCATGATCTCTTGATTTCCTCCTAAAAATGATAATGCTAGACATTCTTGAGTTATTTCTGAGTTAAATTTCGTTCTTAAAAACTTAAAACAATCAACAGCCCCATGGTAACAACATAATTCAAGCAATGTATATCCTTCGTAATGATATGGATATAAGCTGCTTTTAAGTTTTTGATCTTTATCAAATCCATCTGTACCTGTGAATGAGATGAATCTTTCTTATAATAATATTTTGAAGATTGATTATCTTTGAATCAATCAATTCTGTTTTGATCATTTTGTAAATCGTTTTTAATTCTTCTTCTTTTTCCGTTTTGAGCTGATACAACGCATTATATGAATCGATGTTGGATTTACAAATATCTCGCATTTCGCTGAATTTATGTGGATGAAAGTCTTGTTCAGACATTAGAAATTTTAAAATAAAAAATTCCATTAATTTGGATTTTTCCATTAAAAACAATTGATACCATTTAGAGGTGCCGACATGTTTTGAGGTAATTCCATATCGATATACATTTGCCCAAAATTTTTTCCAGAAAAATTAAAAAAAAAACTGAATGAATATCGAGATTTTCATATTATCAGATAATCATATCCTGATCATAGGATTTAAATTTTCTGATAATATCTATCTATGTACTAATCTTATGTTATATATTAAATAAAATTGATTTTTTATACCTGGGACAAAAGGCGTAAGTACCATGTGATATGAAATTGTGAGAATCTCATAGAATATTTTGAATACTTTCTCTCAATTTAGAAGTGAACTTACGCCTTTTGTCTCGCAGTTTAATTTCCCATAAACAAAATCATATAGTATTATAAAACTGGAAAACTAATTTCCCATAATAACGTGTATTATCTGCATTAACTTATGCTGAAGTTATCTGGATTTCCTCTCTCATTTGAGAGACATCCAGATAACTTCAGCATAAACGAATTTCAGACATGCTCTCTCGTTCTTTATTGGCCAAGTACCACAACAACATTACACTAAGGCAGAATTCTTCAGAGGCCTTACATCAAATGAGAGACTTCGGATAAACTCTATCCTAGCCGAATAAATTTACATTCTGAGACATACAAATTGTTAGATATCACAAGAACATTATCTTAAGGCAGAGTTTTTGCGAGGTCTCTCATCATTTGAGATTTCGGGAAAACTCTGTATATTAGATCAACTACAGATTCCCTGGCTCTTTAAAAACCAGAGAACAGTAAATGAGTAGTTTAGGGCAAAGTTCTTCCGAGATCTTCCGATGGAATGAGAGATCTCGGAAGAACATTGCCCTGATCGAGTAATTACAGAATCTTTGGCCCTTTGGGGACCAGAGGACCGTAGTGTAAATGCATTATGGAAATAACGGATAAGTAATATCCTTAGAAGCGCAATGCCTACACAGCCTGGCTACTATATCCTAGCAGTTATACTGCACAGGTATTGCGTTTCTGGAAGACCGTTTGAGGATCTCCTGCCGAAATCACTTGCTGATGTGGATGGAGCAAAATCAAAATCTGCGTAGCATCCGAGCAAGTAGATTGTCGGCGGCGACTCCAACCGATACTTTTGCTGTTTGGCACTAAATTTTTTTTAGTGGTAAATTTGTCATTTTCCAATTGTAAACTGTATAACTTTACAATGTCAATTTTTGTGAGATGCACTGTACTCCAAACATATCGGTTCAGAACGGTTTTTTAAAGAGTCGACTTCATTATTATAGAGCACATCAATGTGGTCCCAATTTTTGCTTTAAAGATTAACTTTTTGACTTGAAAAGTGACATATCCACTTTAATTGAATTTGGAAGACGAATATTCATTGAAAATAACATTTTTATTACACGAAATGAAATAAAGATAATTTGAATAAATTTCGAAAAAAATTCATCGTTCATAAATGAGTACACCTACAAGAGTACTTGTTACTGGCGGCGCTGGCTTTGTTGGAAGTCATCTCGTTGCTAGACTTATGGAACAAGGCTGCCAAGTTACTGTTCTTGATAATCTCTTCACAGGAAGACTTGAAAATATCAAGCAATTCTTGGATAACCCAAGATTCAAATTTATCCAAGCAGATGTTATTGATCCAATCGACATTCCAGTTGATAAAATCTTCCATCTTGCTTGCCCAGCTTCTCCACCAGCTTACATGAAAGATCCAGTTCACACGTTAGAAACCTGCGTCACAGGAACACATAACATGCTTAAGCTTGCACAGAAGTACAATGCTCGTATGTTATACACTTCAACTTCTGAAGTTTATGGAGATCCGCTTGAGCACCCTCAGAGTGAAAAGTATTGGGGCCACGTTAATTGCCGTGGCATCCGCTCATGCTACGATGAAGGAAAGCGTGCAGCTGAAACACTTTGCTTCGAATACGGACGCAAAGGTGTTTGGATTCGCACAGCAAGACTTTTCAATACTTACGGTCCAAATATGGATCCTAAGGATGGCCGTGTCGTTTCTAACTTCATAATGCAAGCTCTCCAAGGCCAAGATTTGACAATCTACGGAACTGGCGATCAAACACGTAGTTTCACATACGTATCCGATACAGTTGCTGGACTCCTCGCTTTAATTGATTCAAACATCAAAGGAGCCTGCAACATCGGAAATCCACACGAATTTACAATCAAACAATTTGCTGAACTCGTCCAACAACGTGTTAACCAGAATGTTAAGATTATCTACATGGAAAAGGCAGCAGATGATCCAAGACAGAGAAAACCAGATATTACTAAGGCCATGCGTAAGCTTGGTTGGGAACCAAAGGTTATGCTTGAACAAGGCCTTGATCCAACAATTGCATATTTCAGAACCTATGTAGATAAGAAATAAATAAAAAATTTAATTAAAACATTTTCTAAATGTTACTAGTATTCAAAGCATCCAAAAGTAATTTTTCTGCTTCAGATTATTGCTGAATATGTTTATGAGTTCATACACACTATAACTATAATTCATATATTTTACTTGATAACGCATATATTTTATCGTATTATGAAAATTAAACGAAAAAGATCACTCAAGACGAGCAAAATTCGATGTTTAAAAAGTAAATTGTTTATTTATTAGGCTGCTTTCAGGTATTCTTTTGTAGTAACACTTTACTCGTTTTTCTTTATACATCTACATATAAAATATGCACAAATAAGGATTTATAATTAAAAATATTGTTTGAATTAGGTAAATAAATCGCCAGATCTTAGATTTTATTAATCCGTTCTTCTTAAAATGAGAATGCGGTAATAGTAACTGGGCATGATAGTTGAAGTATTGCTAAATTGCGCGAAATTTTGATAAGTTTCGAAAAAGATTTATAGTGTGTTCAAATATATTAGAATTTAATGGCGTGTGATAACATCGACTACAAACAATCGACATTAAGTGATTGATGAAAAGCAATATCAATATTTAAAAATTTCGAGACTTTTTTGACTGAAAGCAATTGTTTCTGATACCTAGAATGAAGTTCTCCTTGGTGAATTTCTCCAAATTTTTTCCAATTTAGAAAATGTCTAAGCAATTTTTTCGAAAATGATAACGTTTTTTTCAATTATCGATTTTTTTTGGAAAAATGAGGTTAAAAATTTTGAAGATTTAAAATTGAGAGAGAAACAAAACATTTCCATTGTATTCTAAATCGAGAAAACGTTTTTATTTTTGTTATTATATAATTTTATACTAAAATATGTGAATTATACAACAGAATCAAATAACTATTTTACAAAGATATAGAAAAGAAGCATTTATTTCAAAATCATATATCAGTCATAGTTTTCTATCAAAATAATATATAATTCTTTATAGATAATCAGCCATTGTAAGTAATTTATAATTATTTCTGGTTCAAATTAAGGACTATTTCACATGTTTAGAAACTATTGTAAATATCTAGAAAAAATCAATAAAATCATGATTTTATTCACTGATGAGTTCAAGATATATTGTGATTTTCATTTCGATAATAAATCTGAATCAAATGTGTATTAAACTCGCACATTTCGACTTCTTATCATAATAATTTTATCAGTTAGTGACTATTGCTACAGAACAAGCAACATTAGATCTGTATCTCATAATCAAACCGAAGTTAAGCTAAGATGTTTCAAATTTTATCACCTGATAGTATGCATAATATTATATCAGAATGATTAGTCAATCTGTCGTTTCAATATCTTTTTAAATTTCTTATGCCAAAATAGTACTTTAACTATCATTGGTAATACGTAAGGTTGCTACTGTTGTAATATTTCGGAAAAATGAATGTATCAACTTTAATGCAAGATATGATGAGTTGAATATCGAATAATTGAATCTTTGCAATATTAACATTCTTTAGCCCCTAGTATATCATTGTTTCATACTAATAACGTGGATCAATTCCATTTCGAAGATCAGATAAAGCAGAAACAATATATACTCAGGTGCCACTTTTTTTGTCTAAAAAATGAGTTTCCCCTTTTTAGCCAAGTAGGATATAGTCTTCACAATCAGTTAAAATTATATCTACGATCAGATTTATATCGTCACTTTTTATTTCAAAATGCAAATAGTTGTGCTAATTGTTTATGGACTAATTGATGCTTCATATATTTTTCATGAATTCGTATTATGGCATTGGATATATGCTCCTCTTCGCCCATTAGGGTGCAATATTACATTCTTTGGAATTCAATTTTTCCTGTTCATATATACTTGTATTTCTTATTTGGCAGCTGCATTAACTGATCCAGGTATCCTTACAGACGAAAGATTGGCTGAAATTAAAAATAAAAAAGGTTACAAACAAGAACTCGATGAATTTGGTGAATTATGTTTTTGCTATAAATGCAAAAAAGAAAGACCATTAAGATGCCATCACAATACAGGTTGTGATAAATGCATTCTAGTATATGAACATTATTGCCCATTCATTCAGAATCAAGTTGGCTCTAGAAATTTCAAGATCTTTATTTTATTTATGTTAGTCATAATTCTTTGGTCATTATCTGTTATACCAATATATGTACAAGCTTTTAATATTATCGGAATTAATGAAACTTTTATATTTTCATTGATATTTAGTTTAATTATAATAATAAGTTTTGGATATTTCGCCATTCCAATGTTTTATGAGCAAATAACACTTGCAATGAAAAATATGACGTCAATAGAAAAGCTTATATTTGAAAAGGTAAAAAGAAAACATCAAAATTATCAGCATAGATTTGATTTAGGCTCATTTTATAAAAATCTACAATGTAGACTAGGTGAAAATCCATGGCTTTGGTTAATTCCAGTTCCGAACACAAAAATAACAGGAATTTTTGAACAAAATCCAAATTATATTTCAAGTGTGGAATTGGATATGCAAGATGATGCTAATGATATCAATTCTAGTCCTCATGATAGACTGAGCGCATATATTAGATCAATTAAGCAAGATAATGACGAAAAATAGATAAAATATAAGAATTTTATAGATATCACCTAAAAATACACAAAAATCTTTGATATGTATTTGATACTATGGAATGATGAATTATTCTGTCATCAAAAATTTTGATTTAATCAGTTTTCTCAAATGTTTATTGTAAAAAAATCAAAATTAGAGTTACACAATATGCTTGGAGCATTAAAAACTGTTTATTTATCACTTAAACATATCGGAAAATTTTTCAATATATAAGTAGTAGTATAGGATGGGTTTTGTGACTTTTTTTGTAAACGTAAGAATTCATACAATATCGAGCGATTTTGTATCATTTTTTTTAACATATGAAGTAAAAAATGTATGATTCTTACGGTTTTTATTCTTACGTTTTTGAATAAATCAAGATTTAAAAAATTTTCAAAATTGTAAGACATTTACACTCAGCCCATACATAATGAAATAAAAAATATTTTTTTTTAAAAAATAAACCATTAAAAAATTAACATTAATTTTAAAATAATTTATTTCATCATTTATAAAAGAAGCTATATATAGATGATGTCAGATATTCCGCGATTAATTAAACATTGTTTAAATCCTGAATGGAATCAATGAAGTCATAATCAAAGACCTCATAAACGAGTAAAAGAAATTAGAAACTAATGATTATTTGAATTTATGAAATCAATTATTTGATTCATTCTTTCTTCAATCTCTTCTATTCTTTTTGTTAAATCATCAATTTTCATTAATGAGGTGATTCTTGATTGAGGAATAGATTTCAAACTAACCACTCCTTTTATTTTTGAAATTTTGAATCCATCAACTTTAAACATTTTATTCAATTTACACGTTGTCAATTCTTCAAATAATTTTTTATTATTAGCATAATAGTCATTAAATTCTTCAACAGATGAAAAAATTTTTATTTCAGTAATTGGTTTAACAACGTTTATTTTTTGTTGAACATTTTCACTTTCATTTATTTCTTCCTCCTCTGTTTCATTTATTTTTAAAATCGGTTTCATTTAACATTAAATAAAAATTAAAAACTTACCGTTCAATCCTTCAACTGAGTGAAGCAAAAATAAAAGAATTTAATAGAATAAATAAATTGATTGGAAGAGATGAATTTAATAAAGATGAATTTTTAAACTCAATCCAAATTTAATTTTTATTCCTCATCTTCTCGGTTTTCGTGGTTTGTTGTTTTTTAATTAGTTCTTGCATCATTTTTATCATTTCCTCCCTTGTTATGATTCGTGGTAAATTTTGAGCTTGTGGGGTATTCATTTATATAAAAATAAAATTTTATCGTTAATGTTTTTAGGTTATTCAATAATTATTTATTTTTGAATAACTGATGAGGTCACCGGGTCACCAGGTCACCAGGTAATTTAACTTCTCTGAAAAAATGAGACAACATGACATTTTGACAACAGGTATGAAAGGAGGAAGGCACTTATTATTTATTTTTGAATAACTGATGAGGTCACCGGGTCACCAGGTCACCAGGTAATTTAACTTCTCTGAAAAAATGAGACAACATGACATTTTGACAACAGGTATGAAAGGAGGAAGGCACTTATTATTTATTTTTGAATAACTGATGAGGTCACCGGGTCACCAGGTCACCAGGTAATTTAACTTCTCTGAAAAAATGAGACAACATGACATTTTGACAACAGGTATGAAAGGAGGAAGGCACTTATTATTTATTTTTGAATAACTGATGAGGTCACCGGGTCACCAGGTCACCAGGTAATTTAACTTCTCTGAAAAAATGAGACAACATGACATTTTGACAACAGGTATGAAAGGAGGAAGGCACTTATTATTTATTTTTGAATAACTGATGAGGTCACCGGGTCACCAGGTCACCAGGTAATTTAACTTCTCTGAAAAAATGAGACAACATGACATTTTGACAACATAGTGGGATTAATGCAAAAATAAATTCAAATCATACTTTATAAAGCTTCATTTACAGGTATTTCATCGTCAGTAAATGAATCCTCATTATCGTTTGGTTCAACATGTTTATATAATCCTTTCATTTCTTCTTTCAAAACATAATACCATGTCTGTTTACCATCTATTTTTCTTTGTTTCCTATCACATTTATCCTTAATACTCATTTGGAAATTCTTGTCTTTCATGTCTGATGGTTTGCAGAATAGAGCATTTTTACATGTCATACCTACACACAATTCATCATAATGTGTATTTATCCATACATCTAAAGGATTTGTTGATAATTCAATTAAATCTTGTTTGGCTTCAGTCATCGGAATGATTCGTACATTAAATGATGAAAGGTCGTAATTGATAAAATACGTCAGCAAATTATCATAAAATTCCTTTGTGCATGAATTCATTAAATTCTTGAAGTAATCAAATTGACCCTTAAATTTACCATTGACCCTTAAAACCACATATCTTCTGTCTCCAACTTCAATTTTGACAGGGTAAACGTTGTTAGTTACGAAAATGAAGTTTGCAACATTCTGTGCTGTTCTTCTGGGTTGATTCTTTTCATTAATTCTAATCTCATTATCCGTTATAATTGATTTCAAAGCGTTGAAGTTTGCGAGTCTATCTTCGCCTACATTCTTGAGTTCATTAAGTACAAGAAACATTTTATTCTCAACTACTGAGTTGAAATTACCCGTTAGCTCACCTATTTCGGTAATGTTTTTGCATGAATAACCAGCGAGAAGTTCAGAAATAATGTCTGTGAATCTGTTTTTACCTGTTCCCTGAAGTCCTTTCAAAATAATTGCTGTTTCATTCTTGATTCCAGGATGTTGAATCATTGATGCAATCCACCCGAGAAGGTATTTATACACTTCATCGTTATTATCACAAATGGCTTCTTTAATGAAATTCATAAACATCTCAATTTTTGAGTAATCTGGTTTTTCGAGAATGTTGTATTTATAACCTTGAAACGTTGAGAAAACATCTGGAGAATTAGATTTAAAGCAAACACCCTTAACGGTTAATGAAGACAATTGATTTAGTAGTACATCCCATGCTGTTATGGTTTTACCTTCTTCATTAAATAATTTAATCATTTTGAGTGACTCTTTCATGTTTGATTGAAGAACGAATGATATTTGATTCATTTTGTCGTGTATGTTGTAATCTTTTTGAATGAAGTATTTGTTTCCACAATCTACAAAACGGATTACACGTGATAAATCCTCAATTACTTCAGAACTGTTTTTATACTGATGATTTTCAGCCTTGCGTCTAATATCTGTTATCAAAAACGAGTCATCAAGTTTGATATCAAATGTTATTTTTGGCTTACGTCATAAAGGCAAAACATATTCATCATAATATTCCTTTTGATATAGTTTTAGAATCTTCACCAAAACAAATGGAGAAGTCATTAAATGTGCATATCTACTACGTGCTTTTTCAAAATTACTTTTTGCATTTTCTGTTAAACTGCAGAAGTTATAAACGTTATCGTATGCTTCATTAATCAAATGATTAGGTAACGAATTAATTGCTTGAAACAGTGTAAATAATGTAACTTCTTTTTCTAAATTCATGTTTCCACCGTCATTATGTACTTCAAAATCACAGATACCATCAACTATGCTCTGGGCAAGTTTATCGTCAATGTTTACATCTTTGTTTTCATTCATGATACTCTTTATTTCTTCATTCTTCTGTTCAACTCTTACCTTAATATTCAAATCATTTAATATATCATTCACTGTTCTGGTTAATGTTGAATCATAACTTCCACGAATGAATGAGTATGTATTGATTGATTCTGTTGCATTCTTGCGAACTCTTGAATCAGCCATAACTACTAAAGAACGCTTTGAATCATCCATAGAAGTCATTATGTCAATATCGTAATCATTGCAGGAATAACATTTAATCATTCTGTTCGAAACTGCATAGAAGAAATTAGTGTTACAATAAATGTGAAGACCTCCTGAAGCGGTTTTAACGATAACATCTTTATCCGAAAGTTTTGATAGAATGTCTTTTCTAACTGTTTCTTTAAGTTCATCATTGTATGATTTATTGATATCAACATCTATAATCGTTAAATTTGATATTTTATTTACTAATAAAGCCATACCAGTTTTCCTTCCTCTTCCTCCATCGTGTTTGAGGTAGTTATGTAAATCAATCATGTTTTCACCAATTCTTTCGTTGAGGGTTTTAGTTTCTGCCACAACTAATTAGAGATCTATGGAATCTACAAACTCCTGTTTCAAAGTCAACTCACAAAACCGCCTCCAAAATTTACACACAGAACTATACTCCCTTCCTAATAAATGCGTAAAACTCCTGCGTTTCCTTAACGAAAAAAATAACGTTATTTTATTTAAATATTGAAACATTTTTATTTTCGATTGAATATGAAACAAATAAAAGCACTGAGGATGAAACAAAAAGTTTTGGTAGAATACATTAAATTCAGGAACTATTATCCAGAAGGTTTTTACCATTCATACTATGAAGGGATGGTGAGTCAGTTTAGTAATGATAAAGCAGAACATTAGATTAAAGAAGGAATTTTTGAGAAGAATTAAACTCTTCATGAGGACAACATTGCTGAACTTAGGAAGTAAGTTAGAAAGTTGGAGAAAGGAAGAGAGTTATAAACAATGAAGTTCAACAGAGACCCAAAGGGTCAGAGCCGCTTTGGCGGCTAGGGTGAAAAAACAGGTGAAAAAAGAGGTGAAATCTCCACCATTCACTAAATTATTTTTTGCGCTATGTTTTTCATACGTGTGGGGTGGTGATATATTAATTTTTAAGTTATTTTTATATAAATGACAAAACAAATATATAACATATCTACTCACAGGAATAGAGACGCTTACTTGACTATGTTATCGTTTAATGCTTGATGAAAACAATGGTACATATTATCGTATGGGTATACACAGCGTTGTTTCATCGTCGTCGTATATGTAGATCAAATCCAGTCCGCTTCTTTGTACAATATGTAGCTTTATTTAAGTATGCATTTATGTAGATAAGGCAATTATTCTTCATCGCTCAGAAATATTTATTCTTTGTTGAAATAGTTTTCGTTCCTCTGGCGACTAAAGGAATGTATGAATGACTTTGCGTCAATAAGGGATTGTAATAATTTCAGGGTTTCTTCATCGTCAAATGGGTCGTTGTTTGTAAAATGCATGTTTTCCTCAGTTTTACTTGAGTTTTGAATAGTTCACGGAAACGTTCTGGGGAAGAGTCATAGTAATGTAGTCGGACATGTCTTTGTATGAATAAAAAAAATTTAAAAAAAATAAAAATAAGGTTATTTTTTATTTAGTGAGGACGGTAGTGAGTCGTTAGTGAAGTGTTAGTGAAAATCAATTAGTGAAGTCGTTTATGTGTAGATAGTTTTTGTAAATATTTAAGGTTAGTTGGGTGTTATGGTTGTGTTGTAATATACGTTACGGTTTCGTAAGTGTCAAAACCGCTAAGTGGTGTACGGAGGCGCGCAGTGCCGCTGTACACGACTTAGGGATACTAACTTTTGACAACAGTGTCGGAAATAAATTTTTATCGTTAATGTTTACGTTAATGTTTTTAGGTTATTCAATAATTATTATTTTTGAATAACTGATGAGGTCACCGGGTCACCAGGTTCACCAGGTATTTAACTTCTCTGAAAAAATGAGACAACATGACATTTTGACAACAGTGTCGGAAATAAATTTTTATCGTTAATGTTTACGTTAATGTTTTTAGGTTATTCAATAATTATTTATTTTTGAATAACTGATGAGGTCACCGGGTCACCAGGTCACCAGGTAATTTAACTTCTCTGAAAAATGAGACAAATGACATTTTGACAACAGTGTCGGAAATAATTTTTTTATCGTTAATGTTTACGTTAATGTTTTTAGGTTATTCAATAATTATTTTATTTTTGAATAATGATGAGGTCACCGGGTCACCAGGTAATTTAACTTCTCTGAAAAAAATGAGAACAACATGACATTTTGACAACAGTGTCGGAAATAAATTTTTATCGTTAATGTTTACGTTAATGTTTTTTAGGTTATTCAATAATTATTTATTTTTGAATAACTGATGAGGTCACCGGTCACCAGGTCACCAGGTAATTTTAACTTCTCTGAAAAAATGAGACAACATGACATTTTTGACAACAGTGTCGGAAATAAATTTTTATCGTTAATGTTTACGTAATGTTTTTAGGTTATTCAATAATTATTTTATTTTGAATAACTGATGAGGTCACCGGTACCAGTCACAGGTAATTTAACTCTTCTGAAAAATGAGACAACATGACATTTTGCACAGTGTCGGAAATAAATTTTTAATCGTTAATGTTTACGTTAATGTTTTTAGGTTATTCAATATATTATTTATTTTTGAATAACTGATGAGGTCACCGGGTCACCAGGTCACCAGGTAATTTAACTTCTCTGAAAAAATGAGACAACATGACATTTTGACAACAGTGTCGAAATAAATTTTTATCGTTAATGTTTACGTTAATGTTTTTAGGTTATTCAATAATTATTTATTTTTGAATAACTGATGAGGTCACCGGTCACCAGGTCACCAGGTAATTTAACTTCTCTGAAAAATGAGACAACATGACATTTTGACAACAGTGTCGGAAATAAATTTTTATCGTTAATGTTTACGTTAATGTTTTTAGGTTATTCAATAATTATTTATTTTTGAATAACTGATGAGGTCACCGGGTCACCAGGTCACCAGGTAATTTAACTTCTCTGAAAAAATGAAGACAACATGACATTTTGACAACAGTGTCGGAAATAAATTTTTATCGTTAATGTTTACGTTAATGTTTTTAGGTTATTCAATAATTATTTATTTTTGAATAACTGATGAGGGTCACCAGGTCACCAGGTAATTTAACTTCTCTGAAAAAATGAGACAACATGACATTTTGACAACAGTGTCGGAAATAAATTTTATCGTTAATGTTTACGTTAATGTTTTTAGGTTATTCAATAATTATTTATTTTTGAATAACTGATGAGGTCACCGGTCACCAGGTCACCAGGTAATTTAACTTCTCTGAAAAAATGAGACAACATGACATTTTGACAACAGTGTCGGAAATAAATTTTTATCGTTTAATGTTTACGTTAATGTTTTTTTAGGTTATTCAATAATTATTTATTTTTGAATAACTGATGAGGTCACCGGGTCACCAGGTCACCAGGTATTTAACTTCTCTGAAAAAATGAGACAACATGACATTTTGACAACAGTGTCGGAAATAAATTTTTATCGTTAATGTTTACGTTAATGTTTTTAGGTTATTCAATAATTATTTATTTTTGAATAACTGATGAGGTCACCAAGGTCACCAGGTAATTTACCTTCTCTGAAAAATGAGACAACATGACATTTTGACAACAGTGTCGGAAATAAATTTTTATCGTTAATGTTTACGTTAATGTTTTTAGGTTATTCAATAATTATTTATTTTTGAATAACTGATGAGGTCACCGGGTCACCAGGTCACCAGGTAATTTAATTCTTTCTGAAAAAATGAGACAACATGACATTTTGACAACAGTGTCGGAAATAAATTTTTATCGTTAATGTTTACGTTAATGTTTTTAGGTTATTCAATAATTATTTATTTTTGAATAACTGATGAGGTCACCGGTCACCAGGTCACCAGGTAATTTAACTTCTCTGAAAAAATGAGACAACATGACATTTTGACAACAGTGTCGGAAATAAATTTTTATCGTTAATGTTTACGTTAATGTTTTTAGGTTATTCAATATTTATTTATTTTTGAATAACTGATGAGGTCACCGGTCACGCAGGTCACCAGGTAATTTAACTTCTCTGAAAAATGAGACAACATGACATTTTGACAACAGTGTCGGAAATAAATTTTTATCGTAATGTTTACGTTAATGTTTTTTAGGTTATTCAATAATTATTTATTTTTGAATAACTGATGAGGTCACGGGTCACCAGGTCACCAGGTAATTTAACTTCTCTGAAAAATGAGACAACATGACATTTTTGACAACAGTGTCGGAAATAAATTTTTATCGTTAATGTTTACGTTAATGTTTTTAGGTTATTCAATAATTATTTATTTTTTGAATAAACTGATGAGGTCACCGGGTCACCAGGTAATTTAACTTCTCTGAAAAATGAGACAACATGACATTTTGACAACAGTGTCGGAAATAAATTTTTATCGTTAATGTTTACGTTAATGTTTTTAGGTTATTCAATAATTATTTATTTTTGAATAACTGATGAGGTCACCGGGTCACCAGGTCACCAGGTAATTTAACTTCTCTGAAAAAATGAGACAACATGACATTTTGACAACAGTGTCGGAAATAAATTTTTATCGTTAATGTTTACGTTAATGTTTTTAGGTTATTCAATAATTATTTATTTTTGAATAACTGATGAGGTCACCGGGTCACCAGGTCACCAGGTAATTTAACTTCTCTGAAAAAATGAGACAACATGACATTTTGACAACAGTGTCGGAAATAATTTTTATCGTTAATGTTTACGTTAATGTTTTTAGGTTATTCAATAATTATTTATTTTTGAATAACTGATGAGGTCACCAGGTTCACCAGGTAATTTAACTTCTCTGAAAAATGAGACAACATGACATTTTGAACAACAGTGTCGGAATAAATTTTTATCGTTAATGTTTTACGTTAATGTTTTTAGGTTATTCAATAATTATTTATTTTTGAATAAATGATGAGGTCACCGGGTCACCAGGTCACCAGGTAATTTAACTTCTCTGAAAAAATGAGACAACATGACATTTTGACAACAGTGTCGGAAATAAATTTTTATCGTTAATGTTTACGTTAATGTTTTTAGGTTATTCAATAATTATTTATTTTTAAATAACTGATGAGGTCACCAGGTCACCAGGTCACCAGGTAATTTAACTTCTCTGAAAAAAATGAGACAACATGACATTTTGACAACAGTGTCGAAATAAATTTTATCGTTAATGTTTACGTTAATGTTTTTAGGTTATTCAATAATTATTTATTTTTGAATAACTGATGAGGTCACCGGGTCACCAGGTCACCAGGTAATTTAACTTTCTCTGAAAAAATGAGACAACATGACATTTTGACAACAGGTCGGAAATAATTTTTATCGTTAATGTTTACGTTAATGTTTTTAGGTTATTCAATAATTATTTATTTTTGAATAACTGATGAGGTCACGGGTCACCAGGTCACCAGGTAATTTAACTTCTCTGAAAAAATGAGACAACATGACATTTTGACAACAGTGTCGGAAAATAAATTTTTATCGTTAATGTTTACGTTAATGTTTTTAGTTATTCAATAATTATTTATTTTGAATAACTGATGAGGTCACCGGGTCACCAGGTCACCAGGTAATTTAACTTCTCTGAAAAAATGAGACAACATGACATTTTGACAACAGTGTCGGAAATAAATTTTTATCGTTAATGTTTACGTTAATGTTTTAGGTTAATTCAATAATATTATTTTTGAAATAACTGATGAGGTCACCGGTCACCAGGTCACCAGGTAATTAACTTCTCTGAAAATGAGACAACATGACATTTTGACAACAGTGTCGGAATAAATTTTATCGTTAATGTTTACGTTAATGTTTTAGGTTATTCAATATATTTATTTTGAATAACTGATGAGGTCACCGGGTCACCAGGTCACCAGGTAATTTAACTTCTCTGAAAAAATGAGACAACATGACATTTTGACAAGTGTCGGAAATAAATTTTTATCGTTAATGTTTACGTTAATGTTTTAGGTTATTCAATAATTATTTATTTTTGAATAACTGATGAGGTCACCGGGTCACCAGGTCACCAGGTAATTTAACTTCTCTGAAAAAATGAGACAACATGACATTTTGACAACAGTGTCGGAAATAAATTTTTATCGTTAATGTTTACGTTAATGTTTTTAGGTTATTCAATAATTATTTATTTTTGAATAACTGATGAGGTCACCGGGTCACCAGGTCACCAGGTAATTTAACTTCTCTGAAAAAATGAGACAACATGACATTTTGACAACAGTGTCGGAAATATCATGCAATCCAAAAATAAAGTTAGTTTTAAAATTATTTTTATTTTTTTATTCCTATATAAATGACAGCAACAAACAACAACAGCAACTATATCGTTTCTGATGAAAAAGTTATTGATTCATTAGCTGAGGAATTAGCGAATTAGATTGTGCAGAAACTAAAACCCTCAACGAAAGAATTGGTGAAAACATGATTGATTTACATAACTACCTCAAACACGATGGAGGAAGAGGAAGGAAAACTGGTATGGCTTTATTAGTAAAAAATAAATATCAAATTTAACGATTATAGATGTTGATATCAATAAATCATACAATGATGAACTTAAAGAAACAGTTAGAAAAACATTCTATCAAAACTTTCGGATAAAGATGTTATCGTTAAAACCGCTTCAGGAGGTCTTCACATTTATTGTAACACTAATTTCTTCTATGCAGTTTCGAACAGAATGATTAAATGTTATTCCTGCATGATTACGATATTGACATAATGACTTCTATGGATGATTCAAAGCGTTCTTTAGTAGTTATGGCTGATTCAAGAGTTCGCAAGAATGCAACAGAATCAATCAATACATACTCATTCATTCGTGGAAGTTATGATTCAACATTAA